>NC_089844.1:190879283-191207408 GCF_035609145.1 Eleutherodactylus coqui | reverse complement strand
ATCCGTCCGCGTCTATCCGTCCGCATCTATCCGTCCGCGTCTATCCGTCCGCGTCTATCCGTCCGCGTCTATCCGCCCGCGTCTATCCGTCCGCGTCTATCCGTCCGCGTCTATCCGTCCGCGTCTATCCGTCCGCGTCTATCCGTCCGCGTCTATCCGTCTGCATTTATCCATCTGCGTCTATCCGTCTATCTGTCTGCGTCTGTCCGTCTGTATTAATCCGTCTATCCGTCTATATTTATCCATCAGTCTATTCGTCCAACTCTATCCGTCCGCATTTATCCGTCTATCTTCTGTGTGCGTCTATCTGTGTGCGTCTATCTGTGTGCGTCTATCTGTGTGCGTCTATCCGTCTATCTGTCTGCGTCTATGTTTATCCAACTGCATTTATCCGCATGCATCTATCCGTCTGTATTTATCCGTCTGTGTTTATCCGTCTATCCATCTGCGTCTATCCGTCTGTGTTTATCCGTCTTTCCGTCTGTGTTTATCCGTCTTTCCGTCTGCGTCTAATCGTCTGCGTCTATCCGTCTTTCCGTCTGCGTCTATCCGCCTGCGTCTTATCGTCTGCGTCTAACCATCTGTATTTATCCGTCTATCCGTCTGCGTCTATCTGTCTGCGCCTATCCGTCTGTCCGTCTGCGTTTATCCGTCTGTCTGCATTTATCTGTCTCTCGGTCCGCGCCTATCCGTCTGTGGTCATCCGTCTATCCTTCTGTGTCTGTCCGTCTGTGTTTGTCCGTCTGTGTTTGTGCGTCTGTGTTTGTGCGTCTGTGTTTGTGCGTCTGTGTTTGTGCGTCTGTGTTTGTGCGTCTATCCGTCTGTATTAATCCGTCTATCCATCTGTATTTATCCGTCTATCCGTCTGTATTTATCCATCTGTGTCTATCCGTCTGTATTTATCCGTCTGTGTCTATCTGTCTGCATCTATCCGTCTGCATTCATCCTTCTATCAGTCTGCACTTATCCATCTGCGTCTATCCGTCCGCGTCTATCCGTCTGCTTCTATTCGTCTGTCCGTCTGCATTTATCCATCTGCATTTATCCGTCTGCGTCTATCCGTCTATCTGTCTGCGTCTGTCCGTCTGTATTAATCCGTCTATGTTTATCCGTCAGTCTATTCGTCCAACTCTATCCGTCTGCATTTATCCGTCTATCTTCTGTGTGCGTCTATCTGTGTGCGTCTATCTGTGTGCGTCTATCTGTGTGCGTCTATCTGTGTGCGTCTATCCGTCTTTCCGTCTGCGTCTATCCGCCTGCGTCTTATCGTCTGCGTCTAACCATCTGTATTTATCCGTCTATCCGTCTGCGTCTATCTGTCTGCGTTTATCTGTCTGTCCGTCTGCGTTTATCCGTCTCTCCGTCTGCGTCTATCCATCTGTGGTCATCCGTCTGCGTCTATCCATCTGTGGTCATCCGTCTATCCTTCTGTGTTTGTCCGTCTGTGTTTGTCCGTCTATCCGTCTGCGTCTATCCGTCTGCGTCTATCCGTCTGTCCATCTGTATTTATCCGTCTGCGTTTATCCGTCTATCTGTCTGCGTCTATGTTTATCCGACTGCATTTATCCGCATGCGTCTATCCGTCTGTATTTATCCGTCTGCGTCTATCCGTCTGTGTTTATCCGTCTTTCCGTCTGTGTTTATCCGTCTTTCCGTCTGCGTCTAATTGTCTGCGTCTATCCGTCTATCTGTCTGCGTCTATCCGTCTGTATTTATCCGTCTGTCCATCTGCATTTATCCATCTTTCCGTCTTTGTTTATCCGTCTTTCCGTTTGCATCTATCCGTTTTTCCGTCTGCGTCTATCCGCCTGCATCTAATCGTCTGCGTCTATCCGACTATCTGTCTGCGTCTATCCATCTGTATTTATCCGTCTGCGTCTATCCGTCTGCGTCTATTCGTCTATATACATATATATACATGCATGGAAATATATGTATATCTATATATATGTATATTTTTATACGTCTGCATCTATACGTCTGCGTCTATCCGTCTGCATTTATCCATCTATTAGTCTGCATTTATCCATCTGCATTTATCTGTCTGCGTCTATCCGTCTGCATTTATCCATCTGCGTCTATCCGTCTGCATTTATCCATCTGCATCTATCCGTCTGTGTCTATCCCCCTGTGTCTGATCGGCTGCGTCTATCCGTCTATCTGTCTGCGTCTGTCCGTCTGTATTAATCCGTCTATCCGTCAGTATTTATCCATCTGCGTCTATCCGTCTGTATTTATCCTTCTATCCGTCTGCATTTATCCATCTGCATTTATCCGTCTATCAGTCTGCACTTATCTGTCTGTGTCTATCCGTCTGCGTCTATCCGTCTGCGTCTATCCGTCTGCGTCTATCCGTCTGCGTCTATCCGTCTGCGTCTATCCGTCTGCGTCTATCCGTCTGCGTCTATCCGTCTGCGTCTATCCGTCTGCTTCTATCCGTCTGCTTCTATCCGTCTATCTGTCTGCATTTATCCATCTGCATCTATCCGTCTGCTTCTATCCATCTATCCGTCTGCTTCTAACCGTCTGCTTCTAAGCGTCTATCCATCTGCTTCTATCCATCTGCATTTATCTATCTCTCCGTCTGCGTCTCTCCGTCTGCGTCTATCCATCTATCCGTCTGCGTCTATCTGTCTGGCAGACACACTCGCATATTTGAGATGCGAGATATTGGTCTGAGTTTCTCGGGCTGATATAGTGCTCACTTGTGTAAAATCAGCCACAGAGAATGAATTTAACATCACCAAAGACATAAAGCTATACATTGCCCTCTATTGTCAGCATGCTGTTATCCTGACCCCCAAGTGTCAATGCATAATGCATCCCAAGTGGCAGCGTGCCCACCCATATCACGTCTTGTATCCAAGCTAGAGGCGCTACAACAGGGTCCTAGAACCTCCATGCCCCCCGTATCACATCTTGTATCCAAGCTAGAGGTGGACCAACAGGGTACTAGAGCCTCCATGCTGTCCGTATCACATCTTGTATCCAAGCTAGAGGCGGTACAACGGCATACTAGAGCCTTCATGCCTGCCTGTATAACATCTTGTATCCAAGCTAGAGGCGGTACATTGAGGTACTAGAGCCTCCATGCCCCCGTATCATGTCTTGTATCCAAGCTAGAGGCAGTAAAACAGAGTACTAGAGCCCCCATGCTCCCTGTATCACATCTTGTATCCAAGCTAGAGGCAGTACAAAAGGGTACTAGAAGCTCCATGCCCCCCGTATCACATCTTGTATCCAAGCTTGAAGCGGTACAACAGGGTACTGGAGCCTCCATGTCCATCCATATCACATCTTTTATCCAAGCTAGAGGCGGTACAACAGGGTACTAGAGCCTCCATGCCCTCCTGTATCACATCTTGTATCCAAGCTAGAGGCGGTACAATAGGGTACTAGAGCCTCCATGCCTCCCGTATCACATTTTGTATCCAAGCTAGAGGTGATACAACAGTGTACTAGAGCCTCCATGCTGTCCGTATCACAGCTTGTATCCAAGCTAGAGACGGTACAACAGGACATACATAAAATAAGACCAGCTTTACACAGATGTATGTAAGTGCAGTTGCGCACACTTTTGTGAACTTTTTGTCTCTTTGAGGGCAGCCGCACACGGGTGTAAGTGTATGTACGATCGCTATCATAGAGTGTACATGTCCTATGCGGTGTGTGTATAAATATTATACATATGATATGGGTGTATATATAGTTATATATTTATATGCATCTTGATATATATACACGTATTGATAAATGTATATATATATATACACTCATACAATACATTGCATGGGGAATATTCCTGTTTTTACCATGAGGAGTGACTACTGTGAAGGGCTACCGTGAGTGATTATTGTGAATAGCTGCTGTGAGATGGCAAGGAAGATCTGGAGGCCCTTGGGAAACGTTGGGTGTTCAGGACTGGGGGGAACTTACCCTCTAAAACCTCTCCCCATTAAACAAAAGACCAATACAAGTATATGCTGGCTTGTTGTGGGTAGGCCACAGCCTTTATTTAACCGTATAAAATTAAACCGATAATCCTTTCTCTTCTCTCCTTCCATGCCAAATAATAAATGTCCAATTTTAACCGAAAATTAACTGTAAAAAACGAGGCATAAGAAGGCCCATAACGGCCTGACATTCCTGGCATGGAAGTCCTAAAATTCCGCCTACCGGCTGTGACGACTTCCTGAAACCACTTTTCACCCCACCGTATTCTCTCCCCCCCCCCCCCTCAGCTCAGAGGGCGGGTGGGCGGGCGTCTTCACTCTTCTTTTCCACGGTCCAGACTGATCCTCCTCTTCCTTCTTCTTCCCCTCCACTTAATTAACCCCTCCCCTTCCCCCTGGTCGCTTCCTCTCTTCCTAGCTCCCCCCCCCCCCCCCAGTCCTCAGCATCATCACTAGTACGTTTTGCTGCTATCTAGACTGGGGGGAATTTACTCTCTAAAACCGCTCCCCATTAAACAAAAGACCAATACAAGTATATGCTGGCTTGTTGTGGGTAGGCCACAGCCTTTATTTAACCGTATAAAATTAAACCGATAATCCTTTCTCTTCTCTCCTTCCATGCCAAATACTAAATGTCCAATTTTAACCGAAAATTAACTGTAAAAAACGAGGCGTAAGAAGGCCCATAACGGCCTGACAAGCCCTTCCATTCCTCTGCTGGCATGGAAGTCCTAAAATTCCGCCACGAAGGATCCAGCATATTGCTATGCTGCACTCCGCCCCCCACATGCCAGCAAAAGAGCCGACTCTACCGCAACCTGGACAAAAAGGTGTCTAGCCCTATGTCACTAAGATGCACCCCGTCACCTCGCATCATCCCGCGCTCTCGCCTTTCCAACTCCCAATGACGTATGGCCACTCCTCCTAAAGCTTGTACGTGCTTTGACAATCTAAAATTAACGTTCTTCCGAACTCGCTCGATTGCTTCGTTGTCTCTTGCTTCCCTCCAAATTCTTCTGGCCACGATATCCGACCACACTATTATCACTCTCTTAAAAAATTGTTTGAAACGGTATATGTCTTCCTTCATCAACGCAATGAGCTCAGCTACTTTAATCTTTCCAAGATCATTTCCTCCTGCGTGTATCACCAGAATCACTCTATCTTTTGTCCAGCTGCTGATTTTTAAGACCTCCTGAAGCAGCCTGGGCCATTGTAGGCCTCTGATTCCGTGCCACCTTACTTGAACATTTAGGCCTAAATTCGCACCGATCGGCCTATTTCTGGCTCTTCTTTCAGCCCAGTATACATGAGTGGCCTACCACCCATACTGTCCAATCCGATACTGCAAATAAAATAAGAAAGAAAACAACGGAACACAAATCACAACACATTTACAACTTTTCATAAAACTCTCAGATCCGGTCAAACGTATGACCAGTACGCATCCGATCTCCAACGACCCACCTTTTTAACTCCCTCAATACCCATACCGCACTAATCGTTAGAGGGAGGCAAGACGCGTGTCTCAAAAACGTGCCCGTCCCACAATGCCGCGCTAAAAATTCTTTTATAAGTGAAACCGGGCACCACTTTGTCCCCAATTTTCCTATCCTGATCCAGTCTCCCATCCCGTATATATCAGTTTTTGATCTTCTAATACAAATCTTGATACAGTCTCCGTCAGCTACCATGTCTGCGAAAAGAAGTCCTCCGTGTCTTGCTTTACACGCCGACACTAACTCCCCTATTCGCAATGCTGCGAAAAAGGCAAGTGAAAAGGCCACGTGGAAGAGCTCCGTTTCGGAGCCCTCCGTGCAGACTGCTTCTAGCACGTCGAGTATAGCATTTAATAATTCAAAAGTAATCGGTCGCCTGCCGTCCTTGCTCGCCTTATCCTTCTTCCATCCTTTGATAATTTGACCAAAAACGAAATCCTTAGTCCCATCTCTGGAGCCAGGCAATCGTAACAAAAAGGCTATAGCCGACAGCTGTTTTTTCGCCGCGTCTGCCGACGCCCCTTTTTTCCGCATCGCCGACAGGATATCTAATGTTACCGCCCTCGCTCTCTCTTCCGCTGGAAAAGTTCCTCCCGCCGCCGCTAACCAGTCCCTCCATACGTTGCTATAAAGTTTCCATGTGGCACTAGTTACTGACGCCTTTACGAGAGCTAAGAGCTCTCCTCTATCGTCTCCCACAAGAAAGCAGGGCAACATACCCCCTCGACATCCGCTGTCGGGTGCAGCTCCCTGAAATTCGACATCTGAAAACGAGAAAGAGCGTCAGCCGTAACATTCAAATATCCCGGGACATATCTCGCTTTAAACTTAACGTTGTGCTGTAAACATCGTAAGATCAGGTGGCGTAATGCTGCCAGCACCAACGTCGACGAAGATGATTGTTTGTTGACCGCTTGTACTACCGTTTGATTGTCAGACCAAAAACAAATATTACTGTTGGCCAGCATGGGACCCCATATTTCCATAGCCACCATCAATGGGAAAATCTCCAATAATGCCGTGTTCTTTATCCATTGTCTCATTACCCATGTTCCCAGCCATGCGGCACAACACCACCGGTTACCAAAGATCACTCCAAATCCATATGAGCCAGCTGCATCCGATAGCAAACCGATCTCCTCATTTTGCCTTTCTTTATCCAGACATATAACCTGCCCGTTGAATGAACTAAGAAAAACTTTCCAGATGTGCAGGTCCAACCTCATCCCCTTCGTCACTCTGACGAAATGATGAGGTTCCCGTGCCCCTTTTGTCGCTAGTGACAACCGACGGGAAAACGCACGCCCCATAGGGATGACCCTGCACGCAAAGTTAAGTAAGCCTAACAAAACTTGTAGTTGATGCAGTGTGACCTTTCGCGAACTGCCGATCAACTCCACAACTTGCCGCAAACGTGCAACCTTGTCATCAGGCAAGCGGAAAATCATTTCCTCTGTGTCAATTTCTATTCCTAAAAAACCTAACTGGGATACGGGTCCCACCGTTTTTTCGTCCGATAGTGGAACCCCCGCTTTTTGCATTAGCGCTCGAAAAGACGAAAGTAGGAACTCACAGACCATCGAATTCGCCTGTCCAACAAACAAAAAGTCATCTAAAAGTGCAAAACCGATGAGATGCCCGTCTCAACTCTTAACATCCACTCCAAAAAGGAGCTGAAAACTTCTAAATAAAAACACGAGTATGGAGCAACCCATCGATAAGCACATATCAACAAAAAACTGACCCCCGATGCTGCATCCCAGCAGATGAAAACACTGCGGATGCACTGGCAACAGCCGGAAAGCCGATTCGATATCGGCTTTCGCCAACCAAGCGCCTCTGCCCGCCTGTCTAACCAGTTCAACCGTGCAATCGAACGACGCGTATGACACCGCAGCTTGCTCTTTCGATATGCCGTCATTGACTGATTCACCCGACGAATAGGATAAGTGATCTATAAGCCTGAACTTGCCAGTTTCCTTCTTTGGTACTAATCCCAAAGGGGAAACCCGCAAGTTCCCAAATGGCGGCTCCTGGAAGGGGCCCGCCATTCGTCCCAATTCCACCTCCTTGAGCAACTTCTCCACCACTAACTCTTTATTATCTCGCTCGGATTTTAAATTGTGACAGAAAGACACCGAGGAAGACGGGGAATGTGGAATAAAGAAGCCCTCGGCAAAACCTGCTGTAAGCAGGTTTGCTTCCGGTCTCCGGGAGTACCTGTCGAGCCACGGCTCCAGGTACCGGACGTTCACTGGCGTTCGCTCCTGCGCTGGGAACCCCGGGTGTCGCCGATGCTCGTTGACGCCGGAAACAACGCAGCCCTGCGTGCGAACCTCCGCAGATTGAACACTCGTGCCGAAATTTGCACGAGGCATAAAAACGGCAGTGGCCCTCGTTAAAGGCCCAGCATGAACCGGAGGGTTTTGGGGCCACAGGGGCCTGCTGTCCGCTGGCGCCTGTGGGCGTCCCTTGAAAAAATGGTTTTGTCGATTTCTGCGCCAATATCAGCTGGATCCACACGTCCGTCGCTTTCGACGCCCAGCTAATGTTTTTGGAACCCGAAATCCTGCGACGAAAATCTTCGTCGTATCTCCACCAAGCCGATCCACCATGCAGTTTATATGCACTGTGGATTGTGTTGATGTACACGAGTAACTCCGGGCCCTTGTGCGGATGCTGTTTGCATACCACGTGTGCTAAAATCAGGAATGCCTGAAGCCACTTCCCAAAAGTTTTTGCTACCTTAGGTTTCTTATCGCCTCCACGCTCCGCGAAACGTTCCTTATCGACTGACACGTGATCGACGGATAGTAGAGACCATATATCTACATAACATCCGCTTGTTATTTTACCCAACACCTCATCCTCCAGACCCGCGTCCAACGGGGCCACACCACAAAACAGCAAGTCTGCTAGTTTTAGAGCCTCATTCGCTCCTGCCCCCGAAGGCAGGCACCTTTGTCCTTGTAGTGGACCACCAACCTCGGGCGAGCCCGAACTCCCCGGTTGAGTATAGGACACTAGTAGTCCTTTATCCTTATCATAACACACTCCTGCCCCCGAAGGCAGGCACCTTTGTCCTTGTAGCGGACCACCAACCTCGGGCGAGCCCAAACTCCCCGGTTGAGTATAACCTTCCACCAGGGCTCTGAGAGCCGCCATAAAATCATCCTTCCGGCTAGCGCCGGGCATATTATCCCAAACTTTGTCATATTGTACCGACTCACCCGCCTCGTTGACCTCCGGCATAGCCAAGGGCAAATTGGGGGCAGGCAGTGACGATTGGCCGTAGACTCCTCCTGCCGTGTGTCGTTCCGTGCGACCATCTTGGGTGACACCCCGGCGTCTCGGACTCCTCGGTCTCGCAGCCCCGTAGGCTGAAACCCCGGCATTAGGTCTGCTCCCACTCACTCCTTCTCTAAAATCTGCGGAAGAAGCCGGTGAATGTGAAAAGCGGTGCCTTGAAAACCGAGTCTCCGACCCTCAGCTGCTCTGCCTGGCACTACGCGACACCGCTTCTGCCCGACCGCACGCAGCGAGGCCTCTCGGGACATTGCTCCTCCTACTCTCCCCTCCTTCCTCTGGGGATGATGAGCTGCTACGCTCCTCTCTCTGGCTATCCGTGTGCCTCCATTCCATTGCTGCTTGCCGCCTAAAACTAGCCTGAGCGTAATCTCTATGGCCTACGCTGCGATCGCTGGGGTGTGCTGCGCCATCCTTTAGGTGGGCCCTCTCTACACTGCTGCTAGTTGACTCCCTGTCCTCCCTGCGCCTTGCAGTAGCCCCCCCCCCCCGGAGTGCCTTGGGCCCCCCCTCGCTATGGCACGAAAATTCGCTGCCTCCGCCACCCTATCTGCATGGCCCCCCTTTTCACCCCTGGCCCGCTGCTGTCCCCCACTCCTTTGCCCCTTATTTAGGAATAAATTGCTCGTTTCCCTCCCACCCCGCCCGCTGTCCCCCCCGCTGCTGTCTTCCCACGAGGAGGGAGACGCACGTTGCGGCATCTCTCTCCTAACGGCCGCCGCAGATCTGCGGCCGGATCTACTTTCGCTGCGCATATCCCTAGGCGTGCCTGCCACTCCACGAGGGGAGCGTTCTGGGACCTCGCTCTGCTGTCAGCCGCGGGGATACCTCCCCCCGCGCCGGACTTACCCGACCTGGACCCCGCCGGACCTCCGCAGGTTGGTGCCGCTCTCCCAGCTACCTCTGTCTCCCCAACACACGTGCGACCTGCCGGCTCCGCTTCCTCCCTGCCGCGCTGCGACCGCGCAGCGCCGCTCCTCACTGGTCGTTCCGTCCTGGGGCTGCCGATACGTCCGCCTCTCTTGGCCACCGGGCTGGGGCTCAGACGAGCTGGTGGGTTTCTTCTCCGGGTCGGTCTTCCGCGGGGCTCTCCACTGCTGGGCACATCTGGCAGGCTGCTACCTGCCCCGGCTTCCACCGCTGTCGTCCCCGATAGATCTTCAGCCATCTTCACGAGCCAGTTAGTGCCCTGGGTGGCCACCACGTCCTTGATCTTCTGCATAAGCTCCTCCATTCTTCAGTTCTTCTGGGTCCGTCTTCACTCTTCTTTTCCACGGTCCAGACTGATCCTCCTCTTCCTTTTTCTTCCCCTCCACTTAATTAACCCCTCCCCTTCCCCCTGGTCGCTTCCTCTCTTCTTAGCTCCTCCCCCCCAATCCTCAGCATCATCACTAGTACGTTTTGCTGCTATCTAGGACTGAGGCAGGGAGAGACACTAGCAGATTTTGGTAGACTGCAGGCAGGACTGCAAGCTGTATTCACAGCACTGGATGGGTGGAAGTAGCTTTGTGAGGGCAGAAGTGGTCAGCACAGCAAGGGGTGCTGGGAGATGACCTTCTAGCAGGAGGGGCTGAAGATGTAAACAGAGCATGGAGGTAAAAAATGGAGCCTAGGTAAGTACTACTTCTGAAAAAAACGTTTTGTATGTGTTATTTACAGCAGGCTGTGCCGGCAGGGCGGGTTTATTGGAAAAAAATACAGATTGTAATGACAGAACCCCTTTAACCCCTTCAGTTGAATTTAATTAAGGGGGTGAAATCTGCTGTAGATCTTCACCAAAATCTGCAGGTTTGCTGTGGATTTTTTCAGCTGTGGAAAATCTGCATCAAATCTGCTGCATGTGGATTTGCTCTAAGCCCTCAAACACATGGCTAGAGGCACAACTAGGCTTGGCGGACGGAGCGTGGTGGCACCTGAACGAGGGAAATCTCTTCTCCCTCGCCAGCAGCTCAGATGGAGCCAGAGTGAAAAGGATCGCGGGGAGACCTCAGGTCTGGCCATCTGTTCTGAAGATGTGATGTTCTTCTACGGTTCATCACATTTAGGCCTCATTCGCACAATATGTTTCAGAGTTTTTTTTGAGCCAAGATCAGGACTGCGTTCAAGAAAGATAAGACCTAGAAAAGTTTCCATCATCTACGTGGATTGAGGAAGGAGCTCTTTGCTCTGAAGCACATCTCCATGACCTACGTGATTAGAAGATAGTTGTTCTGTATCCGTGTCCAGTGGGGGGGGAATTAACTGGATACTGTCAATCGTTGCAGAGGACAATCTGAGTTTTCGGTCATCTAAGAGGATATTTCAGGCTGACCTGCGTTGGGGTCTAATGAATGAGCAGACCTTAGATTGTTAGATGGCATGTTGGCTGTTGCACGCATGGCCCAGTGCACACTTGCCATGTGTGCAGGTTGCGCCTGAGGGGTTCATGCACAACTCTCATCAGAGACCACACGGACTGCTGCCCACAGGCTGTCTAATACACGGATGGCCCACACATTGACAATGCATATGCATGTCCTAATTCTCTTCCGTGATGCAGACAAAACTAGCAAAATTCTATCTCAGTACCGGATGGGAAAGGGAGTGTATTACCTGCAGTCGTTCTTCTGTCCCTCTCATTTTCTGGTTCCAGGTCTTGTTTTCAGTCATCCTAAATGGCCAAAATAATCTTCAGACTATCTAATCCCCACATTAGTTTTACAACTACTGCGGCTCTATACCTGCTCTCTGATTGGCCAGAGCTGCTCATGTGATCAGCACTAGCCAATCAGAGAGCAGTGTACAGTGTTCATTAGCTAAATAAAAAAACTGCTGAAGCTATCCAGATATCTTAAAGCAAGGCCTGATACAGATAGACTGCAGGTAATATACTCTTCTGCCCCTCCTGTCTCGGGACAAGGTTGTGTCCCAAAACCAGGGATTCATCTTAAATAATGCCTGAAAATTACAGATGAAACATTGCAGTGTGACTAAGGCCTCCTCAAACAACCCTTTTTATAGGAATGTCCCAAAGAAATAACAATTTCAGACCTGCGCGGCGAGCTTCTGCACATCATGTCCGTGAACATTAACTCCTTCCCGCTCCTGGACGTACCTGGTACGTCATGGCAGCCTGGTACTTCCCGCAACATGACGTACCTGGTACGTCCTGGAGATAGCACGGGATCACATGTGATCCCGCGCTATCCCGCAGCGGGAGCCGGCTGTCAGTCACAGCCGGCGTCCCGCTCCAACAGCCGGGGGACATCGGAGATGCGCCCGCCGCTGTTAACCCCTTCCCTGCCGCGATCTAAGTAGATCGCGGCAGGGAAAGAGTTCACAGAGGGATCGCGATCCCTGTGTGTCTCCGGCCGGAACTCGCGATGTTATCGCGAGAGCCCGGCCTGTCACCATGGCAACAGGACGCCAGACACTGGCGTCCTGTATTGCCTGTGCCTATAATCGCTGTACAAGCGATAAGGCATGGCAGAGCAGTAGCTCTGCCATGCCTTATGACAGCGATCATAGGCACAGTGATGTAAGTCCCTCAGAGGGACTCAAATAGTATAAAAAAAAAAGAAAAGAAAAGTGTAAAAAAAAGAAAAATGTAAAAAAAAAATGTAAAAAACCCCTTTTTTATGCTTTTTCTAATATTAGCATAAAAAAAGGGAAAAAAAACTAAAACCCCACATATTGGGTATTGACGCGTCCGTAACGACGTGTACAAAAAGTTGAACACGCTTTTTATTTTGTACGACAAAAAGCGTAAAAAAAAACGCTAAAAAACAGAGGCAAAATGCTAATTTTTTGCATTTTGCCTCACAAAAAATGCAATAAAAGTGATCAAAAAACCCGTACATTTCCCAAAATGGTACCAATAAAAACTACAGCTCGTCTCGCAAAAAATAAGCCCTTAAAGAGCTCCGTACATAGAAAAATAAAAAAGTTACAGGACTTTGAATGCAGCTATAGAGAAAAAAAAAAATTTCCAAAAAAAGGGGGTTTTATTGCAAAAAAGTGTAAAAACCTAAAAAAAAATATAACAATTTTGGTATCGTTGTTACCGTACCGACCCGCAGAAAAATTTTAGTGTGTCATTTATGCTGCATGATTAACGCTGTAAAAAAAAAAAAAAATCTATGGCAGAATTGATGCGTTTTCTCTCCCTGTTATCATTAAAAAAAAAAAAAAAAAAATTTACGATATTGTCTATATACCCAAAAGTGGCACCGATAAAAACTACAGATCGCCACGCAAAAAACAAGCCCTTACACGGCCGCGTCCACGGAAAAATAAAAAAGTTATGGCTTTTGAAAAATGGAGATGGAAAAATACCAAAAAATCGCTTGGTCCTCAACGCCAAAATAGGCCATGTCATTAAGGGGTTAAACAGTTACCTGACTGGCGGCGACATTCATGGCTGAAAAGTAAAAGTTTTCAAGACAGTGTTTTACGGCATCCTAATCCTGCACAAACAGGCCAGAAAGAATCGCTTGTGTATTTGGCTTCTATCTCTAAAAATTTAGGAGCCAATTAATTTTTGGGCAGCAAATTTAAAAAAAAAGGTGCTACATGAAAGTGTTTACACTAGACGGTGAACTGGGTGACAGCGGAGTTTGCAGGAAACAATAGGCTTTCCATTCTGTCTGCAGCCTCCCCTGGCAGAGCCTTAGGAGCTTACTGCCATACATGGAACACTGTATGCAGTGAGCTCACATGCTCCCCCTAGTGGCAGCTGCAGACAAGCAGAATATCATGTTTGCAGGCTGTCTATGCAGTAGTTTACAGACTCAAGAAAAAACATCAGTTAGAAGCCATTAGCTCCTAAATATGTTAGGTTATGAGCTAAATAACTAAAATAGTTGGAAATTTGTCCAAATTTCTCCAACTGGAGCCTTATGGCGTAAATCAAACAAGAACAGGCCATTTATGGTTGTATGAGACCAGATTCGCTTATGTGCTGTTTCATTTTGTTTAGGAAAGAGCAAGCGGGTTGAAATGGAAACAGAAAGTGGAGGAGTCCGCCGGGGGAAGAAAACTATCTGACCACAAACTAAATCAGCAATCAGATTCTGAATGGCTGCAATTAAATCCTTCGGCAGGTGATCTTATTTATTTTGGATTTCTGCAGGGTTACATGAATGGTTGTTGGTCTTACCCAATGCTGATGGGGAAAGAACATTTTACGATCAGATGACTGGCGTATAGCCCACATGTATGCAGCTTAATGGTAATGACTCCCAACGTAAAAGTTGTATGCCTTGGTATGTATTAGAAAGCGTGGCTGACTTCTACTACAGTCGGAGAAACACATACTACCAAGGGAACGCTCTTCCATCCAGCCTACTATAGGCTGTAGGTACTAAATGCACAACATTGCTTTATGGCTTTATGTCTGAGTTTTCATGGGGCAAAAATCAATATAAGACAGGGTCTTATTTTCAGGGAAACACAGTAGTAACATAGTATGTTAGGCTGAAGGGAGACAATGTCCCTCTAGTTCAGCCTGTTTCCACCCACCTTGTTGATCCAGAGGAAGGCAAAAAAAAACCCAATGAGGCAGAAGCCAATTAGCCCATTTGGGGGAAATAAATCCTTCCTGACTCCATAATGGAAGTCAGAATAATCCCTGGATCAACTGTTTTGATAGTTCCTACCTGACTCCAAGACCCGAATCAACAATCCAGATGGTTATTTAATGTTTATATCCTGTAATATCATAGCGTTCTTAAACTCCTCTAAGGATTTTGCCATCATTACGTCCTCCGGCAGAGAGTTCCACAGTCTCACTGCTCTTACAGTAAAGAACCCCCTTCTGTGTTGGTGATGAAACCTGCTTTCTTCTAGACGTAGCGGATGCCCTCTTGTTACCGTCGTAGTCCTGGGTATAAACAGATCATGGGAGAGATCCTTGTATTGCCCCCTCATGTATTTATACATAGTTATTTGATCACCCCTTAGCCATCTTTTTTCCAGGGTGAATAATGCCAATTTTGATGCCTCTCTGGGTATTCCAGTCCTCCCATTCCGTTTATTAATTTAGTTCCCCTTCTTTGAACCCCCTCAAGCACTGCAACATCTTTCCTGAGCACCGGTGACCAGAACTGTACACAATATTCCATGTGGGGCCTGGCAAGTGCCTTATATAGCGCTTCACAGGTATAGACTAAAAGAATATAGTTTATTAGAAACTCTTAAAAACATATACGGGCTGACTAACAGTACTAACATACATTAACACAAAAAAGAGGAGAAGATATATTTCGGTGCAAGTTTGAATTATGCATCCAATGTCTCCAATGTAGATAATGGTCACAATAGCATGGTCAGTATAAGTGGATAACTTTAGTGCATATACAGAGTTCCTGCACTGAATGACTGGTGACAGTCGTATGTAGAGGTCGCAGAGAACTACGGCTCTGAATGACTGGTGAAGTCACAGAGAAATACGGCTCAACGCGTTTCTCCGCTCGCTTTAGAGCGGTTCATCAGGAGCCACAGATGTATATTTGACCAAAAAATCTTTAGTGGGATTAATAGCGTCAATCATTTAATTGACTAAGCTATCTTCCTCTTTTAGGATATATAATCAGTAGGATTAAATTGGCAAGAAAGTAGGTTGTCTGCGAAGATGTCGCCAACAGGTATATATATATACCAGACACCGTTAGACAAAAAGCCAGCAGGGTACGATGGTATAGTGGCTACGTTGGTAAAGAAGGAAGGAGGACTCGGATAAAGAACTTATGCACTGACAGTAGTCACAAGTCAGATGCGTGTTTAGATATGTCAGCTATAAGGATCCTGTATTTAGCGCTGTATACCTATCCTCCTACAAGTGTTGCAATGTTAGCAGCACTAATGTAGAATTTCTAGTCATATGCACTGACATTAATAGAAAGTCAGGTGCATGTTCAGATAGGTCAGCTAAAGAGGATCCTGTATTTAAAGCTGCATACCTATCCTCCTAAAAGTGTTGCAATGTCAGCAACACTAATGTAGAAATGCTAGACTCCTATCAAAAGTTCAGACAACCAATCTAATATTCAAGCAGGCAGCCAAAAATAGGCTTCAACAAATTTTTCTGCTCAAACAATAGGTCCCCAAGATAAGGCTACCTAGTGTGCCAAACATAGAGTAAAATAACAAACAGATAAAGCCTGTGGCCCTGATGGTGAGCGGTAGAATAATGTTCTTGTCCCTCACCCCTATGCCTCTTTTAATGCAGCCCCAGACTTTATTAGCTTTTGCAGCAGCTGACTGGCATTGATTGCACCAGTTAAATATACAATCCACTAGTACCCCCAGGTCCCTTTCTATCTCACTTATCCCTACCAGTACCCCATTTAGTGTGTATTGGTGACGCTGTCCTAATTAATGATACCGATTAGTAGTTCTAAGCTGATCAAATTTTGCTTTACTGAAGTCTACTTTTATGGTCGCTCCCTGATAAGGCTTCTTATTGAATAACAGCTGGGAATAAACTATATTGTAGTCACTATTTCCCAAGTGTCCCTCCACCTGCACCCCCATGATTCAGTCTGGTTTGTTAGTTAATAATAAGTCCAGAGTTAATAAGTCCAGAGTGGCCCTCCCTCTGGTTGGCTCCCATACAAGTTGGGTAAGGTAGTTATCTTTAATTGTTCTCAATAATTTATCGCCCTTGAGAGATTTGCAGGTTTTGTCTTTTCATGTTATATCCAGATAATTAAAGTCTCCCATGATAATTACTTCATTGTGGTTTGACACCTCTTCTATTGCCTTAATAATAAGTTTTCAGTTTTTTCTTTTATTTTTGGTGGACTATAGAAAACCCCTATCAGAATTTCGTTATTTTTCCTGCCCTGTATTTCTACCCACAGAGATTCCACGCCTTCATCTCCTGCACCTATATCTTCCCGTAGCCTTGGCAATAAGTGGGATTTAACATACAGACATACCCCTCCCCCTTTCTGGTAACCACGGTCTCTTCTGAAAAGATTGTAACCCTGTAAATTCACTGCCCAATCGCGCTTATCATCAAGCCATGTTTCCGTTATTCCTACTATGTCGTAATTGTCTTCAAATATTCCTGCATTAAGCTCACCCACTTTACTGATCAGACTTCTTGCAATTGTTGCCTTACAATTTATCTGGTTGTTTATAATATTCTTTATATTAATTATGCTACTTATGGTCCTATTAGCTGCCCTATCTGGTCTGTCTGCACTAATACCACCCCCTACTTGACCCCCATTCCCAATACTTGGTCCCAGGTCACTGTCTACACTGTTTTCCCCCTTATTACTCTTTTTGCCCTCCCCCAGTCCATAGTTTAAACACTTTCCAACCTTCTACCCATCTTCTCCCCAGCACAGCTGCTTCCTTCCTATTGAAATGCAGCCCATCCCTACTGTAGAACCTGTAGCCGACAACAAAGTCCACCCAGTTCTCCAAAAACCCATCTTCTCTGTGAGGCTGGGTATACGTGATCCTTTTCTGTAGTTTTTATCTGAATCCTATTATGTCTGCTCAGTTCACTTCTTGAGGTTTTGTTAGCCCTGAGAGAACTCTTCCAGTGTGAAATGCTTCTCGTTCCAGTTTCACAGCATCAGGAGAGACTCATGAGATGTTGGGAAAAAATGAAGCATTTAAGAGAACAGACATTGGAGCTGCAGGAAGATCATTTGTATATTCTGTGTGCATTCTAGGAAGAGAAAAAGAATCATTGCAAGTGGGAAGATTGCTGGGATTAGCCAGGTCTAGCTGCTCGGAGGACATAGCAGACCTGTACAATTAGTAGTATCTTATAGGTTGTATATCTTTACTACAATTCTTGACTTTTAGAAGTTTGGAAGTGGACATCAACTGACAACATGGAAAAGGAGAGGAGCCATATGGTGAGCTGCAATGTATGCTATGTGTTTACAGACCTGCCAGAGGAAAAGCCAAACTTCACCATCCAGAAATGTAAGCTTGTCTCTCTACTGGAGGAAAAGGTGCAAAGTCTTCAGGACAGAATAGGTACATTGAAACGTGTTAAGGAAGGTGAAGATTTACTTGACAGAGTAGAAAAAAGTATTCAAAATGTTGAAGGAAAAGAAATGTCCAGTGTAGCTGCAGAAGCCGAGGAATGGAAGCATGTGACCCAAAGAAGCAGGAGACTCAGGAGTCAGCCAGCACCCATACTGCTTGGGAAGCGGTACCAGGTTCTCACGCAGTGGGGCCTGGTACTGGTTCCTGAGCAGGAGTAAAAGGTACAGCAAGAAATGACTCTACCCACAAAGAGCAGAGGAGAAAGAGGTACAGCAAGGAATAACTCCACCCACAAAGAACTGTGTAGTAAGCACAGAGTCCTCTGGAATGGAGAAAAAAAAGTGTTGTTGTGAAGAAGAAAAGGAAAGTGATGGTTATGGGGGATTTCCTATTGAGAGGAACAGAGGCCGCTGTCTGCAGACCTGACACCTCTCGAGAGGTGTGCTGTCTTCCAGGGGCACAAATAAAAGATGTGGCTGTCAAGACTCTTCAGTCCTACAGAACACCACCCATTCCTACGAATACATGTACGGACAAATGACACTGCAAAAAAGGACCTTACACCTATCTGCAGAGACTTTGAAGACCTCAGAAAGAAGGTGAAGGAACTAGGAGCACAGGTGCTCTACTCATCCATCCTTCCAGTGGATGGCCATTGAATAAGAAGATGGAACAGGATTCTAGAGGTGAACAATTGGCTATGTCGATGGTGCCGTCAGCAAAGATTTTGATTTCTAGACCATGGAGTGAATTACCTATACGATGGACTGATTGCTAGAGATGGGTTGCACCTTACAAAAACAGGTAGGCCGCCTGCAGACGAGCGGGTCGGATCCGGCAGCGAGAAATCTCGCCGCGCGATCCGACCCCAGAGCCTGCAGGGGCGAGCGCGTACTCACCCGCGCCTGGCGGCCCCGGCTCTTTGATGTGCCGGCTGCCGCGCAGCCGGCGCATGCGCAGACCGGAGCCGGCGGCCAGGTGAGTGCGTGCTCCGCACAAAATTAGAACATGCCGCGGTTTGTTTGCCGCGCGAGATTTCGCGCGGCCAAACCGCGGCCGTCTGCATAGGAGTGCGTATTGTAATGCACTCCTATGCAGACTTTCAGCGGCGGAAAACCCGCGGGAAATCCCGCGGCGGGATTTCCGCTCGTCTGCAGGCGGCCGTAAGCTTATATTTGGTGGGCGCCTTGCTTCATTCATTAGAAGAGCTTTAAACTACAACAATATGGGAAGGGAAGTGAAAGGCCAGGTAAAAATATACAGCTAAGTAATAAATTTGAGAACTTTGCTATTAGAAGTGGACAGAAAGAACCAAAACAAAAAAAATCAGAAGGAAAGTAGAGGAACAAGAGACACCGATCACAAACTAAAATGTTTTATAAACAAATGCACAGAGCATGGGAAACAAACAAGGAGAATTCGAGCTCCTAACACAGGAAGAGAAATATGATGTCATAGGTATCACGCAAACTTGGTGGAATGATACACATGATTTGGAATACAAGGCTTTAAGGATGCAGCATATTTATAAGAAATAGACCTAAAAAATGTGAGGTTGTATTGCGTTGTATGTTAGGAAAACATTAATCTCCACAGAGATTCAAGCTTCAGATCATGGGAGTTCTGTAGAAACTGTTTGGGTAAGAATACAAGGAGAGAACAACAGAAAGGACAGCATTGTAGGCATTTACTATATGGATGAACTCTTTCTATATCAGATGGCCAAGCTCTCAAAAAGCACAACATAGTGATCATGGGAGATTTTACCTATCCAGACATTTGTTGGGAATCTTTCTCAAGCAAAAGTAATGGATCCAACAAATTCTTATCCGCTCTTGCTGGCAACTTTATCTTCCAAAAGCTCGAAGAGAAAACAAGAGGATCTACTATCTTGGACTTAATTCTTACCAACAGGGAGGAAATGGTTGAGGAAGAGTGACTGGGACCTTAGGAGGCAGTGATCATGCTATCCTTGGATGTTGGATAAAAAGGGGAGCAAGATCTGAGAAAACTCAGACGTCAAGGATGGATTTCAAAAAGGCAGATTTTAATAAACTCAGAAAGGATAGGAAGGATCCAATGGCTGGATGTTCTTAAGGACAGAAATGTCCAAGAAGGTTGGGAAATATTTCGAAATGAGATTCTCAAAGCACATTTTTTAACAATCCCTAAAAGAAGGGAGAATGGGAAGCATTTAAAGAGACCAGGATGGATGAACACAGAACTTGCACACATGTTAAAGAGGAAGAAAAATATGTTTATCAAATGGAAAGAGGGGGGATATCTAAAGAAGAATATACTGTGGTCTGCAGAAACTGTAGCGCAAGTGTCAGAAAAGCTAAAACTGATAATGAATTGAGGCTTGCAACAGAGGCCAAAAGCAATAAAAAAGGAATTTGGGAGGGAAGGCAGGGGTTCAAAAGCAAAAGAAAAGTCAAAGATGCTATTGGATTATTACAAGATGAAAATGGTGAATTGGTTAAGAATGATGTTGAGAAGGCTGAACTTTTAAATTCCTATTTTAGATCTGTTTTCTCTCAGATGGAACACCAACTGATCTTCCCCGTGCTATTGGGGGAATAAAAGAATGCAGGCCATCTATAAGCAGAAAGATGGTGAGAGAACACTTGAATAACTCAAATGAATTCAAGTCTCAAGGTCCAGATGAATTCCATCCTAGGATACTAAAGGAAGCAGCGGAGGTAATTGCTGAGCCACTCGCCATAATTCCTGGAGAACAGGAAAAGTCCCAGAAGATTGGAAAAGGGCAAATGTTGTCCCTATGTTTAAAAAAGGGAATAAGGTGGATCCAGGAAACTACAGGCCTGGAAGCCTGACTTCTATATTGGGAAACATCTTTGAACAAATTATTAAACAGCATGTATGCAAGTACTTGGATGAAAATGGAATAATTATCCAGAGCAGCATGGGTTTGTAACAAACAAGTCATGCCAGAATTTAATTTCCTTCTATAACAGAAACACCAACTGGGTTGCTCAGGGAAATGCAGTGGATATAGTATATCTTGACTTTAGTAAAGCATTTGACAAATTATCTCATATCATACTAAGGGCTCACACCCACTTGCGTCTTTTTAAAGCTGCGATATAGCTGTATTTTTTTTTACGCGATTGTGAATCGGACTTTCTAATGTTAAAAACGCATTGCAAGATAGTGCTTTGCAATTTTGGTGCGATGCGTTTTTAATAGAGATGAGCGAGTACCAAAATGCTCGGGTGCTCGGTACTCGAGTCGAGCTTTTCGTTACACTCAAGAGCTCGTTTCGAGTAACGAACCCCATTGAAGTCAATGGGCGACTTGAGTATTTTTCAGGCTGACCGATGCTCCGCATGGGGGATGATTTATGAAACACCGGAAAACCTCAGAAAGTCATAGAAACACTACAGAAACGGATAGGGAATGGCAGGGGCAGCATGCATGGATGCATCTGAGGCTCCTGTTAGCGCAAAATTCGCTATCTTAGATATACTGTGCGTTTCCAAATTAAGATAATATGTACAGGCCTGGAGAGCCTTTCAAAGAAACACACGGCTACATCATGTGCCCCAAAAAAGCAAACTCCTTTTATTCAGCGCGGGTCAAAACTTAAATCATTTCCAACACAGGAAGTCAGGCAATTTAGCAGTTACAGTGAGCTGATAGGCCACTTCTCAGAGGGAGGTATTTGTGAGGTAGCTTGTGATCTCATCCATCTGGGAGGAACTTCAGTGAGCGCGCTCAGTTCATTCTTGAATTGGGTCTCATGAGGAGTACATCCTGTTCTCCTCTCTGTTGTCCAAGACAAAGAACTCCTACTTAGGTTTGGCCAGTTAGAACTGGTTTTTCCAGTTCTTGGGACAATAGGCCCTGCTCCTTAAATTCTTGTGGAGGTGGGGGGGCGATGTTCCTTCTCCCAGAGGTTTAAAACATTATAGACAAAATACAGTATATTCACAGTTGATAACAGAAAATATATACAAAATGGTGAACATATATGATATCTCCCACACTCCCAAGTTGCACTATAAAGCCAAATAGGGGGCACGAGCCTGGCGGTCACCCCCCTAACAATTTAGTTGGGACAGACCATCATTAGCAAGGCACACGCGCTGGCACATCTTAGCTAAGCACCACACTAACTGCAGCCAAGGCCAATCACTGCCTGCGGGGGACACTGCTGCCTCTTCTCCTGGGCTACATGCTGGCATTGCTGTCCAATCCCCTGCATGAGCCAGTGTCCACAGCGTACTCAAATTTTTCCCTGCGCAGCGTACAGCTGCCCTTATGGCACACGCTCGCTTGAAAGCCACACCACCGGAGACACACACTGCAGAGGGTTGGCAGGGTCTGGCAGCCACCCTACTTAAAAGTGTGGGCGATATCCCACAATTTCAGATGAAAATTGATGATAGATTGACGTCCGATCATAATTCCCGTGCCACCTCCGTCACAAAATTGTCAGGAGCCGCTAACGGGGGCATAAAGGGGACTCAGGTGCCAGCACGTCTACACATCTCCACAATGCAGCAATGCAGATTAACACCAAAGAATGGTTTGAAGCAGATGTCGCAAAAGTAGCCACCACATGTGCAGTGAAAGTCTCAATAAATCAGTAACGCTTCCTGTGAATGCTCCAGTCTAGTGTTACCACAGTTATCCGAGATACTAAACACGAGAGATAATACATGTCGCCCAGCGCTGATCCCCAGACCCCAAAGAGTAGGCGGAGGTGGCATAATAAGCCCGAGAAACCATGACCATGCTAGGACCCGCAATACTCCATGTGAGAAGCACGTGAGCAGGCCCAGGGTCAGGATCGGTCCCAGCCACCACCTGGTTGACCCAATGTGCTGTCACTTGTGGTTGCTTTCATCGCTCCAAAGATGGGATGAACCACGAAGAAGTTCCACAGGCTAAACCTGGCACAGTTGCCACTCACCCCACACCCCCAGAACCACGGCCTCTGCCCATACCCTCAGCAATCGTAGGCATAAAGCGGACTCGGATGCTAGTACTGCTGTGAACTTCTCATTAATTCAGTTACGCTTCTTTTGATTGGTCCAAACCAGTGTCTCAGATAACAGTGTCTCTCGTAACACGAGAGCAAATACATGTTGACCAGCGCTGATCCCCAGACCCCAAGCAGGAGGAGGAGGTGGCATAATAAGGCAGAGAAACCATGACTGAGGTAGGACCCGCAATACTCTGTGTGGGAAGCATGTGAGCCTGCCCAGGGCCAGGCTCGGTCCCAGCCTCCACCTGGCTGACCCAATGTGCCGTGAGTTACATAGCAATGGGAAATCCATGTGTCCCCAAACAGTTAATTCGGTGTATGTGTCAGATAGCTGAACAATGCAATGGGAAAGCCGTCTGTGCTCTGCACCCTACCCAAGTCATTCAGTTTATTTGTGCCTGATAGGTAAAACACCGCAATGGGAGATCTTTATGCACCCACAGCATAGGCGAGCCCCTGCAACCCAGGGACAGTACGAAATATGAAGCAACCAGAGTGCCCACACATGGCAGAGTTTCACCCCACCCAGGACCTCGGCCTCTGCCCACACACTCAGCAATCGTGGGCATGAAGCGGACTCAGATGCTAGTACAGCTGTAAACGTCTCCTTTAATCTGTTACACTTCTTTTGATTCATCCAAACCAGTGTCTCAGATAATTGTGGTAACACGACAGCAAATACCTGTCGACCACCCCAGACCCCAAGCAGGAGGAGGAGGTGGCATAATAAGCCCGAGAAACCATGACAGAGGTAGGACACGCAATACTCTGTGTGGAAAACATGTGAGCGGGGTCAGGGTCGGTCCCAGCCTCCACCTGGTTGACCCAAGGTGTCATAGCAAGGTGTCTGTAGCAAGAGTATAGATGAAACCCCTCAAACCTTTCAGTAGCAAGTGTATAGGTGAACCCCTGTAACATTTCTGTAGTAAGAGTAAAGGCGAACCCCTCAAACCTTTTAGTGGCAAGTGTATAGGTGAACCCCTGAAACATTTGTGTAGCAAGAGTAGAGGTAAACCCCTTTCAATAGCAAGAGTATAGGCGAACCCCTCAAACATCTTTGTAGCCAAAGTATAAGCAAACCCCTGTAACATTTCTGTAGCAAGAGTATAGGCGGACCCTTCAAACGTTTCAGTAGCAAGTGTATAGGCGAACCCCTGAAACAATTCTTCTGTCGCAAGACTATAGGCGGACCCTTCAATCCTTTCAGTAGCAAGTGTATAGGCGGACCCCTGTAACATATATGTAGCAAGAGTATAGGCGGACCCCTGTAACATTTATGTAGCAAGAGTATAGGCGGACCCCAGTAACATTTATGTAGCAAGAGTATAGGCGGACCCCTCAAACCTTTAAGTGGCAAGTGTATAGGCGAACCCCTCAAACCTTTCAGTAGCAAGTGTATGGGCGGACCCCTGTAACATTTATGTAGCAAGAGTATAGGCGGACCCCTGTAACATTTATGTAGCAAGAGTATAGGCGGACCCCTGTAGCATTTATGTAGCAAGAGTATAGGCGGACCCCTGTAACATTTATGTAGCAAGAGTATAGGCGGACCCCAGTAACATTTATGTAGCAAGAGTATAGGCGGACCCCTCAAACCTTTAAGTAGCAAGTGTATAGGCGAACCCCTCAAACCTTTCAGTAGCAAGTGTATGGGTGGACCACTGTAACATTTATGTAGCAAGAGTATAGGCGGACCCCTGTAACATTTATGTAGCAAGAGTATAGGCGGACCCCTGTAACATTTATGTAGCAAGAGTATAGGCGGACCCCTGTAACATTTATGTAGCAAGAGTATAGGCGGACCCCAGTAACATTTATGTAGCAAGTGTATAGGCGAACCCCTCAAACCTTTCAGTAGCAAGTGTATAGGCGAACCCCTCAAACCTTTCAGTAGCAAGTGTATAGGCGAACCCCTGAAACATTTCTGTAGCAAGAGTATAGGCGGACCCTTCAAACCTTTCAGTAGCAAGTGTATAGGCGAACCCCTGAAACAATTCTTCTGTCGCAAGACTATAGGCGAACCCTTCAATCCTTTCAGTAGCAAGTGTATAGGCGGACCCCTGTAACATTTATGTAGCAAGAGTATAGGCGGACCCCTGTAACATTTATGTAGCAAGAGTATAGGCGGACCCCTCAAACCTTTAAGTAGCAAGTGTATAGGCGAACCCCCCAAACCTTTCAGTAGCAAGTGTATGGGTGGACCCCTGTAACATTTATGTAGCAAGAGTATAGGCGGACCCCTGTAACATTTATGTAGCAAGAGTATAGGCGGACCCCAGTAACATTTATTAGCAAGAGTATAGGCGGACCCCTCAAACCTTTAAGTAGCAAGTGTATAGGCGAACCCCTCAAACCTTTCAGTAGCAAGAGTATAGGCGGACCATTTATGTAGCAAGAGTATAGGCGGACCCCTCAAACCTTTCAGTAGCAAGTGTATAGGCAAACCCCTCAAACCTTTCAGTAGCAAGTGTATGGGTGGACCCCTGTAACATTTATGTAGCAAGAGTATAGGCGGACCCCTGTAACATTTATGTAGCAAGAGTATAGGCGGACCCCTCAAACCTTTAAGTAGCAAGTGTATAGGAGAACCCCTCAAACCTTTCAGTAACAAGTGTATAGGCGGACCCCTGTAACATTTATGTAGCAATAGTATAGGTGGACCCCTGTAACATTTATGTAGCAAGAGTAGAGGCGGACCCCTGTAATATTTATGTAGCAAGAGTATAGGCGGACCCCTGTAACATTTATGTAGCAAGTGTATAGGCGAACCCCTCAAACCTTTCAGTAGCAAGTGTATGGGTGGACCCCTGTAGCATTTATGTAGCAAGAGTATAGGCGGACCCCTGTAACATTTATATAGCAAGAGTATAGGCGAACCCCTCAAACCTTTCAGTAGCAAGAGTATAGGCGGACCCCTGTAACATTTATGTAGCAAGTATATAGGCGGACCCCTGTAACATTTATGTAGCAAGAGTATAGGCGGACCCCTCAAACCTTTAAGTAGCAAGTCTATAGGCGAACCCCTGAAACAATTCTTCTGTCGCAAGACTATAGGCGAACCGTTCAATCCTTTCAGTAGCAAGTGTATAGGCGGACCCCTGTAACATTTATGTAGCAAGAGTATAGGCGAACCCCTCAAACCTTTCAGTAGCAAGAGTATAGGCGGACTCCTGTAACATTTATGTAGCAAGTGTATAGGCGAACCCCTGTAACATTTATGTAGCAAGAGTATAGGCGGATCCCTCAAACCTTTAAGTAGCAAGTGTATAGGCGAACCCCTCAAACCTTTCAGTAGCAAGAGTATAGGCGGACCCCTGTAACATTTATGTAGCAAGTGTATAGGCGAACCCCTGTAACATTTATGTAGCAAGAGTATAGGCGGACCCCTGTAACATTTATGTAGCAAGAGTATAGGCGGACCCCTGTAACATTTATGTAGCAAGAGTAGAGGCAGACCCCAGTAACATTTATGTAGCAAGAGTATAGGCGGACCCCTCAAACCTTTAAGTAGCAAGTGTATAGGCGAACCCCTCAAACCTTTCAGTAGCAAGAGTATAGGCGGACCCCTGTAACATTTATGTAGCAAGAGTATAGGCAGACCCCAGTAACATTTATGTAGCAAGAGTATAGGCGGACCCCTCAAACCTTTAAGTAGCAAGTGTATAGGCGAACCCCTCAAACCCTTCAGCAGCAAGAGTATAGGCGGACCCCTGTAACATTTATGTAGCAAGAGTATAGACGGACCCCTGTAACATTTCTGTAGCAAGAGTATAGGCGGACCCTTCAAACCTTTCAGTAGCAAGTGTATAGGCGAACCCCTGTAACATTCATGTAGCAAGAGTATAGGCGGACCCCTGTAACATTTATGTAGCAAGAGTATAGGCGGACCCCTCAAACCTTTAAGTAGCAAGTGTATAGGCGAACCCCTCAAACCTTTAAGTAGCAAGTGTATAGGCGAACCCCTCAAACCTTTCAGTAGCAAGAGTATAGGCGGACCCCTGTAACATTTATGTAGCAAGTGTATAGGCGAACCCCTGTAACATTTATGTAGCAAGAGTATAGGCGGACCCCTGTAACATTTATGTAGCAAGAGTATAGGCGGACCCCTGTAACATTTATGTAGCATGAGTATAGGCGGACCCCTGTAACATTTCTGTAGCAAGAGTATAGGCGGACCCTTCAAACCTTTCAGTAGCAAGTGTATAGGCGAACCCCTGAAACAATTCTTCTGTCGCAAGACTATAGGCGAACCCTTCAATCCTTTCAGTAGCAAGTGTATAGGCGGACCCCTGTAACATTTATGTAGCAAGTGTATGGGCGGACCCCTGTAACATTTATGTAGCAAGAGTATAGGCGGACTCCTCAAACCTTTCAGTAGCAAGTGTATAGGCGAACCCCTGAAACAATTCTTCTGTCGCAAGACTATAGGCGAACCCTTCAATCCTTTCAGTAGCAAGTGTATAGGCGGACCCCTGTAACATTTATGTAGCAAGAGTATAGGCGGACCCCTGTAACATTTATGTAGCAAGAGTATAGACGGACCCCTGTAACATTTATGTAGCAAGAGTATAGGTGGACCCCTGTAACATTTATGTAGCAAGAGTATAGGCGGACCCCTGTAACATTTATGTAGCAAGTGTATAGGCGAACCCTTGTAACATTTATGTAGCAAGTGTATAGGCGGACCCCTGTAGCATTTATGTAGCATGAGTATAGGCGGACCTCTGTAACATTTCTGTAGCAAGAGTATAGGCGGACCCTTCAAACCTTTCAGTAGCAAGTGTATAGGCGAACCCCTGAAACAATTCTTCTGTCGCAAGACTATAGGCGAACCCTTCAATCCTTTCAGTAGCAAGTGTATAGGCGAACCATTCAATCGTTTCAGTAGCAAGTGTGTAGGCGGACCCCTGTAACATTCATGTAGCAAGAGTATAGGCGGACCCCTGTAACATTTATGTAGCAAGTGTATGGGTGGACCCCTGTAACATTTATGTAGCAAGAGTATAGGCGGACCCCTGTAGCATTTATGTAGCAAGAGTATAGGCGGACCTCTTTAACATTTATGTAGCAAGAGTATAGGCGGACCCCTGTAACATTTATGTAGCAAGAGTATAGGCGGACCCCTGTAACATTTATGTAGCAAGAGTTTAGGCGGACCCCTGTAACATTTATGTAGCAAGAGTATGGGCGGACCCTTCAAACCTTTCAGTAGCAAGTGTATTGGCGAACCCCTCAAACCTTTAAGTAGCAAGTGTATAGGCGAACCACTCAAACCTTTCACTAGCAAGAGTATAGGCGGACCCCTGTAACATTTCTGTAGCAAGAGTATAGGCGGACCCTTCAAACCTTTCAGTAGCAAGTGTATAGGCGAACCCCTGAAACAATTCTTCTGTCGCAAGACTATAGGCGAACCCTTCAATCCTTTCAGTAGCAAGTGTATAGGCGGACCCCTGTAACATTTATGTAGCAAGTGTATGGGCGGACCCCTGTAACATTTATGTAGCAAGAGTATGGGCGGACCCTTCAAACCTTTCAGTAGCAAGTGTATAGGCGAACCCCTCAAACCTTTCAGTAGCAAGTGTATGGGTGGACCCCTGTAACATTTATATAGCAAGAGTATAGGCGGACCCCAGTAACATTTATGTAGCAAGAGTATAGGCGGACCCCAGTAACATTTATGTAGCAAGAGTATAGGCGGACCCCTCTAACCTTTAAGTAGCAAGTGTATAGGCGAACCCCTCAAACCTTTAAGTAGCAAGTGTATAGGCGAACCCCTCAAACCTTTCAGTAGCAAGAGTATAGGCGGACCCCTGTAACATTTCTGTAGCAAGAGTATAGGTGGACCCCTGTAACATTTATGTAGCAAGAGTAGAGGCGGACCCCTGTAATATTTATGTAGCAAGTGTATAGGCGGACCCCTGTAACATTTATGTAGCAATAGTATAGGTGGACCCCTGTAACATTTATGTAGCAAGAGTAGAGGCGGACCCCTGTAATATTTATGTAGCAAGAGTATAGGCGGACCCCTGTAACATTTATGTAGCAAGTGTATAGGCGAACCCCTCAAACCTTTCAGTAGCAAGTCTATGGGTGGACCCCTGTAGCATTTATGTAGCAAGAGTATAGGCGGACCCCTGTAACATTTATATAGCAAGAGTATAGGCGAACCCCTCAAACCTTTCAGTAGCAAGAGTATAGGCGGACCCCTGTAACATTTATGTAGCAAGTGTATAGGCGGACCCCTGTAACATTTATGTAGCAAGAGTATAGGCGGACCCCTCAAACCTTTAAGTAGCAAGTCTATAGGCGAACCCCTGAAACAATTCTTCTGTCGCAAGACTATAGGCGAACCGTTCAATCCTTTCAGTAGCAAGTGTATAGGCGGACCCCTGTAACATTTATGTAGCAAGAGTATAGGCGAACCCCTCAAACCTTTCAGTAGCAAGAGTATAGGCGGACTCCTGTAACATTTATGTAGCAAGTGTATAGGCGAACCCCTGTAACATTTATGTAGCAAGAGTATAGGCGGATCCCTCAAACCTTTAAGTAGCAAGTGTATAGGCGAACCCCTCAAACCTTTCAGTAGCAAGAGTATAGGCGGACCCCTGTAACATTTATGTAGCAAGTGTATAGGCGAACCCCTGTAACATTTATGTAGCAAGAGTATAGGCGGACCCCTGTAACATTTATGTAGCAAGAGTATAGGCGGACCCCTGTAACATTTATGTAGCAAGAGTAGAGGCAGACCCCAGTAACATTTATGTAGCCAGAGTATAGGCGGACCCCTCAAACCTTTAAGTAGCAAGTGTATAGGCGAACCCCTCAAACCTTTCAGTAGCAAGAGTATAGGCGGACCCCTGTAACATTTATGTAGCAAGAGTATAGGCAGACCCCAGTAACATTTATGTAGCAAGAGTATAGGCGGACCCCTCAAACCTTTAAGTAGCAAGTGTATAGGCGAACCCCTCAAACCTTTCAGCAGCAAGAGTATAGGCGGACCCCTGTAACATTTATGTAGCAAGAGTATAGACGGACCCCTGTAACATTTCTGTAGCAAGAGTATAGGCGGACCCCTGTAACATTTCTGTAGCAAGAGTATAGGCGGACCCTTCAAACCTTTCAGTAGCAAGTGTATAGGCGAACCCCTGTAACATTCATGTAGCAAGAGTATAGGCGGACCCCTGTAACATTTATGTAGCAAGAGTATAGGCGGACCCCTCAAACCTTTAAGTAGCAAGTGTATAGGCGAACCCCTCAAACCTTTCAGTAGCAAGTGTATGGGTGGACCCCTGTAACATTTATATAGCAAGAGTATAGGCGGACCCCAGTAACATTTATGTAGCAAGAGTATAGGCGGACCCCAGTAACATTTATGTAGCAAGAGTATAGGCGGACCCCTCAAACCTTTAAGTAGCAAGTGTATAGGCGAACCCCTCAAACCTTTAAGTAGCAAGTGTATAGGCGAACCCCTCAAACCTTTCAGTAGCAAGAGTATAGGCGGACCCCTGAAACATTTCTGTAGCAAGAGTATAGGCGGACCCTTCAAACCTTTCAGTAGCAAGTGTATAGGCGAACCCCTGAAACAATTCTTCTGTCGCAAGACTATAGGCGAACCCTTCAATCCTTTCAGTAGCAAGTGTATAGGCGGACCCTTGTAACATTTATGTAGCAAGTGTATGGGCGGACCCCTGTAACATTTATGTAGCAAGAGTATAGGCGGACTCCTCAAACCTTTCAGTAGCAAGTGTATAGGCGAACCCCTGAAACAATTCTTCTGTCGCAAGACTATAGGCGAACCCTTCAATCCTTTCAGTAGCAAGTGTATAGGCGGACCCCTGTAACATTTATGTAGCAAGAGTATAGGCGGACCCCTGTAACATTTATGTAGCAAGAGTATAGACGGACCCCTGTAACATTTATGTAGCAAGAGTATAGGCGGACCCCTGTAACATTTATGTAGCAAGAGTATAGGCGAACCCTTGTAACATTTATGTAGCAAGTGTATAGGCGGACCCCTGTAGCATTTATGTAGCATGAGTATAGGCGGACCTCTGTAACATTTCTGTAGCAAGAGTATAGGCGGACCCTTCAAACCTTTCAGTAGCAAGTGTATAGGCGAACCCCTGAAACAATTCTTCTGTCGCAAGACTATAGGCGAACCCTTCAATCCTTTCAGTAGCAAGTGTATAGGCGAACCATTCAATCGTTTCAGTAGCAAGTGTATAGGCGGACCCCTGTAACATTCATGTAGCAAGAGTATAGGTGGACCCCTGTAACATTTATGTAGCAAGTGTATGGGTGGACCCCTGTAACATTTATGTAGCAAGAGTATAGGCGGACCCCTGTAGCATTTATGTAGCAAGAGTATAGGCGGACCTCTTTAACATTTATGTAGCAAGAGTATAGGCGGACCCCTGTAACATTTATGTAGCAAGAGTATAGGCGGACCCCTGTAACATTTATGTAGCAAGAGTATAGGCGGACCCCTGTAACATTTATGTAGCAAGAGTATAGGCGGACCCCTGTAACATTTATGTAGCAAGAGTATGGGCGGACCCTTCAAACCTTTCAGTAGCAAGTGTATTGGCGAACCCCTCAAACCTTTAAGTAGCAAGTGTATAGGCGAACCACTCAAACCTTTCACTAGCAAGTGTATAGGCGAACCCCTGAAACAATTCTTCTGTCGCAAGACTATAGGCGAACCCTTCAATCCTTTCAGTAGCAAGTGTATAGGCGGACCCCTGTAACATTTATGTAGCAAGTGTATGGGCGGACCCCTGTAACATTTATGTAGCAAGAGTATGGGCGGACCCTTCAAACCTTTCAGTAGCAAGTGTATAGGCGAACCCCTCAAACCTTTCAGTAGCAAGTGTATGGGTGGACCCCTGTAACATTTATATAGCAAGAGTATAGGCGGACCCCAGTAACATTTATGTAGCAAGAGTATAGGCGGACCCCAGTAACATTTATGTAGCAAGAGTATAGGCGGACCCCTCAAACCTTTAAGTAGCAAGTGTATAGGCGAACCCCTCAAACCTTTAAGTAGCAAGTGTATAGGCGAACCCCTCAAACCTTTCAGTAGCAAGAGTATAGGCGGACCCCTGAAACATTTCTGTAGCAAGAGTATAGGCGGACCCTTCAAACCTTTCAGTAGCAAGTGTATAGGCGAACCCCTGAAACAATTCTTCTGTCGCAAGACTATAGGCGAACCCTTCAATCCTTTCAGTAGCAAGTGTATAGGCGGACCCCTGTAACATTTATGTAGCAAGTGTATGGGCGGACCCCTGTAACATTTATGTAGCAAGAGTATAGGCGGACTCCTCAAACCTTTCAGTAGCAAGTGTATAGGCGAACCCCTGAAACAATTCTTCTGTCGCAAGACTATAGGCGAACCCTTCAATCCTTTCAGTAGCAAGTGTATAGGCGGACCCCTGTAACATTTATGTAGCAAGAGTATAGGCGGACCCCTGTAACATTTATGTAGCAAGAGTATAGGCGGACCCCTGTAACATTTATGTAGCAAGAGTATAGGCGGACCCCTGTAACATTTATGTAGCAAGAGTATAGGCGAACCCTTGTAACATTTATGTAGCAAGTGTATAGGCGGACCCCTGTAGCATTTATGTAGCATGAGTATAGGCGGACCTCTGTAACATTTCTGTAGCAAGAGTATAGGCGGACCCTTCAAACCTTTCAGTAGCAAGTGTATAGGCGAGCCCCTGAAACAATTCTTCTGTCGCAAGACTATAGGCGAACCCTTCAATCCTTTCAGTAGCAAGTGTATAGGCGAACCATTCAATCGTTTCAGTAGCAAGTGTATAGGCGGACCCCTGTAACATTCATGTAGCAAGAGTATAGGCGGACCCCTGTAACATTTATGTAGCAAGTGTATGGGTGGACCCCTGTAACATTTATGTAGCAAGAGTATAGGCGGACCCCTGTAGCATTTATGTAGCAAGAGTATAGGCGGACCTCTTTAACATTTATGTAGCAAGAGTATAGGCGGACCCCTGTAACATTTATGTAGCAAGAGTATAGGCGGACCCCTGTAACATTTATGTAGCAAGAGTATAGGTGGACCCCTGTAACATTTATGTAGCAAGAGTATGGGCGGACCCTTCAAACCTTTCAGTAGCAAGTGTATTGGCGAACCCCTCAAACCTTTAAGTAGCAAGTGTATAGGCGAACCACTCAAACCTTTCACTAGCAAGAGTATAGGCGGACCCCTGTAACATTTCTGTAGCAAGAGTATAGGCGGACCCTTCAAACCTTTCAGTAGCAAGTGTATAGGCGAACCCCTGAAACAATTCTTCTGTCGCAAGACTATAGGCGAACCCTTCAATCCTTTCAGTAGCAAGTGTATAGGCGGACCCCTGTAACATTTATGTAGCAAGTGTATGGGCGGACCCCTGTAACATTTATGTAGCAAGAGTATGGGCGGACCCTTCAAACCTTTCAGTAGCAAGTGTATAGGCGAACCCCTCAAACCTTTCAGTAGCAAGTGTATGGGTGGACCCCTGTAACATTTATATAGCAAGAGTATAGGCGGACCCCAGTAACATTTATGTAGCAAGAGTATAGGCGGACCCCAGTAACATTTATGTAGCAAGAGTATAGGCGGACCCCTCTAACCTTTAAGTAGCAAGTGTATAGGCGAACCCCTCAAACCTTAAAGTAGCAAGTGTATAGGCGAACCCCTCAAACCTTTCAGTAGCAAGAGTATAGGCGGACCCCTGTAACATTTCTGTAGCAAGAGTATAGGCGGACCCTTCAAACCTTTCAGTAGCAAGTGTATAGGCGAACCCCTGAAACAATTCTTCTGTCGCAAGACTATAGGCGAACCCTTCAAACCTTTCAGTAGCAAGTCTATAGGCGGACCCCTGTAACATTTATGTAGCAAGTGTATGGGCGGACCCCAGTAACATTTATGTAGCAAGAGTATAGGCGGACTCCTCAAACCTTTCAGTAGCAAGTGTATAGCCGAACCCCTGAAACAATTCTTCTGTCGCAAGACTATAGGCGAACACTTCAATCCTTTCAGTAGCAAGTGTATAGGCGGACCCCTGTAACATTTATGTAGCAAGAGTATAGGCGGACCCCTGTAACATTTATGTAGCAAGAGTATAGGCGGACCCCTGTAACATTTATGTAGCAAGAGTATAGGCGGACCCCTGTAACATTTATGTAGCAAGAGTATAGGCGAACCCTTGTAACATTTATGTAGCAAGAGTATAGGCGGACCCCTGTAGCATTTATGTAGCATGAGTATAGGCGGACCTCTGTAACATTTCTGTAGCAAGAGTATAGGCGGACCCTTCAAACCTTTCAGTAGCAAGTGTATAGCCGAACCCCTGAAACAATTCTTCTGTCGCAAGACTATAGGCGAACCCTTCAATCCTTTCAGTAGCAAGTGTATAGGCGGACCCCTGTAACATTTATGTAGCAAGAGTATAGGTGGACCCCTGTAACATTTATGTAGCAAGAGTATAGGCGGACCCCTGTAACATTTATGTAGCAAGAGTATAGGCGGACCCCTGTAACATTTATGTAGCAGGAGTATAGGCGAACCCTTGTAACATTTATGTAGCAAGAGTATAGGCGGACTCCTGTAGCATTTATGTAGCATGAGTATAGGCGGACCTCTGTAACATTTCTGTAGCAAGAGTATAGGCGGACCCTTCAAACCTTTCAGTAGCAAGAGTATAGGCGGACCCCTGTAACATTCATGTAGCAAGAGTATAGGCGGACCCCTGTAACATTTATGTAGCAAGTGTATGGGTGGACCCCTGGAACATTTATGTAGCAAGAGTATAGGCGGACCCCTGTAGCATTTATGTAGCAAGAGTATAGGCGGACCTCTTTAATATTTATGTAGCAAGAGTATAGGCGGACCCCTGTAACATTTATGTAGCAAGAGTATAGGCGGACCCCTGTAACATTTATGTAGCAAGAGTATAGGCGGACCCCTGTAACATTTATGTAGCAAGAGTATGGGCGGACCCTTCAAACCTTTCTGTAGCAAGTGTATAGGCGAACCCCTCAAACCTTTCAGTAGCAAGTGTATGGGTGGACCACTAACATTTATGTAGCAAGAGTATAGGCGGACCCCTGTAACATTTATGTAGCAAGAGTATAGGCCTACCGCTGTAACATTTATGTAGCAAGTGTATGGGTGGACCCCTGTAACATTTCTATAGCAAGAGTTTAGGCGGACCCTTCAAACTTTTCAATAGCAAGTGTATAGGCGAACCCCTGAAACAATTCTTCTGTCGCAAGACTATAGGCGAACCCTTCAATCCTTTCAGTAGCAAGTGTATAGGCGAACCCTTCAATCCTTACAGGGGTCCGCCTATACACTTGCTACATAAATGTTACAGGGGTCCGTCTATACTCTTGCTACATAAATGTTACAGGGGTCCGCCTATACACTTGCTACTGAAACATTTATGTAGCAAGAGTATAGGCGGACCCCTGTAACATTTATGTAGCAAGAGTATAGGCGGACCCCAGTAACATTTATGTAGCAAGAGTATAGGCGGACCCCTGTAACATTTATGTAGTAAGAGTATAGGCGAACCCTTGTAACATTTATGTAGCAAGAGTATAGGCGGACCCCTGTAACAGTAATGTAGCATGAGTATAGGCGGACCTCTGTAACATTTCTGTAGGAAGAGTATAGGCGGACCCTTCAAACCTTTCAGTAGCAAGTGTATAGGCGAACCCCTGAAACAATTCTTCTGTCGCAAGACTACAGGCGAACCCTTCAATCCTTTCAGTAAAAAGAGTATAGGCGAACCCTTCAATGCTTTCAGTAGCAAGTGTATAGGCGGACCCCTGTAACATTCATGTAGCAAGAGTATAGGCGGACCCCTGTAACATTTATGTAGCAAGTGTATGGGTGGACCCCTGTAACATTTATGTAGCAAGAGTATAGGCGGACCCCTGTAGCATTTATGTAGCAAGAGTATAGGCGGACCTCTTTAACATTTACAGTTAGGGCCAGAAATATTTGGACAGTAACACAATTTTCGCGAGTTGGGCTCTGCATGCCACCGCATTGGATTTGAAATGAAGCCTCTACAACAGAATTCAAGTGCAGATTGTAACGTTTAATTTAAAGGGTTGAACAAAAATATCTGATAGAAAATGTAGGAATTGTACACATTTCTTTACAAACACTCCACATTTTAGGAGCTCAAAAGTAATTGGACAAATAAACATAACCCAAACAAAATATATTTTTTTCAATATTTTGTTGCGAATCCTTTGGAGGCAATCACTGCCTTAAGTCTGGAACCCATGGACATCACCAAACGCTGGGTTTCCTCCTTCTTAATGCTTTGCCAGGCCTTTACAGCCGCAGCCTTCAGGTCTTGCTTGTTTGTGGGTCTTTCCGTCTGAAGTCTGGATTTGAGCAAGTGAAATGCATGCTCAATTGGGTTAAGATCTGGTGATTGACTTGGCCATTGCAGAATGTTCCACTTTTTTGCACTCATGAACTCCTGGGTAGCTTTGGCTGTATGCTTGGGGTCATTGTCCATCTGTACTGTGAAGCGCCGTCCGATCAACTTTGCAGCATTTGGCTGAATCTGGGCTGAAAGTATATCCCGGTACACTTCAGAATTCATCCGGCTACTCTTGTCTGTTGTTGTGTCATCAATAAACACAAGTGACCCAGTGCCATTGAAAGCCATGCATGCCCATGCCATCACGTTGCCTCCACCATGTTTTACAGAGGATGTGGTGTGCCTTGGATCATGTGCCGTTCCCTTTCTTCTCCAAACTTTTTTCTTCCCATCATTCTGGTACAGGTTGATCTTTGTCTCATCTGTCCATAGAATACTTTTCCAGAACTGGGCTGGCTTCTTGAGGTGTTTTTCGGCAAATTTAACTCTGGCCTGTCTATTTTTGGAATTGATGAATGGTTTGCATCTAGATGTGAACCCTTTGTATTTACTTTCATGGAGTCTTCTCTTTACTGTTGACTTAGAGACAGATACACCTACTTCCCTGAGAGTGTTCTGGACTTCAGTTGATGTTGTGAACAGGTTCTTCTTCACCAAAGAAAGTATGCGGCGATCATCCACCACCGTTGTCTTCCGTGGACGCCCAGGCCTTTTTGAGTTCCCAAGCTCACCAGTGAATTCCTTTTTTCTCAGAATGTACCCCGACTGTTGATTTTGCTACTCCAAGCATGTCTGCTATCTCTCTGATGGATTTTTTCCTTTTTTTCAGCCTCAGGATGTTCTGCTTCACCTCAATTGAGAGTTCCTTTGACCGCATGTTGTCTGGTCACAGCAACAGCTTCCAAATCCAAAACCACACACCTGGAATCAACCCCAGACCTTTTAACTACTTTATTGATTACAGGTTAACGAGGGAGACACCTTCTGAGTTAATTGCAGCCCTTAGAGTCCATTGTCCAATTACTTTTGGTCCCTTGAAAAAGAGGAGGCTATGCATTACAGAGCTATGATTCCTAAACCCTTTCTCCGATTTGGATGTGGAAACTCTCATATTGCAGCTGGGAGTGTGCACTTTCAGCCCATATTATATATATAATTGTATTTCTGAACATGTTTTTGTAAACAGCTAAAATAACAAAACTTGTGTCACTGTCCAAATATTTCTGGCCCTAACTGTATGTAGCAAGAGTATAGGCGGACCCCTGTAACATTTATGTAGCAAGAGTATAGGCGGACCCCAGTAACATTTATGTAGCAAGAGTATAGGCAGACCCCTGTAACATTTATGTAGCAAGAGTATGGGCGGACCCTTCAAACCTTTCAGTAGCAAGTGTATAGGCGAACCCCTCAAACCCTTCAGTAGCAAGTGTATGGGTGGACCACTAACATTTATGTAGCAAGAGTATAGGCGGACCCCTGTAACATTTATGTAGCAAGAGTATAGGCGGACCCCTGTAACATTTATGTAGCATGTGTATGGGTGGACCCCTGTAGCATTTCTGTAGCAAGAGTATAGGCGGACCCTTCAAACTTTTCAATAGCAAGTGTATAGGCGAACCCCTGAAACAATTCTTCTGTCGCAAGACTATAGGCGAACCCTTCAATCCTTTCAGTAGCAAGTGTATAGGCGAACCCTTCAATCCTTACAGGGGTCCGCCTATACACTTGCTACATAAATGTTACAGGGGTCCGCCTATACTCTTGCTACATAAATGTTACAGGGGTCCGCCTATACTCTTGCTACTGAAACATTTATGTAGCAAGAGTATAGGCGGACCCCTGTAACATTTATGTAGCAAGAGTATAGGCGGACACCAGTAACATTTATGTAGCAAGAGTATAGGCGGACCCCTGTAACATTTATGTAGCAAGAGTATAAGCGGACCCCTGTAACATTTATGTAGCAAGAGTATAAGTGGACCCCTGTAACATTTATGTAGCAAGACTATAGGCGGACCCCTGTAACATTCCTGTAGCAGGAGTATAGGCGGACCCTTCAATCCTTTCAGTAGCAAGTGTATAGGCGAACCCTTCAATCCTTTCAGTAGCAAGTGTATAGGCGGACCCCTGTAACATTCATGTAGCAAGAGTATAGGCGGACTCCTGTAACATTTATGTAGCAAGAGTGTAGGCAGACCCCTGTAACTTTTATGTAGCAACATTATAGGCAGACCCCTGTAGTATTTATGTAGCAAGAGTATAGGCGGACCTCTGTAACATTTATGTAGCAAGAGTATAGGCGGACCCCTCAAACCTTTAAGTAGCAAGTGTATAGGCGAACCCCTCAAACCTTTCAGTAGCAAGTGTATGGGTGGACCCCTGTAACATTTATATAGCAAGAGTATAGGCGGACCCCTGTAACATTTATGTAGCAAGAGTATAAGCGGACCCCTGTAACATTTATGTAGCAAGAGTATAAGCGGACCCCTGTAACATTTATGTAGTAAGAGTATAAGCGGACCCCTGTAACATTTATGTAGCAAGAGTATAGGCGGACTCCTGTAACATTTATGTAGCAAGTGGATGGGTTGACCCCTGTAGCATTTATGTAGCAAGAGTATAGGCGGACCTCTGTAACATTTATGTAGCAAGAGTATAGGCGGACCCCAGTAACATTTATGTAGCAAGAGTATAGGCGGACCCCTCAAACCTTTAAGTAGCAAGTGTATGGGTGGACCACTGTAACATTTATGTAGCAAGAGTATAGGCGGACCCCTGTAACATTTATGTAGCAAGAGTATAGGCGGCCCCTTGTAGCATTTCTGTCGCAAGACTATAGGCGGACCCTTCAATCCTTTCAGTAGCAAGAGTATAGGCGGACCCCTGTAACATTCATGTAACAAGAGTATAGGCGGCCCCTTGTAGCATTTCTGTCGCAAGACTATAGGCGAACCCTTCAATCCTTTCAGTAGCAAGTGTATAGGCGAACCCTTCAATCCTTTCAGTAGCAAGTGTATAGGCGGACCCCTGTAACATTTATGTAGCAAGAGTATAGGCGGACCCCTGTAACATTTATGTAGCAAGAGTATAGGCGGACTCCTGTAACATTTATGTAGCAAGTGGATGGGTTGACCCCTGTAGCATTTATGTAGCAAGAGTATAGGCGGACCTCTGTAACATTTATGTAGCAAGAGTATAGGCGGACCCCAGTAACATTTATGTAGCAAGAGTATAGGCGGACCCCTCAAACCTTTAAGTAGCAAGTGTATGGGTGGACCACTGTAACATTTATGTAGCAAGAGTATAGGCGGACCCCTGTAACATTTATGTAGCAAGAGTATAGGCGGCCCCTTGTAGCATTTCTGTCGCAAGACTATAGGCGGACCCTTCAATCCTTTCAGTAGCAAGAGTATAGGCGGACCCCTGTAACATTCATGTAACAAGAGTATAGGCGGCCCCTTGTAGCATTTCTGTCGCAAGACTATAGGCGAACCCTTCAATCCTTTCAGTAGCAAGTGTATAGGCGAACCCTTCAATCCTTTCAGTAGCAAGTGTATAGGCGGACCCCTGTAACATTTATGTAGCAAGAGTATAGGCGGACCCCTGTAACATTTATGTAGCAAGAGTATAGGCGGACCCCTGTAACATTTCTGTAGCAAGAGTATAGGCGGACCCCTGTAACATTTCTGTAGCAAGAGTATAGGCGGACCCCTGTAACATTTCTGTAGCAAGAGTATAGGCGGACCCCTGTAACATTTATGTAGCATGAGTATAGGCGGACCCCTGTAACATTTCTGTAGCAAGAGTATAGGCGGATCCTTCAAACCTTTCAGTAGCAAGTGTATAGGCGAACCCCTGAAACAATTCTTCTGTCGCAAGACTATAGGCGAACCCTTCAATCCTTTCAGCAGCAAGTGTATAGGCGAACCCCTGTAACATTTATGTAGCAAGAGTATAGGCGGACCCCTCAAACCATTAAGTAGCAAGTGTATAGGCGAACCCCTCAATCCTTTCAGTAGCAAGTGTATGGGTGGACACTTTTAACATTTATATAGCAAGAGTATAGGCGGACCCCAGTAACATTTATGTAGCAAGAGTATAAGCGGACCCCTCAAACCTTTAAGTAGCAAGAGTATAGGCGAACCCCTCAAACCTTTAAGTAGCAAGTGTATAGGCGAACCCCTCAAACCTTTCAGTAGCAAGTGTATAGGCGAACCCCTGAAACAATTCTTCTGTCGCAAGACTATAGGCGAACCCTTCAATCCTTTCAGTAGCAAGAGTATAGGCGAACCATTCAATCCTTTCAGTAGCAAGTGTATAGGCGGACCCCTGTAACATTCATGTAGCAAGAGTATAGGCGGACCCCTGTAACATTTATGTAGCAAGTGTATGGGTGGACCCCTGTAACATTTATGCAGCAAGAGTATAGGCGGACCCATGTAGCATTTATGTAGCAAGAGTATAGGCGGACCTCTTTAACATTTATGTAGCAAGAGTATAGGCGGACCCCTGTAACATTTATGTAGCAAGAGTATAGGCGGACCCCAGTAACATTTATGTAGCAAGAGTATAGGCAGACCCCTGTAACATTTATGTAGCAAGAGTATGGGCGGACCCTTCAAACCTTTCAGTAGCAAGTGTATAGGCGAACCCCTCAAACCTTTCAGTAGCAAGTGTATGGGTGGACCACTAACATTTATGTAGCAAGAGTATAGGCGGACCCCTGTAACATTTATGTAGCAAGAGTATAGGCGGACCCCTGTAACATTTATGTAGCATGTGTATGGGTGGACCCCTGTAACATTTCTGTAGCAAGAGTATAGGCGGACCCTTCAAACTTTTCAATAGCAAGTGTATAGGCGAACCCCTGAAACAATTCTTCTGTCGCAAGACTATAGGCGAACCCTTCAATCCTTTCAGTTGCAAGTGTATAGGCGAACCCTTCAATCCTTACAGGGGTCCGCCTATACACTTGCTACATAAATGTTACAGGGGTCCGCCTATACTCTTGCTACATAAATGTTACAGGGGTCCGCCTATACACTTGCTACTGAAACATTTATGTAGCAAGAGTATAGGCGGACCCCTGTAACATTTATGTAGCAAGAGTATAGGCGGACCCCAGTAACATTTATGTAGCAAGAGTATAGGCGGACCCCTGTAACATTTATGTAGTAAGAGTATAGGCGGACACCTGTAACACTTATGTAGCAAGAGTATAAGCGGACCCCTGTAACATTTATGTAGCAAGAGTATAAGCGGACCCCTATAACATTTATGTAGCAAGACTATAGGCGGACCCCTGTAACATTTCTGTAGCAGGAGTATAGGCGGACCCTTCAATCCTTTCAGTAGCAAGTGTATAGGCGAACCCTTCAATCCTTTCAGTAGCAAGTGTATAGGCGGACCCCTGTAACATTCATGTAGCAAGAGTATAGGCGGACTCCTGTAACATTTATGTAGCAAGAGTATAGGCAGACCCCTGTAACTTTTATGTAGCAACATTATAGGCAGACCCCTGTAGCATTTATGTAGCAAGAGTATAGGCGGACCTCAGTAACATTTATGTAGCAAGAGTATAGGCGGACCCCTCAAACCTTTAAGTAGCAAGTGTATAGGCGAACACCTCAAACCTTTCAGTAGCAAGTGTATGGGTGGACCCCTGTAACATTTATATAGCAAGAGTATAGGCGGACCCCTGTAACATTTATGTAACAAGAGTATAAGCGGACCCCTGTAACATTTATGTAGCAAGAGTATAAGCGGACCCCTGTAACATTTATGTAGCAAGAGTATAGGCGTACCCCTGTAAAGTTTATGTAGCAAGTGGATGGGTTGACCCCTGTAGCATTTATGTAGCAAGAGTATAGGCGGACCTCTGTAACATTTATGTAGCAAGAGTGTAGGCGGACCCCAGTAACATTTATGTAGCAAGAGTATAGGCGGACCCTCAAACCTTTAAGTAGCAAGTGTATGGGTGGACCACTGTAACATTTATGTAGCAAGAGTATAGGCGGACCCCTGTAACATTTATGTAGCAAGAGTATAGGCGGACCCCTGTAACATTTATGTAGCAAGAGTATAGGCGGACCCCTGTAACATTTATGTAGCAAGAGTATAGGCGGACCCCTGTAACATTTATGTAGCAAGAGTATAGGCGGACCCCTGTAACATTTATGTAGCAAGAGTCTAGGCGGACCCCTGTAACATTTATGTAGCAAGAGTATAGGCGGACCCCTGTAACATTTATGTAACAAGAGTATAGGCGGACCCTTCAATCCTTTCAGTAGCAAGAGTATAGGCGGACCCCTGTAACATTCATGTAACAAGAGTATAGGCGGACCCTTGTAGCATTTCTGTCGCAAGACTATAGGCGAACCCTTCAATCCTTTCAGTAGCAAGTGTATAGGCGAACCCTTCAATCCTTTCAGTAGCAAGTGTATAGGCGGACCCCTGTAACATTTATGTAGCAAGAGTATAGGCGGACCCCTGTAACATTTATGTAGCAAGAGTATAGGCGGACCCCTGTAACATTTATGTAGCAAGAGTATAGGCGGACCCCTGTAACATTTATGTAGCAAGAGTATAGGCGGACCCCTGTAACATTTATGTAGCAAGAGTATAGGCGGACCCCTGTAACATTTCTGTAGCAAGAGTATAGGCGGACCCCTGTAACATTTCTGTAGCAAGAGTATAGGCGGATCCTTCAAACCTTTCAGTAGCAAGTGTATAGGCGAACCCCTGAAACAATTCTTCTGTCGCAAGACTATAGGCGAACCCTTCAATCCTTTCAGCAGCAAGTGTATAGGCGAACCCCTGTAACATTCATGTAGCAAGAGTATAGGCGGACCCCTGTAACATTTATGTAGCAAGAGTATAGGCGAACCCCTCAAACCATTAAAGGAGATGTCCCGAGGCAGCAAGTGGGTCTGTACACTTCTGCATGGCCATAATAATGCACTTTGTAATGTACATTGTGCATTAATTATGAGCCATGCAGAAGTTATAAAAAGTTTTATACTTACCTGTTCCGTTGCTGGCGTCCTCGTCTCCATGGTGCCGACTAATTTTCGCCCTCCGATGGCCAAATTAGCCGCGCTTGCGCAGTCCGGGTCTTCTGCAGTCTTCTATGGGGCTCCGTGTAGCTCCGTGTAGCTCCGCCCCGTCACGTGCCGATTCCAGCCAATCAGGAGGCTGGAATCGGCAGTGGACCGCACAGAAGAGCTGCGGTCCACGGAGGAAGAGGCCATCTTCAGCGGTGAGTAGAGAAGTCACCGGAGCGCGGGGATTCAGGTAAGCGCTCCGGTGAGCTTTCTTTACCTCCCTGCATCGGGGTTGTCTCGCGCCGAACGGGGGGGGGGTTGAAAAAAAAAAAAAACCCGTTTCGGCGCGGGACAACCCCTTTAAGTAGCAAGTGTATAGGCGAACCCCTCAATCCTTTCAGTAGCAAGTGTATGGGTGGACCCCTTTAACATTTATATAGCAAGAGTATAGGCGGACCCCAGTAACATTTATTTAGCAAGAGTATAAGCGGACCCCTCAAACCTTTAAGTAGCAAGTGTATAGGCGAACCCCTCAAACCTTTAAGTAGCAAGTGTATAGGCGAACCCCTCAAACCTTTCAGTAGCAAGTGTATAGGCGAACCCCTGAAACAATTCTTCTGTCGCAAGACTATAGGCGAACCCTTCAATCCTTTCAGTAGCAAGTATATAGGCGGACCCCTGTAACATTTATGTAGCAAGTGTATGGGCGGACCCCTGTAACATTTATGTAGCAAGAGTATAGGCGGACCCCTCAAACCTTTAAGTAGCAAGTGTATAGGCGAACCCCTGAAACAATTCTTCTGTCGCAAGACTATAGGCGAACCCTTCAATCCTTTCAGTAGCAAGTGTATAGGCGGACCCCTGTAACATTTATGTAGCAAGAGTATAGGCAGACCCCTGTAACATTTATGTAGCAAGAGTATAGGCGGACCCCTGTAACATTTATGTAGCAAAAGTATTGGCGGACCCCTGTAACATTTATGTAGCAAGAGTATAGGCGGACCCCTGTAACATTTATGTAGGAAGAGTATAGGCGGACCCCTGCAACATTTATGTAGCAAGACTATAGGCGAACCCTTGTAACATTTATGTAGCAAGAGTATAGGCGGACCCCTGTAACATTTATGTAGCATGAGTATAGGCGGACCTCTGTAACATTTCTGTAGCAAGAGTATAGGCGGACCCTTCAAACCTTTCAGTAGCAAGTGTATAGGCGAACCCCTGAAACAATTCTTCTGTCGCAAGACTATAGGCGAACCCTTCAATCCTTTCAGTAGCAAGTGTATAGGCGAACCCTTCAATCCTTTCAGTAGCAAGTGTATAGGCGGACCCCTGTAACATTTATGTAGCAAGTGTATGGGTGGACCCCTGTAACATTTATGTAGCAAGAGTATAGGCGGACCCCTGTAACATTTATGTAGCAAGTGTATGGGTGGACCCCTGTAACATTTATGTAGCAAGAGTATAGGCGGACCCCTGTAGCATTTATGTAGCAAGAGTATAGGCGGACCTCTTTAACATTTATGTAGCAAGAGTATAGGCGGACCCCTGTAACATTTATGTAGCAAGAGTATAGGCGGACCCCAGTAACATTTATGTAGCAAGAGTATAGGCAGACCCCTGTAACATTTATGTAGCAAGAGTATGGGCGGACCCTTCAAACCTTTCAGTAGCAAGTGTATAGGCGAACCCCTCAAACCTTTCAGTAGCAAGTGTATGGGTGGACCCCTGTAACATTTATATAGCAAGAGTATAGGCGGACCCCTGTAACATTTATGTAGCAAGAGTATAGGCGGACCCCTGTAACATTTATGTAGCATGTGTATGGGTGGACCCCTGTAACATTTCTGTAGCAAGAGTATAGGCGGACCCTTCAAACTTTTCAATAGCAAGTGTATAGGGGAACCCCTGAAACAATTCTTCTGTCGCAAGACTATAGGCGAACCCTTCAATCCTTTCAGTTGCAAGTGTATAGGCGAACCCTTCAATCCTTACAGGGGTCCGCCTATACACTTGCTACATAAATGTTACAGGGGTCCGCCTATACTCTTGCTACATAAATGTTACAGGGGCCTGCCTATACACTTGCTACTGAAACATTTATGTAGCAAGAGTATAGGCGGACCCCTGTAACATTTATGTAGCAAGAGTATAGGCGGACCCCAGTAACATTTATGTAGCAAGAGTATAGGCGGACCCCTGTAACATTTATGTAGTAAGAGTATAGGCGGACCCCTGTAACATTTATGTAGCAAGAGTATAAGCGGACCCCTGTAACATTTATGTAGCAAGAGTATAAGCGGACCCCTGTAACATTTATGTAGCAAGAGTATAAGCGGACCCCTATAACATTTATGTAGCAAGACTATAGGCGGACCCCTGTAACATTTCTGTAGCAGGAGTATAGGCGGACCCTTCAATCCTTTCAGTAGCAAGTGTATAGGCGAACCCTTCAATCCTTTCAGTAGCAAGTGTATAGGCGGACCCCTGTAACATTCATGTAGCAAGAGTATAGGCGGACTCCTGTAACATTTATGTAGCAAGAGTATAGGCAGACCCCTGTAACTTTTACGTAGCAACATTATAGGCAGACCCCTGTAGCATTTATGTAGCAAGAGTATAGGCGGACCTCTGTAACATTTATGTAGCAAGAGTATAGGCGGACCCCTCAAACCTTTAAGTAGCAAGTGTATAGGCGAACGCCTCAAACCTTTCAGTAGCAAGTGTATGGGTGGACCCCTGTAACATTTATATAGCAAGAGTATAGGCGGACCCCTGTAACATTTATGTAGCAAGAGTATAAGCGGACCCCTGTAACATTTATGTAGCAAGTGTATAGGCGGACCCCTATAACATTTATGTAGCAAGACTATAGGCGGACCCCTGTAACATTTATGTAGCAAGAGTATAAGCGGACCCCTGTAACATTTATGTAGCAAGAGTATAGGCGTACCCCTGTAACATTTATGTAGCAAGTGGATGGGTTGACCCCTGTAGCATTTATGTAGCAAGAGTATAGGCGGACCTCTGTAACATTTATGTAGCAAGAGTATAGGCGGACCCCAGTAACATTTATGTAGCAAGAGTATAGGCGGACCCCTCAAACCTTTAAGTAGCAAGTGTATGGGTGGACCACTGTAACATTTATGTAGCAAGAGTATAGGCGGACCCCTGTAACATTTATGTAGCAAGAGTATAGGCGGACCCCAGTAACATTTATGTAGCAAGAGTATAGGCGGACCCCTCAAACCTTTAAGTAGCAAGTGTATGGGTGGACCACTGTAACATTTATGTAGCAAGAGTATAGGCGGACCCCTGTAACATTTATGTAGCAAGAGTATAGGCGGACCCCTGTAACATTTATGTAGCAAGAGTATAGGCGGACCCCTGTAACATTTATGTAGCAAGAGTATAGGCGGACCCCTGTAACATTTATGTAGCAAGAGTATAGGCGGACCCCTGTAACATTTATGTAGCAAGAGTATAGGCGAACCCTTCAAACCTTTAAGTAGCAAGTGTATGGGTGGACCACTGTAACATTTATGTAGCAAGAGTATAGGCGGACCCCTGTAACATTTATGTAGCAAGAGTATAGGCGGACCCCAGTAACATTTATGTAGCAAGAGTATAGGCGGACCCCTCAAACCTTTAAGTAGCAAGTGTATGGGTGGACCACTGTAACATTTATGTAGCAAGAGTATAGGCGGACCCCTGTAACATTTATGTAGCAAGAGTATAGGCGGACCCCTGTAACATTTATGTAGCAAGAGTATAGGCGGACCCCTGTAACATTTCTGTAGCATGAGTATAGGCGGACCCCTGTAACATTTATGTAACAAGAGTATAGGCGAACCCTTCAATCCTTTCAGTAGCAAGAGTATAGGCGGACCCCTGTAACATTCATGTAACAAGAGTATAGGCGGCCCCTTGTAGCATTTCTGTCGCAAGACTATAGGCGAACCCTTCAATCCTTTCAGTAGCAAGTAATAGGCGAACCCTTCAATCCTTTCAGAATCAAGTGTATAGGCGGACCCCTGTAACATTTATGTAGCAAGAGTATAGGCGGACCCCTGTAACATTTCTGTAGCAAGAGTATAGGCGGACCCCTGTAACATTTCTGTAACAAGAGTATAGGCGGACCCCTGTAACATTTCTGTAGCAAGAGTATAGGCGGACCCCTGTAACATTTCTGTAGCAAGAGTATAGGCGGATCCTTCAAACCTTTCAGTAGCAAGTGTATAGGCGAACCCCTGAAACAATTCTTCTGTCGCAAGACTATAGGCGAACCCTTCAATCCTTTCAGCAGCAAGTGTATAGGCGAACCCCTGTAACATTCATGTAGCAAGACTATAGGCGGACCCCTGTAACATTTATGTAGCAAGAGTATAGGCGGACCCCTCAAACCATTAAGTAGCAAGTGTATAGGCGAACCCCTCAATCCTTTCAGTAGCAAGTGTATGGGTGGACCCCTTTAACATTTATATAGCAAGAGTATAGGCGGACCCCAGTAACATTTATTTAGCAAGAGTATAAGCGGACCCCTCAAACCTTTAAGTAGCAAGTGTATAGGCGAACCCCTCAAACCTTTAAGTAGCAAGTGTATAGGCGAACCCCTCAAGCCTTTCAGTAGCAAGTGTATAGGCGAACCCCTGAAACAATTCTTCTGTCGCAAGACTATAGGCGAACCCCTCAAACCTTTCAGTAGCAAGTGTATAGGCGGACCCCTGTAACATTTATGTAGCAAGTGTATGGGCGGACCCCTGTAACATTTATGTAGCAAGAGTATAGGCAGACTCCTCAAACCTTTAAGTAGCAAGTGTATGGGTGGACCCCTGTAACATTTATGTAGCAAGAGTATAGGCGGACCCCTCAAACCTTTAAGTAGCAAGTGTATAGGCGAACCCCTGAAACAATTCTTCTGTCGCAAGACTATAGGCGAACCCTTCAATCCTTTCAGTAGCAAGTGTATAGGCGGACCCCTGTAACATTTATGTAGCAAGAGTATAGGCGGACCCCTGCAACATTTATGTAGCAAGACTATAGGCGAACCCTTGTAACATTTATGTAGCAAGAGTATAGCCGGACCCCTGTAACATTTATGTAGCATGAGTATAGGCGGACCTCTGTAACATTTCTGTAGCAAGAGTATAGGCGGACCCCTGTAACATTTATGTAGCAAGAGTATAGGCGGACCCCTGCAACATTTATGTAGCAAGACTATAGGCGAACCCTTGTAACATTTATTTAGCAAGAGTATAGGCGGACCCCTGTAACATTTATGTAGCATGAGTATAGGCGGACCTCTGTAACATTTCTGTAGCAAGAGTATAGGCGGACCCTTCAAACCTTTCAGTAGCAAGTGTATAGGCGAACCCTTCAATCCTTTCAGTAGCAAGTGTATAGGCGGACCCCTGTAACATTTATGTAGCAAGTGTATGGGTGGACCCCTGTAACATTTATGTAGCAAGAGTATAGGCGGACCTCTTTAACATTTATGTATCAAGAGTATAGGCGGACCCCTGTAACATTTATGTAGCAAGAGTGTAGGCGGACCCCTGTAACATTTATGTAGCAAGAGTATAGGCGGACCCCTGTAACATTTATGTAGCAAGAGTATGGGCGGACTCTTCAAACCTTTCAGTAGCAAGTGAATAGGCGATCCCCTCAAACCTTTCAGTAGCAAGTGTATGGGTGGACCCCTGTAACATTTATATAGCAAGAGTATAGGCGGACCCCAGTAACAGTTATGTAGCAAGAGTATAGGCGGACCCCTCAAACCTTTAAGTAGCAAGTGTATAGGCGGACCCCTCAAACCTTTAAGTAGCAAGTGTATAGGCGAACCCCTCAAACCTTTCAGTAGCAAGTGTATGGGTGGACCCCTGTAACATTTATATAGCAAGAGTATAGGCAGACCCCAGTAACAGTTATGTAGCAAGAGTATAGGCGGACCCCTCAAACCTTTAAGTAGCAAGTGTATAGGCGGACCCCTGAAACCTTTAAGTAGCAAGTGTATAGGCGAACCCCTCAAACCTTTAAGTAGCAAGTGTATAGGCGAACCCCTCAAACCTTTCAGTAGCAAGAGTATAGGCGGACCCCTGTAACATTTCTGTAGCAAGAGTATAGGCGGACCCTTCAAGCCTTTCAGTAGCAAGTGTATAGGCGAACTCCTGAAACAATTCTTCTGTCGCAAGACTATAGGCGAACCCTTCAATCCTTTCAGCAGCAAGTGTATAGGCGAACCCCTGTAACATTCATGTAGCAAGAGTATAGGCGGACCCCTGTAACATTTATGTAGCAAGAGTATAGGCGGACTGCTCAAATCTTTAAGTAGCAAGTGTATAGGCGAACCCATCAAACCTTTCAGTAGCAAGTGTATGGGTGGACCCCTGTAACATTTCTGTAGCAAGAGTATAGGCGGACCCTTCAAACCTTTCAGTAGCAAGTGTATAGGCGAACCCCTGAAACAATTCTTCTGTCGCAAGACTATAGGCGAACCCTTCAATCCTTTCAGTAGCAAGTGTATAGGCGGACCCCTGTAACATTTATGTAGCAAGAGTATAGGCGGACCCCTGTAACATTTATGTAGCAAGAGTATAGGCGGACCCCTGTAACATTTATGTAGCAAGAGTATAGGCGGACCCCTGTAACATTTATGTAGCAAGAGTATAGGCGGACCCCTGCAACATTTATGTAGCAAGACTATAGGCGAACCCTTGTAACATTTATGTAGCAAGAGTATAGGCGGACCCCTGTAACATTTATGTAGCATGAGTATAGGCGGACCTCTGTAACATTTCTGTAGCAAGAGTATAGGCGGATCCTTCAAACCTTTCAGTAGCAAGTGTATAGGCGAACCCCTGAAACAATTCTTCTGTCGCAAGACTATAGGCGAACCCTTCAATCCTTTCAGTAGCAAGTGTATAGTCGAACCCTTCAATCCTTTCAGTAGCAAGTGTATAGGCGGACCCCTGTAACATTCATGTAGCAAGTGTATGGGTGGACCTCTGTAACATTTATGTAGCAAGAGTATAGGCGGACCCCTGTAGCATTTATGTAGCAAGAGTATAGGCGGACCTCTTTAACATTAATGTAGCAAGAGTATAGGCGGACCCCTGTAACATTTATGTAGCAAGAGTATGGGCGGACCCTTCAAACCTTTCAGTAGCAAGTGTATAGGCGAACCCCTCAAACCTTTCAGTAGCAAGTGTATGGGTGGACCACTAACATTTATGTAGCAAGAGTATAGGCGGACCCCTGTAACATTTATGTAGCAAGTGTATGGGTGAACCCCTGTAACATTTATGTAGCAAGAGTTTAGGCGGACCCCTGTAACATTTATGTAGCAAGAGTATAGGCGGACCCCTGTAACATTTATGTAGCAAGAGTATAGGCGGACCCCTGTAACATTTATGTAGCAAGAGTATAGGCGGACCCCTGTAACATTTATGTAGCAAGAGTATAGGCGGACCCCTGTAACATTTATGTAGCAAGAGTATAGGCGGACCCCTGTAACATTTCTGTAGCAAGAGTATAGGCGGACCCCTGTAACATTTCTGTAGCAAGAGTATAGGCGGACCCCTGTAACATTTCTGTAGCAAGAGTATAGGCGGACCCCTGTAACATTTCTGTAGCAAGAGTATAGGCGGACCCCTGTAACATTTCTGTAGCAAGAGTATAGGCGGACCCCTGTAACATTTCTGTAGCAAGAGTATAGGCGGACCCCTGTAACATTTCTGTAGCAAGAGTATAGGCGGACCCCTCAAACCTTTCAGTAGCCAGTGTATAGGCGAACCCCTGAAACAATTCTTCTGTCGCAAGACTATAGGCGAACCCTTCAATCCTTTCAGTAGCAAGTGTATAGGCGAACCCTTCAATCCTTTCAGTAACAAGTGTATAGGCGAACCCTTCAATCCTTTCAGTAGCAAGTGTTAAGGCGGACCCCTGTAACATTCATGTAGCAAGAGTATTGGCGGACCCCTGTAACATTTATGTAGCAAGTGTATGGGTGGACCCCTGTAACATTTCTGTAGCAAGAGTATAGGCGGACCCCTGTAACATTTATGTAGCAAGAGTTTAGGTGGACCCCTGTAGCATTTATGTAGCAAGAGTTTAGGCGGACCCCTGTAACATTTATGTAGCAAAAGTATAGGCGGACCCTTCAAACCTTTCAGTAGCAAGTGTATAGGCGAACCCCTGAAACAATTCTTCTGTCGCAAGACTATAGGCGAACCCTTCAATCCTTTCAGTAGCAAGAGTATAGGCGGACCCCTGTAGCATTTATGTAGCAAGAGTTTAGGCGGACCCCTGTAACATTTATGTAGCAAGAGTATAGGCGGACCCCTGTAGCATTTATGTAGCAAGAGTATAGGCGGACCTCTGTAACATTTATGTAGCAAGAGTACAGGCGGACCTCAGTAACATTTATGTAGCAAGAGTATAGGCGGACCCCTCAAACCTTTAAGTAGCAAGTGTATAGGCGAACCCCTCAAACCTTTCAGTAGCAAGTGTATGGGTGGACCCCTGTAACATTTCTGTAGCAAGAGCATAGGTGACCCCCTGAAACATTGGAGCACCAAGAGTATAGGCGAACATCTGAAAAAATTTGGTTAACAAGAGTATAGACTAAGCCCGGAAAAATTTGTTAGATAATAGTATAGGCGAGTGCCTGAAAAATTCGTGTACCAAGAGTACAAGTGTACCCTTGAAAAATTGCTGAACCCCGAGGACAGGTGAAACCCATAAGCATTTTTTTAAAGATACAGCTCGTTGTTGCTTAATTTGTAACAGAGCCTGGAAGCAGCCCTCTGAAAAATTTGGTTTCAGTTAAAGTGTAAAAACTTTTGAAACTTTAAAAGTTTTAAAATTTTTCAAACAGAGCCTTTTGGGCTGCAGAAAAATTGGCAATTCAGCGTGATGACATGCTGTTTTAGGAGGAGGAGTAGGAGGAGCAATAATATCCGAGAGGGATTGACAATGCTAATTCTCCCCTTTTTTGGGGTGATAGAGGATGCATTTTGCAGTGAAAAGAATCTTTAGGATCCACTGCTTTCCTCCGGTGGAGAAGAGGGGTCTGGGGAAATCCAGCCTTTGTTCATCTTTATGAGGGTAAGCATGTCGGTGCTCTCAGTTGACAGGCGGGTAAACTTATCCGTGATGATCCCACCAGCAGCACTAAATACTCTCTCTGACAAGACACTAGCGGCAGGGCAGGCCAGCACTTCCAGGGCGTACAGCGCAAGTTTGTGCCACTTGTCCAGCTTTGACACCCAATAGTTGTAATGGAGCAGAGGCATCACGGTGGACGGTGGTACAGTCGGCTATGTTCTCCCTTACCATCTTTTTACAGTGCTCCCTCCGACTCAGTCTTGACTGGGGAGTGGCGACACAGTCTTGCTGGGGAGCCATAAAACGGGCAAACGCCTTGGAGAGTGTTCCCCTGGCTGCGCTGGACATGCTGCCTGATTCCCACACCTCCCCTGCTAGTTGGCCCTCTGAACTGCGTCGTCTACCGCTAGCGCTGTCAGATGGGAACTTCAATATCACTTTTTCCACCAGGGCCCTGTGGTATTGCATCACTCTCGTACCCCTTTCCTCTTCGGGAATGAGAGTGTAAAGTTCTCCTTATACCGTGGGTCTAGAAGGGTGTACACCCAGTAATCCGTGTTGGCCAGAATGCGTTGAACGCGCAGGTCACGGGAAAGGCAGCCTAACATGAAGTCAGCCATGTGTGCCAGAGTTTCATTACGCAACACATGGCTGTCCTCACTTGGAGGATGCTCCTCTTCCTCCTCCTCCTCATGCAGCCCATACATGCTGAACAGATGAGAGGCAAGCAGCATGGGTACCCTCTGCAGTGTGGCCAGCAGTCTCTTCCCCCTCCGCCTCCAAAACACGCTGAGATATAGACGTGAGGGTGGTCTGGCTATCAAGCTCATCCGCCATCTCCTGCTTTAACCGCAAAGCGTCGGCCTTTATGCTTAGCAGCAAAGTTCTCAGCAGGCAAAGCAGCGGGATGATAACGCTAATGATGGCCACATCGCCGCTCACCATTTGGGTAGACTCCTCAAAGTTTTCGAGGACCTGGTAGATGTCTGCCATCCATGCCCACTCCTCTGTAAAGAACTGCAGAGGCTGACTACCACTGCGCCGCTCATGTTGCAGCTGGTACTCCACAATTGCTCTACGCTGCTCGTACAGCCTGGCCAACATGTGCAGCGTAGAATTCCATTGCCCGGGCATGTCGCACAGCAGACAGTGCTCTGGCAGCTGAACCGACGTTGCAGTGTCATGAGGGTGGCAGCATCTGTGGTGCACTTGTGAAAATGTGCGCAGACGCGGCGCACCTTGCTGAGCAGGTCAGACAAGTGGGGGTAGTTTTTCAGAAACCACTGAACCACCAGATTGAAGACGTGGGCCAGGCATGGCACGTGTGTGAGGCTGCAGAGCTGCCACCAGGTTACGGCAGTTGTCATACACGACCATGCCCAGTTGGAGGCCCAGAGTTTGGTCTGCTCTGTCAGACCCTGTAACAGCTCGGGGGCTGTGTGTCTCTTGTCACCTAAGCTGATTAGTTTCAGCATGGTTTGCTGACGTTTGCCCACCGCTGTGCGGCCACGTTACGTGCTACTGACTGCTGGCGACATGCTCACACTTCTTAATTGAGAGGTGGAGGTGGCGGAGGAGGAGGAGGGGGGGTTTGGAGGAGGTGGCATAATACGCCGCAGATACCAGCACCGAGGTAGGACCCACTATTCTTGGTGTGGGTAGCACGTGAGCGGTCCCAGGCTCTGACTCGGTCCCAGCCTCCACCAAGTTCACCCAATGTGCCGTCAGGGAGATATAGTGGCCTTGCCCGCCAGTACTTGTCCACGTGTCCGTCATTAAGTGGACCTTCCCAGTAACTGCATTGGTGAGGGCACGGTTAATGTTGCGGAATACGTGCTGGTGTAGGGCGGAGACAGCAAACCGGGAAAAATAGTGGCGACTGTAGACAGAGTAGCGCGGGACCACTGTCGCCATCATGTTTTTGATGGCAGCATCTCCAGGCTGATTAATTTGGCAATGTGCATGTTTAAAGCTTGTGCATGCGGGTGGGTGGCGGCGTATTTCCGCTTTTACTCCAAGACTTGTGTTAGCGACAGCTGAACGCTACACTGAGAGACATTGCTGGATGGAGTGGAGGACCGTGGAGGTGAAGGTGTGAGTGCAGGCCGGGAGGCGCTTGTGCCTGCGTCCTGGGAGGGGGGGTTGGATCTGAGTGCCAGGTTGTGGCACAGGGGAAGAGGCCGGGTGGATTCGACCCGGAGACGGTGAATGTCCTTCGTCCCACCTTGTGGGGTGCTTGGCCATCATATGCCTGCGCATGCTGGTGGTGGTGAGGCTGGTAGTGGTGGCTCACTGGCTGATCTTGGTGCGGCACAGGTTGCACACTATTGTTCGTCGGTCATCCGTGCTACCTTTGAACACCTAGTCCTCTGCACGGAGGCTTGCCGCGAGGGGGTGCTGTGGGAAACAGTTGGGGGATTCTTTGGTCTGGCCCTGCCTCTCCACCTGGCCACCCCACTGCCTCTTTCTACCTGTTCTGGTGCTGCACTTGCCTCCCCCTCTGAAGCTCTGTCTTCAGTTGGCTTAGCAAGGCAGGTGGGGTCAGTCACCTCATCGTTCAGCAGCTTTTCCTCCGAATCCTCTGTGTGCTCCTCCCTCGGACTTACTGCCCTTACTACTACCTCACTGACAGACAACTGTGTCTCATCATCCTCATCCACTAAAAGCTCTTGAGACAGTTGCCGGAAGTCCCCAGCCTCATCACCCGGACTCTGAAAACTTTCCAAATGTTGGGCATCGGTCACGACAAACTCCTCAGGTGAGAGAGGAACCGTTTTTTCCCACTCATGGCAGGGACCCGAGAACAGTTCCTGGGAGTCTGCCTGCTCCTCAGAATGTGTCATTTTCATGGAGTCGCGAGGCTGAGAGGAAGGAGAAGCAGCCAGAGGATTCAGAGCTGCAGTCCCTAGCCCAGAAGTAGAGGACTGCGTAAAAGACTGGGGGGTAGATTCATTGCTGGACGCGTTTTCTGCCATCCACGACAGGACCTGCTCGCACTGCTCTGATTGTAATAAAGGTCTACCACGTGGACCCGCAAATTATGATATGAATCTGGAGACCGTATGGACTTGGTGCTCTCCTAATCCCTCAGCAGCCGGCTGTGATTCACCACGGCCAGGAGCTTGGCCTGTGCCCACACCCTCACTTGGACGCCTGCATCAACGTCCTCGACCCTTACCCATACTCCTTATCATGTCAGATTAAGAATAGAGCAGGGCCCAGATAAATTACCCCACTGTGCAGCACTGCAACTGTGGCTTAATTTACCGCACACAGAGACTTGTAGATAGCGGAGGTTCTATGCTGTGACTTGAAAAAATTAACCCGCTGTCTTGCACTGATACATAGGGGTCATTTACCGCTCACAGAGACTTGTAGAGAAGAGAGGCTGTATGGAGTGGGAGAAAAGTAGAAGGCCAGTGGATAGTGCTGGTAACTGTGGCTACCTCAACCCCCCCAAGAAAAGGGTATTGTGAGACGCTCTGCACAGGGGCAGGAAAACTCTAAAGCCAGTGGACAGTGCTAATAACTGCGGCTATTTCACCGCACCCAAGGACAGGGTATTGTGAGATGCTCTGCACAGGAGCAGAAAACTATAAAGCCAGTGGATAGTCCGAATAACTGCGGCTACTACACCCAACACAGAGAATGGTATCTGTGAAATTCTGTTCTGCAGTGGCACAGGATATATTTGCATACTATTTAGCGATGAAAAAGCCAAAAATACAATACCTGAAGGTCTGCAAAGCAGACACGGTCGCCATAGGCACGATCGCCATAAGGCAGGCACAATCGCCGTAGGGCAGGCGCAATGGCCATAAGCCCTGAAGATATGCAGTCAGCCAGACAATAATGTGGAGGAGCAGCTTGTTCCTGGCAGGCTAATATGCAGTCACCCACTCAACCCAGCCCAGATTGGGGAGGAGTGACAGCATATACTAATAGCCTGCATATGTGAACGATGTCATGTGAACGATGCCTCGGCGCGGCCCATCAGCCTATGCGTTTTGGCCAAAATACAGTACCAACACCCGCATTTTTTCAGTATGCATTAGTACTTTTGTATGTAGTTTGCTAGTTGGTGGGGGAGCCCAAGATGTCAGCCAGTGTGGCCCACTTTAGAGATACAGGGCAACCCGCTGTTATATCAGCCAGGGTTGATATCCTGTATGGTGGGTCACCACCCATCTATGGCTGACATCTTTGGTATCGTTCACATGTGCAGGCTATTAGTATATGCAGTCACTCCTCCCCAATCTGGGCTGGGTTGAGTGGGTGACTGCATATTAGCCTGCCAGGAACAAGCTGCTCCTCCACATTATTGTCTGGCTGACTGCATATCTTCAGGGCTTATGGCCATTGCGCCTGCCCTACGGCGATTGTGCCTGCCTTATGGCGATCGTGCCTATGGCGACCGTGTCTGCTTTGCAGACCTTCATGTATTGTATTTTTGGCTTTTTCTGTGAATAATGTGTTTGTTTGTTTTTTCCTCACCTCTGTGGTTCTATTTAGCGATGAGACCTCTGCCTAAGGCCACCTGCACACGAGCGGGTCGGATCCGGCAGCGAGAATTCTCGCCGCGGGACCCGACCCGAGAGCCTGCAGGGACGAGCGCGTACTCACCCGCGCCTGGCGGCCCCGGCTCTTTCATGTGCCGGCTGCCGCGCAGCCGGCGCATGCGCAGACCGGAGCCAGCGGCCGGGTGAGTGCATGCCCCGCACAAAAATAGGACATGCCGCGGTTTGTTTGCCGCGCGAGATTTCGCGCGGCCAAACCGCGGCCGTCTGCATAGGAGTGCGTATTGTAATGCACTCCTATGCAAACTTTCAGTGGCGGAAATCCCGCGGGAAATCCCGCGGCGGGATTTCCGCCCGTGTGCAGGCGGCCAAAGGCACTGCACACATAGAACAGTATAGCTGCAATGATCTGCAGTGTGATAGGAAATATTTGCGTACTATTTAGCGATGAGACCTCTGCCTAAGGCACTGCACACATAGAACAATATAGCTGCATTGATTTGCAGTGGCACAGGAAGTATTTCCGTACTATTTAGCAATGAGAGTGAGACCTCTGCCTAAGGCACTGCGCACATAGGACCGTAGAGAAGCAATGATCTGCAGTGGCCCAGGAAATATTACAGTACTGTTTAGCATTGAGACCTCTGCCAAATGCACTGCACACACAAAACAATTTGATGCACTACTGCTCCCAGCCAGCCACAACAGTAATGCACACAATGAGGAGTAGCCCTAAGAATGACTGTTGGGGTTCTTGAAGAGAGGATCCTACTCTAACACCTTCCCCATATCAGCATCAGCATTTTCCCTAACCTCTTCCAGCATGTGCCTGAGGCGAGCCGCGGCCCCAGTTTAAGTGCTCGGCAGTCACCTGATCCTGCCAGCCACTCACTGCTGTTGGCGGGCAGAGGGCTGGCACATCACAGCAGGAAGTGGTTATGCCTTCCCCACATGTTTATTGGCTAAGAAATGGGGCTGAACATGCGGGAAGGGAAATGAAATTGACTCGAGTACCGCGTGTTGTTCGTCTCAAGTAACAAGCATCTCGAGTACCCCAATGCTCGAACAAGCATCAAGCTCTAGTTATTAACATTAGAAAGTCCCATTGACAATCGCGTTAAAAAAAATGCAAGTGGCCCTTATTGAAAAAATGACCAAATATGGGACTGACAAGGCAACTGTTTGGTGGATTCACAACTGGCTGAGTGATCGTACTGAAAGACTGGTCATAAATGGCTGCACATCCAAGTGGAAGATAGAATATATCAAGTGGGGTACCCCAAGGCTCTGTCCTAGGCCTAGTGAGAAACTGATCAAATTTGCCGATGACACAAAGCTAGGAGGGATAGCTAACACTAGGGAAGAGAGGGAGTATTCAAAAAGATCTAGAAAAGCTTGAACAGCGGGCGGCAACTCATAGAAGAAATGCAAAGTCCTATATCTGGGCAAGAAAAATGAAAAAAGCACATACAGAATGGGAGAAATTGGGCTAAGCAGCACATCTGAAAAAGACTTGGGTATACTAATAGATCATAGACTGAACATGAGTCAACAAAGTGATGCAGCAGCCAAAAAGGCAAACACAATTCTGCAATGTATTAAGAGAAGCATAGAGTCTAGATCACGTGAGGTCATTATCTCCCTCTACTCTTCCTTAGTCAGACCTCATCTGGAATACTGTGTCCAGTTCTGGGCACCCCACTTTAAAAAAGACATAGCCAAACTGGAGCAAGTTCAGAGAAGAGTTACCAAGATGGTGAGCAGTCTGCAAATCATGTCCTATGAGGAACGGTTAAACGATCTGGGAATGTTTAGCTTGCAGAAGAGAAGGTTGTGAACCTGTCCTTACTTCACAGGAGCCCCCCTACACTCACTCTCTCCTCATATACAGTATGAGCACTGGGTTCCTGACAAGCTATAAGAGATTGGGACACTATAATGTAAGAGCTTTTGTTTTACAACTTAATGATATTAAAGGGGTTGTCTCACCCCTTAAAGGGCCTCTCTGGCAAAAACATATTTTCCCATTCCTGCCCATCTCACCTGATTGCCTGTCACACTCTGAAGGTCTTCGCTATGTATCGCAGTCACTTCCATGCAGTGCAGACTGTCTGATGCGTATCAGATGCCACCTTGAGAGTGAGATTCTTTTACTTTCACATCTATCTGATGATGCATCAACACAGCATTAGCCGGGACTTTACCATTTTTGCCTGCTGAGATATTACCTTCTACAGATATATTTTTCTTCAGCTTGACTCATGATGTGCTATCAGGGTGTTTTATTTTCACTTTGATATAGGTGTATGAGATATAAAAGACGAGGGGATGGGGACATAATTATATTATCCTATTTGGTTAAGAACTGGAAAACAGAAGGAAGTGCTGCATATAGAAAAGGACATAATGGAATAGAGTGCTGTATCTAAAAAGGGTAAATAATAGAGATGAGCGAACGTACTCGGTAAGGCCAATTTTGCAATCGAGCACCGCGATTTTCGAGTACTTCACTACTCGGGTGAAAAGATTCGGGGGGCGCCGTGGGTGAGCGGGGGGTTGCTCCACCACACCACGCCCCGCCCCCTGGCGCCCCCCGAGTACGTTCGCTCATCTCTAGTAAATAACCATCCGGGCATTGGAAAAGGAAATATGTGCTGAAGCTGTGTTAAAAATGAGCCACAGACGCTGGGAGTCTTACCTTAAGGGTGTTTTCGTTGTTGTGTCCCAGCTGATAGAACGGGATTAAAAATGTGGACATGGGGCAGATACGCCTAGGATCCTCGTGTTCTCGCTGGGAGGCGGGGGCGGTCTGCACTAAATATATCGGTGGGCCACCCTACATATTTTAAACTACAGGGGCATTCAATTAAATAAATCAGATAGGATGATCCACAGTTGAGAAATGGTCTATTTTCTTTTTTCCATGTTGGATGTTGTTACAGCATTTACAGTTGCAGATTCCATACTTGTATACCCCTAAGGTGGACCTAGAGCTGGATTTGTACACACAAGGCCGTGGGCATGAGGAAACCAGAATGCTTTTGAGGTTCTGGCCTTTTCGGCATATGATCTTCGATTTGTGGGCTCTTACATTAGGAAGGTATTCCCCTTGAGGATGCCCAAAAGTTTATTTAGAATGTTTGATTCAAACCCTTGCTGTAAGCCGATTGGATCAATACATTTGGGTATCTCTTTTCTTCAAAACATTTAAATGACTTGTGAACATTATTCTGTGGTCAGTACAATTAAAGAGGGAACAAACTGACGTTTTTTTATGTTTAACTGCCTTTAAAAAGTAAATAAACATTTTAAAACAAAACTTGTTTTCCGTCGCCACATTCTGAGACCCAGGACTTTTACATGTTTTCAGTTTATATGACAGCCCTGGGAACCCATCAGCACCCCACAGTTGTCTCCCCATTGACTGGCTGTCTAAATGTGCATCAACTAATAAAAAAAACAGTTCACTGCATTTTTATTCATGTGATTTAATTTTGATCAAGACCTTTTTGTATGTATTTTGCTAAATCTATTAAACTTGATTTCTTTTCTTTTAGTCACTCAAGACCTGAATATATCTGCATCCCAGCCCCGCAGCAAAGCAGAAAGGACTAATGTGGATAGTCTCAATCGATCGCCTGTGAAGGTTGCAGTTGAAGATGCCGCGCCATATGTTAACAAGGACGGATCTTGTCATGAACATCATAGTATGGATGATGAACAGCTTGATAATCATGCAAAATCAAAGATGCCAAAACAACACAATCACAGTAAACACTCTCACCATTCACATGGCCACTCAGGAAAAGACATGAAGGATGCTGGGATTGCCAGTATAGCTTGGATGGTGATAGTGGGGGATGGAATGCATAATTTTAGTGATGGTCTAGCCATAGGTAAGTATTGCTTTACCTTTTTTGTTACTTTGTATCAGATGTCTAAAACATATTTCAAATGAGTTGGAGGACCAATGAGAAGGAAGGCTGTGTATATGGTGTCTGAGCTTTTTATTGGCGATATACATTGGGAAGATGAACATGTGTAATACATAGTTAACTCTTTATAGAGCACTCATTTTTTGGGGTGGTTACTGAGAGGTGTTTTATGGCAGCCTAGTCTAATGCAGGCATGGGTGTTTCATGTTGGGAGAAGTAGGTGCTTGGTTGTCTACTGACAGCTAGGTTCCTGCTCTGATAGCTGGGATCAGAGAAACTGACTACAGCTGTTTAAGCCCTTAGATGCCGAGGTTAATTGTAACCAGGTCATCTAGATGACCTGGTCACAATTAATCTTGGCATTTAAGGGATGAAGTGAAGTGATATAAAAGGCAGTTACCTCTATACAGCATTACCCCCGCCCAATTTACATGGTTAGGAGGTTCTGACAGGCTGCCATGGTAGCTGGAGGTTTAACAGAAGTCTTCTAAGTCTGCTATATGGTGAATTGTGTTACGCCCTGCAGTGTATTATGAACATAATGAAACAATCACATCTTAACCCCTTAGTGACCAAGCCTGTTTGCGCCTTAATGACCAGGCCAAATTTTGCAAATCTGACACGTGTCAATTTAGCATGGAAAAACACCAGAAAGGTTTTGCATATCCAAGTGATTCTGACATTGTTTTATCGCCACATGTTGTACTTCATTTAGGTGGAAAAAAAAGACCGATAGAATTTGTGTTTATTTATTAAAAGCGCCAAAATTGGGAAAATTTCCAACTGCAATATCTCAAATATGTGCAAACATAATATAGGAATTTTTGCTAAGATATATATTTCCATCCGTTTACTTTATTTTGGGCGCACATTGGAAAAACTTTCGTTTTTTTTTAACCATTTAGGAGACGTACAAATTTAACATTACTTTTCAGCATTTTGAGGAGCACTTTGTTTTCCTACACCAAGCCAAGATTGGAAAGGCTCATAGGAGTCAAAATGATAGATACCCCCACAAGTGACCCCATTTTAAAACTACACCCCTTAACGTATTCACTGAGGGGTGTCATGAGTATTTTAACCCCACAGTCAATGCAATTTAGAAGAGAAAAACTAAAATTTCATATTTTTGCAAATATGTCATTTTAAAGACAGGAATTTTTTCTATAGTACACATGAAAATGAGGATTTGCACCCCATAATAGAAACGCCTGTTTGTCCCATGCTCAGAAACATACCCATTGTGGCCCTAGTATTACGTCTGTATACACAATGGGGCCCAAAATGAAAGGAGCAACCGGTGGCTTTCGGAACAGAAATTTTGCTTGAAGGACATTTAGGCCCTATTGCCCACTTGTAGAGCCATTGAGTGACCAAAACGATAGAGAACGCCCACAAGTGACCCCATTTTGAAAAGTAGACCCCTTAATGAATTTATGTAGGGGTACGATGACTTTTTTGACTTCACAGTTTTTGAATGAATCTAAGCCAAGCCGAAGGAAAAAAATTACGATTTTCATTTTTTTGGTAATTCTGTCATTTTAAAAGCAGTTTTTTTGTACAGCACATATATGAATGAAGACTTGCACCCCAAAATAGATACCCCTGTTTGTCCTGTGCTCAAAAACATACCCATTGTGGCCCTAATCTTATGTCTGGATGCACAATGGGGCCCAAAATGAAAGGAGCAACCAGTGGCTTTCGGAACAGAAATTTTGCTTGAAGGACATTTAGGCCCTATTGCACACTTGTAGAGCCATTGAGTGACCAAAACGATAGAGAACGCCCACAAGTGATCCCATTTTGAAAAGTAGACCCCTTAACGAATTTATCTAGGGGTACAATGACTTTTTTGACTTCACAGTTTTTGAATGATTCTAAGCCAAGCAGAAGGAAAAATTTATGATTTTCATTTTTTTGGCAATTGTTTCAATTTAAAAACAGTTTTTTTTGTCCAGTGTACATAGGAATGAAGATGTTCACCTCAAAATGGTTACCCCCATTTGTCCCGTGTTCAGAAACATACCCATTGTGGCCCTAATCTACTTAAAGGAAACATGGCTAGGCCTATAATGGAAGGAGCACCTGTTGGATTTCAGGGTGCAACGGAATAAATTCCAGGCCCCATTGCCCACTTGTAGAGCCATTGAGCGGCCAAAACGATAGAGAACCCCCACAAATGACCCCATTTTGAGAACTAGACCCCTTAGCAAATTCATCTAGGGGTGTATTGCGTATTTTGACCCCACAGTATTTGAATGAATCTAAGCAAAGCAGAAGGAAAAAATTACGATTTTCATTTTTTTGGCAATTTTTTCAATTTAAAAACTGTTTTTTTTGTACAGTGTACATAGGAATGAACACTTTCACCCCAAAATGAATACCCCCGTTTGTCCCGCGTTCAGAAACATACCCATTGTGGCCCTAATCTACTTACAGGACACATGGCTAGGCCCATAATGGAGGGAATGCCCGCTGGATTTCAGGGCAGAACTGAATAAATTCCAGCCCCATTGCCCACTTATACGGAAAAAAAATTGACTTCCTAAAAATAATCCCCCCACCCCCGCCATCCCCATTTTTTGGCATTCCCTAAATATTACCTTTATCTAATAATATAAACTGTGTTTTTATGTCCGAAGACAGGGGTAATTACGGAGGCTGGTTGGGTTGGGCACATGGGGCAATAAAACCGGGTACCCTTTTTGGGGGGTATTTCGTGACCTCAGCGGCGGGGATGGGGTGTAAAAAGTGGCACTCTGTGAGACTTTGTAATCTTGCTGCGGTGCAGCTGTCTCACAGAGAAGGCGCTCAAAAAGCTGCTCCTGGAACTGCAGGAAGGCAAGCGTTCCTAGGAACTTCGTGTAAATTACGGATTACAAGTAGCGGTCTGAATAACGCCGGGCTCACGCAGAATCCGCTTGTGGAGGCCCACAGCGGATCCCAGCTGTGAGCCCGGCTGTGACCCTGCGTACGGCCACGTAATGTACTGCGCATAGCTGTCTATTCACACAGGCGGTCACGCGCAATACTTTTTTTTTTGTTTGCATTTCCCGCGCCGTCGCTTAGAGATGACCCGAGTACCCGCAGCCCGTACACAATGTATTTGCATATGGGCTGCGGGTATATCCGTGGTCATAGAGCACAATGGGCTCTAGGTCGTGGATATCCGCGGTAAAATATAGCATGCCGTGTTCTGTTTCTGCGAGTGGATTACGTAATTCCGACCCGCTAATTGGGGGGAATTGTGTAATCCAATGCATGCGATTGATCCGTGGATAACCGCTGATCAAGCGCATGCAGAACCCGTAATTCCTCTCCGGTCATGTGTGACCGGCCTAATGTTATATCGCTACTTTATCACGTGACCGGGGACCGCTCAGCGAGGCCACTGGTCACTGCTCCAAGCACTCAGCGACCGTTGGTCGCTGGGAGCAAGGAGATTTAAAATTTCCTGGGCTCCCCGGCTCCTGCGAATGTGTCCGGCATTTTGCCGGCGGGCGCATGCGCAGCAGCCGGAAGGGTCCATGGAGGATAATCGCATCTGGATTCAAATGCGGAAGCCTCCGAGAAGATGTTTCATCTCCTCTCACCGATCGCATCGGTGAGGGGAGATGAAACTGCCACTTTTTAAAGAACTTTTACGTGATCGCCATAATGCATTGGATAACGGCGATCACGTGACCAGTAACCGTATACCGCGGCTCCCCGTGACATCTCCAGGCTCTTGGCTACCTTTGGTAGCCAGCAGCAGGGAGATTTTAAATTTCTTGGGCAATATTTCACTTTTGCGCATGCGTCCGCCATCATGCTGACGGGCGCATGCGCAGAAGCTGGGGTAAGGTCCGCAGATGAACATCCCATCAGGGAACAAATCCGGGGACCTTGGGTACGTAATTTCATCCCCCCTTACGGATACGATCCGTAAGGGGAGATGAAACTTTAACTTTTTAAACTTTTAACTTTAACTTTTTAACTATATATGATCACCGTTATCCGATCACCGTTTTTAGAGCACGCCTGAAGTTCTGCGAGTCCTGGATTGCCCGGGTAGCCTTTGGTAGTGCGTTCCAGAGGACGGGTGCTGCTCTGGAGAAGTCTTGGAGGCGGGAATGAAAAGTTTGAATTAAAAAGGTGCTCAGTCTACTTTCGTTAGCAGAGCGGAGAGCCCGGGCTGGGTGATATAGGGGCATGCTGCACTGTGGAGGGCTTTGTGGATGAAGGTAGCGAGTTTAAATTGAATTCTGTATTTAACGGGCAGCCAGTGCAGTGACTGGCACAGGGCCGAGGCGTCCGAGTAGCGGCTGGACAGGAATATGAGCTTGGCTGCTGCATTCAGGATGGATTGGAGAGGGTAGAGTCTGGAGCAGGGGAGGCCAATCAGCAACGAGTTGCAATAATCAACCCGAGAGTGGATGAGGGCAACAGTAAGTGTTTTTAACATGTCTACAGTGAGAAAAGAGCAGATTATTTCGATGTTCTTGAGGTGCAGCTGACATGTTTGGGCGAGAGATTGGATGTAGGGGGTGAATGAGAGATCAGAGTCAAATATGACCCCAAGGCAGCGGGCGTGTTGTCTAGGAGTTATGGTGGCGCCACACACTGAGATGGAGATGTCAGGATGAGGTCAGTTAGTGGAGGGCGGAAATACCAGCAGGTCAGTTTTACATAGGTTTAGTTTAAGGTAGTAATATTAGTGTCTTGTCTGCTTCAAGCTTGCAATAACTGCAAACCAAAGTAATCTCTTGGCAATATACACATCACACTACCAGGAACACTAGTTATGCATAGTAAAAACAAAAGACGAGGAGCACTAGATAGTGACAGTCCCTGCCTAATAGTGGATGGCCCGCCCTGATAAGGATGCATCCACCCTCATTCCTTTGCCACTCACTAACTCTGCAAAAATGACAAATGAAGACTAGGGATGAGCGAGTATACTCGCTAAGGCACTACTCGCTCGAGTAATGTGCCTTAGCCGAGTATCTCCCCGCTCGTCCCGAAAGATTCGGGTGCTGCCGCGGGGCGGGGAGCTGCGGGGGAGAGCAGGGAGGAACGGAGGGGAGATCTCTCTCTCCCTCTCTCCCGCCCGCTCTCCCCTGCTCCCCGCCGCAACTCACCTGTCAGTTGCGGCAGCCCCCGAATCTTTAGAGACGAGCGGGGAGATACTCGTCTAAGGCACATTACTCGAGCAAGTAGTGCCTTAGCGAGTATACTCGCTCATCTCTAATGAAGACCAATTTCGCAGTTTAAAAAAAAAACAAAAAAAAAATGTCAATGGGATTTTCTAATGTTAAAATCGGATCGCACAAAAATCGCAGAAACGCAAACTTGCGACTTTAACATTAGAAAGTCCCATTGACATTTGGGGAAAAAAACGCTGTGAAATTGCAGTGAAAAAAAACCCCTAGTGGGTAAAAGCCTTATGGTCAGGCTCTTTTACTCAGGATGACCTGTTGAGTCGGACAGCCATCCCAGCTTTTACACAGGAGACTCCTCGCTCAGTGAATGGAGGAGAGCCGCCGGGTATCGTTCCCAACCGACTCTGCTGACCATCTCATCACTGGAGTTCCTCTCATGGTTGTCACTACTCTTTTCTGACCACCATTAGTCTCCAGCCCTCTTTCTCCCTAAAGTGTAGCACTTCTTCTGTCTGTTCAGCCCACTCTGCACGCTGATTTTTATGACTTGGTGGTGAGGTCTTGACGTCAACATGATGAAGTGGCATCTTCTGATTTGGCAGTGGCCTATCCAACTGTCTAATCCATCTTTCAGCTGGACGCTTGCGAGTTATCTTAGTCCTGCGATGTACTTGGGTCTGATTGCTGGCATTTTAATATACGGGCAGCCAGTATAAGTCTGGAATACACTTGTGTGTGGCTAAATTAAAGGAATTTTATCTGGATCACAAGTTATCACTTATCCAGAGGATAGCCACAGGATAGGCGATAACTTGCTGATTAGTGGAGATCTGAGACCCCTACTGATCTCACGAATGGGTGTTCCATGTTCCTCTCTTTCTCACTGTGAGCTTACTGCACCCCCCCCCCCCCCCCCCCCCCCCGTAGTGAGGAGGAGACTGAAAGGACCACTGGACACACAAATGTGCTTTCACTCCATTCACTTTCAGTGGGACTGTGGAGATGCCAAGTGTCAAGTCCTCGCATATTTCAGCATATGCACGGCCGGCGCTTCCTTCAGTCTCCTCCTTACTGCGGGTGGGGGGGAGGGGCGCAGAAAACTCACAGCGAGGAGAACCCCCGTTCTCGAGATCTTGGGGGTTTGAGAGGTGAGTCCCCCATCAATCAGCAAGTTATCCTTCATTCTGTGGATATCCTGTGGGTGGGGGAGAACCTGTGACCCCTTTAATACACCTACATACACGTTATAAGCACATTAGAGGTTGAGCCATTGATTTCTATAAAACATTATGATAAATTATGAACTCTGCAGCTGCTTCAGAACCTCTGTGAATAGGAAGATGGATGTCCTGCAGTTTGGGACTGACTTGTAGCCCCCTGGCAATTTCAACAGTAGCACATAGTGCTGAAGGGGGCAACTATATTCCCAGTAATCAGGGAGAGTTCTGGGTAAAGTCTACATTTCCAGATCTATGGGATATAACTTTGTGGATTGGTCCAATTCTTTTTGGCTTCTTCATCTGTATTATGTTTGCTTCTAGGTGCGGCCTTCAGCGCTGGCCTAACAGGTGGCGTTAGCACATCGGTAGCTGTATTCTGCCACGAGCTTCCCCATGAACTAGGTAAGCTGAGAGGCATCTTGTGTCCTTTTTTATGTGTTAAGGGGATGTGGTAACCCAGCTTGTAGGAGGGTCAGAACTCCCTCCAGTATGTGCTGCGTTCAAATGTACAACAGACTTCAAGAGAATCCTCTAAGTGGGAAGTCGGCAGCATTGTTGCACAATTATTGCCAAGTTTGCCAGGCGAGCTAGCACCACTAAGACCTACGAGTGTGCTGGGGGGCTCGCTCGGGACAGCCGGTGTAGCCACATCCTACAGCTCTCGTATAGTGTGAGGTATAGGAGGGATCCTGTCACAAATCATGTATATTACACAACACGGTCTATCATTGTGTACTGGCTGCGTGCCGTATGCTGCAGGATCCGCTCGTGTGCGCCTGGCCTACTGAAAGTAGAGCAATGACCGTTTTAGAGGACGGTAAAAGTGACTTGTAATTTGTTTGTGATCATTTGCAGGAGACTTTGCGGTGCTGCTGAAGGCCGGCATGACTGTGAATCAAGCAATAGTGTGCAATGTCCTGTCCGCAGCAATGGCTTATGTGGGCATGTTGATAGGCACAGCAGTCGGCCAATATTCCAGTAATATTACTTTGTGGATCTTTGCCGTTACGGCCGGCATGTTTCTGTATGTGGCCCTTGTGGACATGGTAAGGGACAATAATTACCTTTACGTTATATATTTGTACTAGCAGAATTATCCGGCTTCGCACGGGTCTATTTCATGTAACTATTTGTTCTGTGTGTGGCTAGGAACTTTGTTGGCTACTGATATGAAGGCAACACAATAAACATAAGCTAGTGTCTATTCACGGCGAGTAGAGACAAATGGCTGGGTTATGTGCAGAAATATGACGTTTGCCAGTGGTGTCCTGGAGATATTTTAGTTAAACGGTTTCTCCAGTTACTGGACAACTCTGCTTCAGTAGGACTCCCTGCAGTAAAATAATGACATGAATTATACTTACTCCTGCTGTGGTCCCAGTGATTGCTGAGATAGATGATGTCACAGGAAATCAGGGGACCGCTGCAGCATCACTGCTTGTTCTCCTGGCATCAACACTGGCATCCTGAGCACCATGATGCCGGGAGTTCAGAAACATGAATATAGGAGCTCCTTTTGAAGCAGGGTCGACCCCTAACCAGACAACACCTTTAATACTCGCTATTGTATTCTAATTTTTTGCAAATATTTTGAGAACAGGTCCTAGAGAGCTGGAACTCAGTCTAAAAGCCACTGGTGCAGATTAGTCCAGTCGTTTGGCCGTGTATGAAGAACAGGCAACAAAAATTTATATATATATATGATATAAACGTGTACAAACTTGCGTGCCATGTACCTTGCGGTACTGCTGCCGTCGTTTGTACTCCTATGTGTCAAATGACCCTTATTAGTAGCCTATACTGGTCTGTGTACAACAAATTGAGTCACCAGAAAGCATTTTAAATCAGTTGGGGATAAATGTTCAAAAATGTGATTTGTTCTGCCATCAGGGCCCGCCAGGCTCATTATAAATTTGATGTTTCCAATATCAAAAATTTTAATTGAACACAGTTTTGATCACTAAACTGTGTTCAATTCCATTTTTTTTGCATGGGAGACATCAAAGGCCCCCCATGCTAAACATCTGCAAGACCCATAACTTGACGATATGGCGTTGCCTTTTCTATGCGATGCCTAGTTCCTGCACTGGGTGGCTTTGTGAGATAATCTATCTATTTAAATACCACCACAAATCAGTCTTTCCAAACTTTCACAATGTCAATTTAATACCTAGGCTAATCTCACAATCCGTATCAAGAGCAATGAGACTAGAATTAGAGATTTCAACCACCAGCTTGCCATTTGTTCAACTGATTATGTCAATACGATGGGTCAAATGCCAGATTTCAGAATGTACAGTTGGGTGATCCAATATCAAGCCATTTTAGTCCCAATATCGATTGCTCATGTGCAAAAATGAAGTCTTTTTATCATACCCTCCTGCTCTTATGATATCATAGTATGGGTTTCCTAGTGTCGGAGCCTAAAAGCTAGAAAACTAGAGGCAGAATGCGGAGGCAGGCTTGTAGACCCCATATAATATATAAGCTGCAAGGCTCTTACTCTGAGGCTCAGTTTACAAAGAATAAGGGTGGTGTTACATGGGACAACCATCATCTGAATGACAGCTGGAAGTAGTTAGCACCCAAACGGTAGTCATTCGTACGCTTTACTTTCATACAGAATAATTGTTGTTCAATTTTGCAATCACTGAATGAACGAATGTTGGGAGCGTTTACACGGGCCAAAATAGATTGGGCTAGTTAGGAGGCACAAGGTACTTTGGCCAGGATGTCTCTTGGAGCATTTTCTGGGACAGAGCGAGCTTTAGGGATCCTGTGGGCTCTATCGGTGGCATATTACAATGAGGATCATGTCGGGAGCAGAGACTGAAGAAACCTGAGCACCTATTGAGGGAGATCTGTTGGAGATCTAGATTCTGCAATACCTTGACATTTGATATTATTTCTCCTTGATCTATCCTCAAGGTTTATAACTTTTTCATGCAGACAGGAAACTTTCTCTTAGAGGATTGGGAGTGTCCACTAATTCGTTATGTTCAGTGGAGAATTCACCCATTTTGGGTTTGACATGGGCTGTGCGGACGCCCAAGTGATCAATACTAAACTGCAGTTGGTGAGAAATCTCTCACATATCTCAAGATATATCTTTAAGTGACAAGGGGTTAACACATTGAGGGAATGGCTCTTAAGTACTATCTGTACCTTAGTAAGACTGCAGGTCATTTCCTGGGCATCAAGTGTGTGAGATCATGTTTTAGAGGAAGGCCACTTAGAGCAAAGGAAAGCCTGTAAGGAGTCAGGAAGACTTCCTTTAGTAACTTCTCTAGAGGCTAGATTGTTTTCCACTGCCCTGGGTGATGAAGAGGTAGTGGTATATTGCTCCGAGGGAGAGTGACGTTCATGGGTTGCCATAATAACTTTCTGTGAGTCAGTGCTACTGTCAGAATTTTCAGTAACTTTTCCAGCATTATTACAGTCAGAGGGGAAAAAGGCCGTAAGCTCTCTCAGAGCTGTAGATTTAATACGTTTTTGACCCATTAATGGTTGGAATGAACAAATTCTGTGTAAATTCATAATGCTTCTGGTGCTGGAACAGGAAAATAGTAATCCTGAGTAAAAGGCTCTTGTGCTCCATGGACCAATGAGGTAGAGGTAATCTCAAAGTACTATATAAAGAGTAGGCAAAGACTGGATTGAATGGTCATGTTGTGGGCCCCTATGGACCTACATGTGATCAGTGTTGCAATGTTTAGGCAACCATGGCTTTATGTAAGTTTGTAGTATTGATATACATAACAGACTGTAATAAATATGAACATCTTCTTGGTAGAAGCAAGAATACAGATGAAGAAGTAATAGTCCCTCGATAATATATTAGTAAATGGTTATAAATGAGTAACTGTATAGCTAGAAGATGGAACTATTAGCAATAACATTGCCTGGGTAAAATATTGCTTGTGGTGAAGACTTTTAACTGTCTAATTGTGTGTACAGCAGCCACCTTGTGTTCTATGACACATGTGGCCATGTGGCTCAATATGGCGACCAAATCCACTTTACTAATAATAATAAAATGGTGGGGGCATTTTTTTCCTGTGAACTCGTTGCTCTCGCTTCTTACAAGTTGAGAGAGGGATTATCTAATGGTACCTGCACATTGGGTCCAGTTATTGAACCTGCTGGGAAAGCACACCGCTTCTCAATGTGTCCTTTTTCAAAAAGCCGTTGTCTCTGAAGTGTGGCCACCACCCAAGAACCCCAAGCATCTTCCTCCGTGAGGGAAGTTAGGCACAGAGAGACTCCAGAGAAGATTTCCACAGTGCTGCAGCACAGCGGACCGTCGGGGATCAAGCCCCGGAGAGGACCACTGAGAGGCCTTAGTAGTCTTCCAAGGGCTGCCGCCGCAGGATGTTCTAGGTTGCAGCTGCTCCAGGAAAGCCAGGCGGTAGACACAGTTAGACACTGCTAGAGAGGTACAGGGGAGCTGGTACAGCTACTCACAGGGGGATCCGCATCTAATAATGGGCAAATGTTACCAAAATTTTCCAAAAAATCCAGGGGAGCTAGGTCTCCATGCGTCCTCTGAGCTCCGTGCCTGGCCATGCCACCATACCTCTGAATGGATTTTGTTATCTATACATTCCTCATTGTAAATGATTTTTTATCTGTTTAATTCACAGCTCCCAGACATGCTGCATGAGGATGCTGAAAATGAAGAACATGGCCATTGCCCAGTAGGTCAATTCTTCCTGCAGAGCTTGGGACTTCTGCTTGGTTTATCCATAATGCTGATCATTGCCCTTTATGAAGATAAAATGGTGCTCGACCTCCATTTCTAATAATATTCTCTTTGGTCGGATGTAAGGTTTGCGTTTGTCCACTAGCTTTCATGGCTGTAAATGAAAACCCAACAAGTGCATCGATACAGACCCAAAAAGAATTTGTAAGGAAATCATCGCTTTGCTTCGTGTTACGTGAAACTGGAGATGTTTGGAATTGTATATTTTATACACAGAGATGTTCCAAAAATTCTGAGTTTTCACTTTTTGGAAATTTGCCGGCTTCTGACACTAGTGTAGAGGTGATGAGATGGAAGGACACCTAATGACTAGAGATGAGCGAGCATACTCGCTCAGGGCAATTACTCGAGCGAGCATTGTCCTTAGCGAGTACCTGCCCGCTCGGAAGAAAAGATTCGGCTGCCGGCGGCGGGCGGGGAGCAGCGGGGAGGAACGGAGGGGAGATCTCTCTCTCCCTCTCTCCCCCCTGCTCACTGCCGCAACTCACCTCTCCCCAGGCCAGCAGCCGAACCTTTTCTTTTTCCGAGCGGGGAGATACTCGCTAAGGACAATGTTCGATCGAGTAATTGTCCTTAGCGAGTATGCTCGCTCATCTCTACTAATGACTTATTCCAGTTTTCATGCATTCTAAATCCTTGCGGTTCTAAAACCCGTAAGTAGTGTTCCTTGCTAACATGATGTATATGTCAATAAACACTACAGATTCTGGAGGTTCTGTCCGTTCTTAAGCTTCATGTGCTTTTTCAGGAACTGAGCGGTTTTCTTCACGCCGGTAGCTACAACCATCTAAATATGAAAATATTCCTGTAAGCTGGCGATATCACCATAGCTACGGAAAGCAAGGCGAACCAAACACTTTCGAAACATTTCAAAGAGCAAATCCTGTTGTCACCTGCTACATAATTGCTCTAGTAATATTGAGCCATTGGGTGGCGGTGCTAATGCAAGTTGTGCCTCAGTATTCAGCAGGACTGCAGGATCTGCTCTGGGCATTTAGGAATTTCTCCATGTGCCAGGGGTTGTGATTTAGCTTGATTAACATTTTTTATAAAGAACTAGCTTACCCGTCGCGCGTTGCTGCAAAGACAGACATACATAATTCGTTTTTATATATCTAGATAACAACCAATCACAGCGCAGCTTTCATGTTACCTCAGTGGTATAATCTATAACAACCAATCACAGCGCAGCTTTCATGTTACCTCAGTATAATATATAACAACCAATCACAGCGCAACCTTTATTCTGCTTCAGCAATATAAAAAAATAGCAACCAATCACAGCGCAGCATGCATTTTACCTCAGCAGTATAATATATAGCAACCAATCAGAACAGCTTTCATGTAGTCTTAGTAGTATAAGAAGTAGCAACCAATCACAGCACAGCTTTCATGTTCCCTCAGCAGTATAAGAAATAGCAACCAATCACAGCACATCTTTCATTTTACCTCAGCATTCTCAATATCCAGCAACTGTCTTGTGAAATGTTCAGCGGATGCATCATTTTGTAGTTGAACACTCATCCCGTTGGTCGTAATGCCTTTTACTTTCGTGCTTGAGATGGAAATCAAACGATCTTTGTCTGGGGGGCATAACTGTCGACGATGCTCGTACACGCGCCACCTATCGTAGGATAGTTGTACTATGCCAGTAATCTTCCCAGGAGTGTACTCAACAACTTCCCAAAGTTTCATGGCGATTGGATGAATGGTGTAGTAATGCATGACAGACAGACAGACAGACATTCATTCATTCTTATATATAGAGGACATCAGGAAGTGAGAGAATTAGATTCCGTACGTAAAATTTGGACGCTAATTCTTTGGCGCTTAGAATTGAATAATCGAGTTGGGACCCATTTGCTTTTCGTATTTATGACATAATCAATGCTCCTGCCAAATTTCAAGTTTCTATGACATTGGAAAGTGAGAGAAGTAGATTCCGTTCGTAAAATTTGACGCTAATTCTTTTGCGCTTAGAATTGAATAATCGAGTTGGGACCCATTAGCTTTTCCTATTCATGACATAATCAATGCTTGTGCCAAATTACAACGGGAAGTGAGAGAATTAGATTCCGGACGTAAAATTTGGACGCTAATTCTTTTGCGCTTAGAATTCAAAAATCAGATTGAGACCCATTAACTTTTCCTATTTATGACATAATCAATGCTCCTGCCAAATTTCATGTTTCTATGACATCGGGAAGTGATAGAATTAGTGGCAATTATGGAAATCGAACGATCTACGTGGGGGGGGGCGGAACTGTCGACGACGCTCGAACACGCGCCATTTATCATAGGATAGATGTACTATGCCTATAATCTTCCCAGGAGTGTACTCAACAACTTCCCAAAGTTTCATGGTGATCGGAAGAATGGTGTAGTAGCGCATAAAGGACGGACAGACAGACATACATTCGTTTTTATATATACAGATAACAACCAATCACAGCGCAGCTTTCATGTTACCTCAACAGTAAGAGAAATAACAACCAATCACAGCGCAACTTTTATTCTGCCTCAGCAATATAAAAAATAGCAACCAATCACAGCGCAGCATTCATTTTACCTCAGCAGTATAAGAATTAGCAACCAATCACAGCACAGCTTTCATGTTACCTCAGCATTCTCAATATCCAGCAATTGTCTTGCGAAACGTTCGGCGGATGCATCATTTTGTAGTTGAACACTAGAGATGAGCGAGCGTACTCGTCCGAGCTTGATGCTCGTTCGAGTATTAGGGTGTTCGAGATGCTCGTTACTCGAGACGAGCACCACGCGATGTTCGAGTTACTTTCACTTTCATCTCTGAGACATTTGCGTGCTTTTCTGGCCAATAGAAAGACATGGAAGGCATTACAACTTCCCCCTGCGACGTTCCAGCCCTATACCACCCCCCTGCAGTGAGTGGCTGGGGAGATCAGGTGTCACCCGAGTATTTAAATCTGCCCCTCCCGCGGCTCGCCACAGATGCATTCTGACAGAGATCAGGGAAAGTGCTGTCTTGCTGTAGCTGCTATAGGGAGAGTGTTGGGGTTCTTGAAGACTAAAATAACACCTAACGGTCCTTCTTAGGGCCACATCTGACCGTGTGCAGTACTGTTGAGGCTGCTTTTAGCAGTGTTGCACAATTATTTATTTTTTTGTATATCGGGCGTGCAGAACATAGCGTCCTCAGTCTGCAGTCCTTGTACATAGTATAGGGCCAGTACTGGTGAGGCAGGGAAAGAGGGAAAGGTGAAAGAGATATACTGGCTATATAGGCAGTGGGATTTTTCAAAAAAATTGGGGAAAAATACTATCTTTAGGCTGCCTGTGACCGTCTTCAGTGTACTGCGTGTCTGCTGGGGGTAGTAGTCCTAATTAATACGCAGCAAAGCGTTACAGCAGGCTTGCGCAAAATTGTTTCCTGGCTCTGCTGTGCCCGTTACATCACCGCCGTCATAGCGCCAGAGGGAAACAGTATACATAATATACGCTGCATGCAGTATCTGTCTGGTGTTTCAGCTCACCATTTAAATAAATTGAAGCAAAATACTTAAGGCCTACCACTGGCCTTTGGCCACTTGACTGCTTCTGCGCTGTGAATTCCACTAGCTCAGTCATACGCACCTACGTCTCACTACAGGCGTGCGCAAAATTGTTTCTTGGCTCTGCTGTGCGTTCCGTAAGCGAAGTCAGCCTCCAACCACAGGCCAATAAGCGGCACATTTAATTACAGTGTTCTGTTTCTGCTCTACTCGTAATACACCATGCTGAGGGGTAGGGGTAGGCCTAGAGGACGTGGATGCGGGCAAGGATGCGGAGGCCCAAGTCAGGGTGTGGGCACAGGCGGAGCTCCTGATCCAGGTGTATCGCAGCCGACTGCTGCAGGATTAGGAGAGAGGCAAGTTTCAGGGGTCCCCAGATTCATCTCACAATTATTGGGTCCACGCGGTAGACCTTTATTAGAAAATGAGCAGTGTGAGCAGGTCCTGTCGTGGATGGCAGAAAGTGCATCCAGCAATCTATCGACCACCCAGTCTTCTACGCCGTCCACAGCTGCAACTCTGAATCCTCTGGCTGCTGCTCCTCCTTCCTCCCAGCCTCCTCACTCCATGACATTCTGAGGAGCAGGCAGACTCCCAGGAACTGTTCTCAGGCCCCTGCCCAGATTGGGCAGCAATGGTTCCTCTCCCACCAGAGGAGTTTATCGTGACCGATGCCCAACCTTGGGAAAGTTCTTGGGGTCCGGGGGATGAGGCTGGGGACTTCCGGCAACTATCTCAAGAGCTTTCAGTGGGTGAGGAGGACGATGACGATGAGACACAGTTGTCTATCAGTGAGGTAGTAGTAAGGGCAGTAAGTCCGAGGGAGGAGCGCACAGAGGATTCGGAGGAAGAGCAGCTGGACAATGAGGTGACTGACCCCACCTGGTTTGCTAAGCCTACTGAGGACAGGTCTTCAGAGGGGGAGGCAAGTGCAGCAGCAGGGCAGGTTGGAAGAGGCAGTGCGGTGGCCAGGGGTAGAGGCAGGGCCAGACTGAATAATCCACCAACTGTTTCCCAAAGCGGCCCCTCGCGCCATGCCACCCTGCAGAGGCCGAGGTGCTCAAAGGTGTGGCAGTTTTTCACTGAGAGTGCAGACGACCGACGAACTGTGGTGTGCAAGGTTTGTCGTGCCAAGATCAGCCGGGGAACCACCACCACCAGCCTCACCACCACCAGCATGCGCAGGCATATGATGGCCAAGCACCCCACCAGGTGGGATGAAGGCCGTTCACCACCTCCGGTTTGCACCACTGACTCTCCCCCTGTGCCCCAACCTGCCACTGAGCTCCAACCCCCCTCCCAGGACACAGGCACGACCGTCTCCCGGCCAGCACCCACACCCTCACCTCCGCTGTCCTCGGCCCCATCCAGCAATGTCTCTCAGCGCAGCGTCCAGCCGTCGATAGCGCAAGTGTTTTTTAGCGCAAGCGCAAGTACGCCGCCACGCACCCGCACGCTCAAGCGTTAAACGTGCACATAGCCAAATTGATCAGCCTGGAGATGCTGCCGTATAGGCTTGTGGAAACGGAGGCTTTCAAAAACATGATGGCGGCGGCCCCGCGCTACTCGGTTCCCAGTCGCGACTACTTTTCCCGATGTGCTGTCCCAGCCCTGCACGACCACGTCTCCCGCAACATTGTATGCACCCTCACCAACGCGGTTACAGCCAAGGTCCACTTAACAACGGACACGTGGACAAGCACAGGCGGGCAGGGCCACTATATCTCCCTGACGGCACATTGGGTGAATTTAGTGGAGGCTGGGACAGAGTCAGAGCCTGGGACCGCTCACGTCCTACCCACCCCCAGAATTGCGGGCCCCAGCTCGGTGGTGGTATCTGCAGTGGTGTATGCTTCCTCCACTAATCCACCCTCCTCCTCCTCCTACGCAACCTCTGTCTCGCAATCAAGATGTGTCAGCAGCAGCACGTCGCCAGCAGTCGGTGTCGCGCGGCGTGGCAGCACAGCGGTGGACAAGCGTCAGCAGGCCGTGCTGAAACTACTCAGCTTAGGAGAGAAGAGGCACACGGCCCACAAACTGCTGCAGGATCTGACAGAGCAGACCGACTGCTGGCTTTCGCCGCTGAGCCTCCAACCGGGCATGGTCGTGTGTGACAACGGCCGTAACCTGGTGGCGGCTCTGCAGCTCGGCAGCCTCACGCACGTGCCATGCCTGGCCCACATCTTTAATTTGGTGGTTCAGTGCTTTCTGAAAAACTACCCACGCTTGTCAGACTTGCTTGGAAAGGTGCGCCGCCTCAGCGCAAGTCCAAGACGGGCGCCGCCACCCTGTGGACCCTGCAACATCGGTTTAATCTGCCAGTGCACAGACTGCTGTGCGACGTGCCCACACGGTGGAACTCTATGCTCCACATGTTGGCCAGGCTCTATGAGCAGCGTAGAGCTATAGTGGAATACCAACTCCAACATGGGCGGCGTAGTGGGAGTCAGCCTCCTTAATTCTTTACAGAAGAGTGGGCCTGGTTGGCAGACATCTGCCAGGTCCTTGGAAACTTTGAGGAGTCTACCCAGGTGGTGAGCGGCGATGCTGCAATCATTAGCGTTACCATTCCTCTGCTATGCCTCTTGAGAAGTTCCCTGCAAAGCATAAAGGCAGACGCTTTGCGCTCGGAAACGGAGGCTGGGGAAGACAGTATGTCGCTGGATAGTTAGAGCACCCTCATGTCTATATCTCAGCACATTGAGGAGGAGGAGGGGGAGGAGCATGAGGAGGAGGGGGAAGAGACAGCTTGGCCCACTGCTGAGGGTACCCATGCTGCTTGCCTGTCATCCTTTCAGCAAGTATGGCCTGAGGAGGAGGAGGAGGAGGAAGAGGAGGATCCTGAAAGTGATCTTCCTAATGAGGACAGCCATGTGTTGCGTACAGGTACCCTGGCACACATGGCTGACTTCATGTTAGGATGCCTTTCTCATGACCCTCACGTTACATGCATTCTGGCCACTACGGATTACTGGGTGTACACACCGCTCGACCCACGGTACCTTTCCACTCTCATACCCGAAGAGGAAAGGGGTTTCGAGAGTGATGCTATACCACAGGACCCTGGCGGACAAACTGATGGTAAAATTCCCATCCGACAGTGAGTGCTAGTGGCAGAAGGCGCAGTTCCGAGGGCCAGGTAGCAGGGGAGGTGCGGAGATCAGGCAGCATGTACAGCACAGGCAGGGGAACACTCTCCAAGACCTTTGACAGCTTTATGGCCCCCCAGCAAGACTGTGTCACCGCTCCCCAGTCAAGGCTGAGTCGGCGGGAGCACTGTAAAAGGATGGTGAGGGAGTACGTAGCCGATCGCACGACCGTCCTCCGTGACGCCTCTGCCCCCTACAACTACTGGGTGTCGAAGCTGGACACGTGGCCTGAACTCGTGCTGTATACCCTGGAGGTGCTTGCTTGTGCTGCGACTAGCGTCTTGTCAGAGAGGCTGTTTAGTGCGGCTGGGGGAATCATCACGGATAAGCGTACCCGCCTGTCAACCGACAGTGCCGACAGGCTAACACTCATCAAGATGAACAAAGGCTGGATTTCCCCAGACTTCTTTTCTCCACCAGCGGACAGCAGCGGTACCTAAACAATACGTAGGCAGCACCCGCGGATGGAAGCATCGTTCTCTATCACCATCAAAAACCGGGACCTTTTAGCTTCATCAATCTGTGTATAATATTCATCCTCCTCCTCCTGCTCCTCCTCCTGAAACCTCACGTAATCACGCCAAACGGGCAATTTTTCTTAGGCCCACAAGGCTCAGTCATATGACTTTTGTAAACAATGTTTATACGTTTCAATTCTCATTAAAGCGTTGAAACTTGCACCTGAACCAATTTTTATTTTAACTGGGCTGCCTCCAGGCCTAGTTACAAATTAAGCCACATTAACCAAAGCGATTAATGGGTTTCACCTGCCCTCTTGGTTGGGCATGGACAATTTTTCTGAGGTACATTAGTACTGTTGGTACACCAATTTTTTTGCGCCCTCGCCTACAGTGTAATCCTAGTAATTTTTATGGGCTTCGCCTCCACTCATGCTACAGCAAGGTGTGTGGGGTTGGCCCACACTTTTGCTACATAAATGTAACTGGGGCCTTGTCTATACTGCAACTACTGAAATGTGAAAGAGACTGTTATCTCCCTAAACTGCTGCAACGGGAATGTTACTGTGGCCTGTCTTGACTGCTACTACTACTGAAATGGAACTAATACTGTGCTCCCCCTATACTGCTGCTTCGGAATTGTTACTGGGGCCTGTCTTGACTGCTACTATTACTGAAATGGAACTAAGACTGTGCTCCCCCTATACTGCTGCTTCGGAATTGTTACTGGGGCCTGTCTGGACTGCTACTACTACTGAAATGGAACTAATACTGTGCTCCCCCTATAATGCTGCTAGTGATATATTACTGGGGCCTGTCCCTAATGCTACCGCTGAAATGTTACTAATTCTGGGCTCTGCCTATACCGCTGCTAATGCTATGTCACTGGGGTGTGGAAACGGAGGCTTCCCAAAGACATGATGGTGGCGAGGCCATTTCCCACCAACGCAGTTACTGTTAAGGTGCATATAACCACGGACAGGTGGAGAGGACACGTAGTGCCTCAAAAACATCCCCCTCCTCCTCCAACAATGAAAACATTCTTGCCAAATACCTTTGCTTTGGTCCGTCTGGTGGCAGTCCAAGAATTTCACCTTTACCGACACAACAAGAGAGCCCACCCACCATCCCCTTGCCACGGCCCACTTAATCCTGGCCACATTCCGAAAACCAACTAAATAAAACCACGCTACTAGGTCCGCAGTCCCCACCACATTCCCACCAACGTGGTTACTGTTAAGGTACATATTACCACTCTGACTGGGGCATGCACTGTGGGCCGAAGCACACCTGTATTGTATGTGACGTTAGCTCTGCTGAGCAGGGCACTGCAATGGGATACGTTTATGTACCGCCTATGGGTTCCAGGGAGCCACCCATGCTGTCAGTGCACAGGGACTTCACATTAGAGATTTGTACCTGCCAGTGTCTATGTATTAAAAACCCCGGTCAGACTGGGGCATGCAGTGTGGGCCGAAGACCACCTGCATTTAATCGGACGTTACCTCAGCTGTGATGGGCAAAGCAATGGGATATATTTATGTACCGCCGGTGGCTTCCTGGGACCTACTCATGCTGTCGGTCCACACAGACTTCACAATAGGGAGTTGTCCCTGCCTGTGTCTACTTATAAAAAACCCCAGTCTGACTGGGGCATGCAATGTGGGCCGAAGCCCACCTGCATTTAATCTGACGTTAGCTCTGCTGTCCAGGGCACTGCAATGGGATTGTCAGGAAACCAGGGAAAGCAGGAGTCAGGGGTCCCTGCAATGTAGCCCACAACTCCTGTCCCTGCCTACTTGCCTCCACTCCTGGCTAACCCCTGGCGGGCAACTGGGCGACGGTCCCTACACTGGCTAAGGGGATGCTGAGGAAATCCACAATCCCTGGAAACAGAAAACAAATGGACAGACAAACAGACAACCACAGCGAAGCACAAAGGGAAAACCGCAAACCAGTCCAGGAGCAAGCCAAGGTCAAGCATTAAAAGTCAGTCCGGAGAAACACAGTACAGAAGGAGGAGACAAAGTCAGGTCAGGGGAAAAGCCGAGGTCAATACACTAGAAAACAGGATTCCAAGGTAATGCTGGTGAGTGCAAGGAAGCCTAAACAAACACTGGCAGTGTCAGGAAGCCACTGCAGGGTTTAAAAGCTGTCAGAGCTCCGGCCCCAGCAGCTGATTGGGGCGGAGCACCTGACAGCAGCAGGATAATCAGAAATGCTGGGAGAACCTCCCTCAGCACTAGCAGACCAGGGTAGGTCAGTAGGGATGCAGCAGGCTGCCATGGAAACAGGGACACGGCGCCGGGCAGCAGCCGCCATGCTCCTAGCACCTCTGCGCCGTGTAGGAGTCGGGCGGCCAGGAGTGATGACCAGCGTAGGAGTCCCCCTGCGACGCGCACTCGCAGCAGGGGCGACAGCATCCACTGTGCGGGCACGGCGACCCAGATAGCCACTCATCCTGACAGGGATACATTTATGTACAGCCGGTGGGTTCCAGGGAGCCACCCATGCTGTGGGTGCACACGGAATTCCCATTGCGGAGTTGTACCTGCCTGTGACTATTTATAAAAAACCCCGGTCTGACTGGGGCATGCAGACCCCTTGACAGAATGAATAGTGTGTGGCACATGGGTTCCCCATTGCTATGCCCACGTGTGCAGCTCCTGATGGAGGTGGCACAGGATTGGATTTCTCATTGCTTCTGTACAGCATTGTGGGCTATTGCCCCGCACCTTTTAAAGAGGGTCGCTGCCTGGCCCTGCCAACCCTCTGCAGTGTGTGCCTCCGGTTCCTCCTCATGGCAGACGCACTTATAAATAGACATGAGGGTGGTGTGGCTATGAGGCCAGCGTGTGGCATGAGGCAGCTGAAGGCTGCGCAGGGACACTTTGGTGTGCGCTGTGGACACTGGATCGTGGGGGGTTGGGCAGCATGTAACCCAGGAGAAGTGGCAGCGGAGTGTCATGCAGGCAGTGATTGTGCTTTGTTGGAGGTAGTGTGGTGCTTAGCTAAGGTATGCCTTGCTAATGAGGGTTTTTCAGAAGCAAAAATTGTTGGGGGGGGCACTCTTGCTGCTATTGTGGCTTAATAGTGGGACCTGGGAACTTGAGATGCAGCCCAACATGTAGCCCCTCGCCTGCCCTATCCGTTTCTGTGTCGTTTCCAGCACTTTCTCGGGTTTTGCAGATTTTCACAAATAAAAACCTTAGCGAGCATCGGCGATATACAAAAATGCCTGGGTCGCCAATTGACTTCAATGGGGTTCGTTACTCGAAACGAACCCTCGAGCATCGCGAAAAGTTCGTCTCGAGTAACGAGCACCCGAGCATTTTGGTGCTCGCTCATCTCTATTGAACACGCATCCCGTTGCTTGTAATGCCTTTTGCTTTCGTGCTTGAGACGGAAATCAAACGATCTTTGTCTGGGGGGCATAACTGTCAACGATGCTCGCACGTGCGCCACCTATAGTAGGATAGATTTACTATGCCAGTAATCTTCCCAGGAGTGTACTCAACAACTTCCCAAAGTTTCATGGCGATTGGATGAATGGTGTAGTAATGCAGACATTAGACAGACATTCATTTTTATATATATAGATGGCATCAGGAAGTGAGAGAATTAGATTCCGTACGTAAAATTTGGACGCTAATTCTTTTGTGCTTAGAATTGAATAATCAAGTTGGGACCCATGAGCTTTTCCTATTTATGACATAATCTGCTCGTGCCAAATTTCAAGTTTCTATGACATTGGGAAGTGATGGAATTAGATTCTGTACGTAAAATTTGGACGCTAATTTTTTTGCAATAGAATTGAATAATCGAGTTGGGACCTATTAACTTTTCCTATTTATGACATAATCAATGCTCATGACAAACTTCAAGTTTCTATGATATTGGAAAGTGAGAAAATTAGATTCCGTACGTAAAATTTGGACGCTAATTCTTTTGCACTTTTGAATTGAATAATCAAGTTGAGACCCATTAACTTTTCCTATTTATGACGAAATTTGGCATGAGCATTGATTATATGTTTCTACGACATCGGGAAGTGAGAGAATTGGTGGCAATGATGTAAATCAAACGATCTACGTGGGGGTGGGGCGTAACTGTCGACGCTCACACGCGCGCCATTTATCATAGGATAGTTGTACTATGCCTATAATCTTCCCAGGAGTGTACTCAACAACTTCCCAAAGTTTCATGGCGATCGGATGAATGGTGTAGTAGCGCATAAAGGACAAACAGACACACAGACACGCATACATTCAATTTTATGTATATAGATAACACCCAATCACAGCGCAGCATTCATTTTACCTCAGCAGTATAATATATAGCAACCAATCACAGCACAGCTTTCATGTAATCTCAGTAGTATAAGAAGTAGCAACCAATCACAGCACAGCTTTCATTTTACCTCAGCATTCTCAATATCCAGCAATTGTCTTGCGAAACGTTCAGCAGACGCATCATTTTGTAGTTGAACACGTTTGCTCGTAATGCCTTTTGCTTTCGTGCTTGAGATGGAAATCAAACGATCTTTGTCTGGGGGGCATAACTGTCGGCGATGCTCGCACGCGCTCCACCTATCATAGGATAGATGTACTATGCCAGTAATCTTCCCAGGAGTGTACTGGACAACTTCCCAAAGTCTCATGGCGATTGGATGAATGGTGTAGTAATGCATAAAGGACAAAACAGACAGACAGACATACATTGCTTTTTATATATATAGATGACATCAGGAAGTGAGAGAATTAAATTCGGTACGTAAAATTTGGACGCTAATTCTTTTGCGCTTAGAATTGAATAATCGAGTTGGGACCCATTAACCCTTTCCAATCCAATTATTTTTTCTCAGCCATTCTCCCCAGCTCCAAATAAATTGGAGCTGGTGAGAATGGATGAGAAAAAAAATACATTTCCCTGCACCCTCCTGTACTGACAGAGTTCAGGAGGGTGCAGGTGCTCACTGCACCATGGGAGGGCCTGCTTACCTGACCGGCGTCTTCCACATTCTCCCTTCTGCCTCCCAGTACGGCGATCATGTGACCGCTGGGGTCAGGTAGCACCCAGCCGTCACATGATCGCCGAGCCGGGAGACAGAAGAGAGATTGCGGAAGACGCCGGACAGGTAAGCAGCCCCCTTCCCCACCCCCCCACGGTGCAGGCTCCCGGCTCCCGTCTCGGCGTTCATGTGACAGCTGGGGGTCTGGTGACACCGGCGGTCACATGATCGCCGGCCGGAATCTCCGTGCATTACATAGCGCTAATTGAGCGATATGTAATGTGTAAAGGAGAAGGCAGAAAGGGTTAAAAACCCTTTCTGCCTTCTCCTTGGGGGTCCTCAATGAGGACCAGTGCAGGAGTGTATCTGCACCCGATGTGTCTGACGATCGGGTGCAGATGCACTCCTGCACTGCAGTGTTGGGCCTGCCCCGACATCGGAGTTATGAAGGGAAATTATGATGTGGGGGCAGGTCCGACATTGGATTGGAAAGGGTTAACTTTTTCTATTTATGACATAATCAATGCTCGTGCCAAATTTCAAGTTTCCATGACATTGGGAAGTGAGAGAATTAGATTCCATACGTAAAATTTGGACGCTAATTCTTTGGTGCTTAGAATTGAATAATCGAGCTGAGACCCATTAACTTTTCCTATTTATGACATAATCAATGCTTGTGCCAAATTTCATGTTTCTATGACATCGGGAAGTGAGAGAATTAGTGGCAATGATGGAAATCGAACGATCTACGTGGGGGGGCATAACTGTCGACGACGCTCGAACGCGCGCAATTTATCATAGCATAAATGTACTATGCCAGTAATCTTCCCAGGAGTGTACTCAACAACTTCCCAAAGTTTCATGGTGATCGGATGAATGGTGTAGTAGCACAAAGGACAAACAGACAGACATACACACACTCACACGTTCAATTTTATATAGATAGATAATAGAGTCCCAGAAATGGGGGTAATGGGATAATAGACTGAGCAGAGTCCAGCGGTAATAGAGACCTCAGTACAGAAATGAACAATCCCTGAGAAATGGGAGAAACCAGCAAGCTGCTAGAAAAAGATAACAAACATCCAGAGAAAAGTTTGGGGAGTTTATTTTCAATTATGCAAACACATCTCTCAAAGCATTGATTTTCCTTGAGCTGGGATGAGTTCATGGGAAGGGGATACATGCGGGATTAGGCAGCTGATAATACATGCACTACCACTGGCCGTAAAGTTCTGGGAAGCTCAGGTCTGTCGGCATTCAAAAGGGCAGACTAGGGAGAAAGCTTAAAGGGGTTGTCCCGCGCCGAAATGGTTTTTTTTTTTTTTTTTTGCACAGGCCCCCCGTTCAGCGCAGGACAAACCCAAGGGATGTGTTGAAATTTAAAAAAAAAATTTTACTTACCCGAATCCCCTCTCTGCAACTTCTTCCTTCTTTTCCTCCAAGATGGCCGTCGGGATCTTCACCCACGATGCACCGCGGGTCTTCTCCCATGGTGCACCGTGGGCTCTGTGCGGTCCATTGCCGATTCCAGACTCCTGATTGGCTGGAATCGGCACACGTGACGGGGCGGAGCTACACGATGACGCGTAGAAGGGGCGGAGCCAGAACGCCGCTCGTGCCCAGACCGACCAGAAGGGAGAAGACCCTTCTGCGCAAGCGCGTCTAATCGGGCGATTAGACGCTGAAATTAGTCGGCACCATGGAGACGGGGACGCCAGCGCAGGGAAGGTGAGTATATAACTTCTGTATGGCACATATTTCATGCACGATGTATATTACAAAGTGCATGTATATGGCTATACAGAAGTGCTTAACTTAACTTGTCATCGCGGGACAACCCCTTTAATCTTGGTTCCAAGTTTAGAGGGATTTAGTCAATAAAACAAAACCCCACAGCTGGGCCCTGAGGAATAAATGGGTATACTCTTCCTAGAATGGTACATTTGGAAGGGACCACCAGGATCATCTGGTCCAACCCCCTGCTCAGTGCAGGATCACTAAATCATCCCAGACAGATATTTGTCCAGCCTTTGTTTGAGCACTTCCATTGAAGGAGAACTCCCCACCTCCTGTGGTAACCTGTTCCACTCATTGATCCCCCTCACTGTCTAATATCTAATCTGTCTCTCCTCCCTTTCAGTTTCATCCCATTGCTTCTAGTCTTTCCTTGTGCAAATGAGAATAGGGCTGATCCCTCTGCACTGTGACAGCCCTTCAGATATTTGTAGACCGCTATTAAGTCTCCTCTCAGTCGTCTCTTCTGTGAGCTAACTATTCCCAGATCCTTTAACCGTTCCTCATAGGACATGATTTGCAGATCGCTCACAATCCTGACAGCTCTTCTCTGAACTCACACTAGTTTGTCTTTTTTTAAAGTGGGGTGCCCAGAACATGACACAGTATTCCAGATGAGGTCTGACTAAGGAAGAGTAGAGGGGAATAATGACCTCACGTGATCTAGACTCTATGCCTCTCTTAATACATCTCAGGATTGTGTGTTGCCTTTTTGGCTGCTGCATCACATTGTTGACTCATGTTCAGTCTATTTACCCAAGTCTTTTTCACATGTGCTGCTCCTTAGCCCAATTCCTCCCATTCTGTATGTGCTTTTTTCATTTTTATTGTTCAGATGTAGGGCATTGTATTTCTCCTTGTTAAATACCATTTTGTTAGTCGCTGCCCACTGTTCAAGCTTTTCTAGATCTTTTTGAATACCCTCTCTCTCTCTTCCCTAGTGTTAGCTATCCCTCCTAGCTTTGTGTCGGCGGCAAATTTGATCAGTTTCCCATCAATTCCCTCCTCAAGATCATTAATAAAAATGTTGACTAACATTGGGTGTAGGACAGAGCCTTGTGGTTCCCCACTTGATACATTCTTCCACTTGGATGTGCAGCCATTTATGACCACTCTTTGAGTACGATCACTCAGCCAGTTGTGAATCAGTTGCCTTGTCAGACCCAGATTTGGTCATTTTTCAATAAACAATTAGATACTTGTCAAATGCTATACTAAAGTCAAGAAATACTTTATGTACTGCATTTCCCTGAACAACCCAGTCAGTGATTCTAACATAACATACTATGTTAAGCCGAATGAAGACAATGTCCATCTAGTTCAGCCTGTTTCAGTCTCCTTGTTGATCCAGAGGAAGGCAAAAAACCCCAAGAGGCAGAAGCCAATTAGCCCTTTCAGGGAAAAAATTTCTTCCCGACTCCCTAATGGCAGTCAGAATAATCCCTGGATCAACCTCAAATAGATCCTACCCGTCTGTAAGACCCGGAACAATAACCCTGCTGGTCATCTAATGTCTATATCCTGCAATATCATTGCGCTCTAGAAAGACATCTAGTCCTTCTTAAACTCCTCTATGGATTTTGCCTTCACCATGTCCTCAGGCAGAGAGTTCCACAGTCTCACTGCTCTTACAGTAAAGAACCCCCTTCTGTGTTGGTGATGAAACCCGCTTTCTTCTTGACATAGAGGATGTCCTCTCGTTACCGTCGTAGTCCTGGGTATAAACAGATCATGGGAGAGATCCTTGTATTGCCCCCTCATGTATTTATACATAGTTATTTGATCGCCCCATAGCCGCCTTTTTTCCAGGGTGAATAATCCCAGTTTTGGTGCCTCTCTAGGTATTCCAGTCCTCTCATTGCATTTATTAATTTAGTTGTCCTTCTTTGGACCCCTCCAGCACTGTAACATCTTTCCTGAGCACCGGTGACCAGAACTGTGCGCAGTATTCCATGTGAGGCCTGACAAGTGCCTTATATAGTGGGAGGATAATGTTCTCATCCCTCACCCCTATACCTCTTTTAATACACCCCAAGAGTTTATATGCTTTTGCAGCAGCTGACTGGCATTGGTTACTCCAGTTAAGTCTAGAATCCACTAGTACCCCCAGGTCTTTTTCCATCTCACTTTTCCCTAGCAGTACCCCATTTAGTGTATATTGGTGACATCCGTTTCTCCTGCCCATGTGCATAACCTTACATTTATCAACATTGAACTTCATTTGCCATTTTTTTGCCCAAGCGCCCAGCTTATCTAGGTCCGTCTGTAGCCGTACCTTGTCCTCCGTTGCATTGATTATATTGTATAATTTTGTGTCATCTGCAAATATTGATATTTTGCTGTGCAGCCCCTCTATCAGGTCATTGATAAATATATTGAACAGAATGGGGCCTAATACTGAACCCTGTGGCACCCCACTAGCGACTGTGGCCCAATCAGAGTATGAACCATATATTACCACCCTCTGCTTTCTGTCATAGAAGGAAATTAGATTTGTCTGGCATGACTTGTTTAAAAGTTCGGCGTTCTCAACACCATTCTCAACCAATTCACCATTTGCATCCTGCAAACATCCTATAGCAGCTTTGACTTTTCTTTTGCTTTTGACCCCCACAATCCTTTTTTATTGCTTTTGGCCTCTGTTGCAAGCCTCAATTAATTATCAGCTTTAGCTTTTCTGACACTTGCCCTATAGCTTCTGCAGACCGCATTATATTCTTCTTTAGATATTCCCCTCTCTTTCCATAAAGAGAGGGGAATGATACACACATGTTAAAATGGAAGAAAAATATGTTTAAGTTCTGTGTTCATCCATCCTGGTCTCTTTAAATGCTTCCCATTCTTCCTTCTTTTAGGGATTGTTAACGATTGTGCTTTGAGAATCTCATTTTGCAATATTTCCCAACTTTCTTGGACATTTCTGTCCTTAAGAACATCCAACAATTGGATTCTTCCTACCCTCTTTCTGATTTCATTAAAATCTGCCTTTCTGTAATCCTCTCTTGGGGCCCCAGCTAACAGCCAGTGCTGCCATCTACGGTGATGCCGGATAGAGGCGAGTATACCCTCATTTGTTATTTTAGGCAGAGCCTAGCTGGGAATGGGTTTTTTAATGACAAAGCCCCTTTAAGAGATGTTCTGATGTTCCAATGTGACTAAACTACTGAACCATAGGATATGCGGTGAGGATCCCACACTCCCGCAGTGGCAGAAACATGAATTAGAGTGGGAAGGGAAGCATTTGGCAAGCCTCTCCGGGGTAAGACACCATCTCATGAGGATTTTAAAGGAGATTTCTTTAATGGTATTTAAGCGAGCGATTGTATTTGTCATATCAAAAGTCTGCTGCCAAGAACAGTCTCCTGGTATGGAACCTAGTTCTTTCTCCAAGGACGTCATGTAGACGGTAGGTCTGGAGAAGAGGAGAGCCATAAAGTAAGGAAATTATGGTCTTACTTCTAGGAGAGTTATGACAGAAGACCTCAAAACTTGTGATGATGGATCCTTTGGAATATATTTAAGTGTAGACAGTATGTGGTGGATCGGCCTACACCGAGGTATTCGCTTTGGTGTATCTGAGTCCTTACACCCAGACTATTAAAGGAATGGCGTATAACATTTTCTGAGTGAATGCCATTATAAAGTAATACAGGATGTATTTGTACTATGTCCTAGTGGTAACGTGTCTCCACTTTACATAGTTCATCATTCATTGTAACATAGTTCATCATTCATTGTAACATACAAACACACAACATTAGTTTTTCTGATTTTGCCAATAAGACTCCTCAGGTTTCAACAAAGTTGTGCGCTTTAGCAGAATCCTCTTACAATTCTGTACCTTGCAGGGCTGCAAATCCTTCTGCTGTCTGCAGAAAAATGGTTCTGACATGCTGAATTCAAGCTGTCCAATCCTATTGTTTTATACAGAGATTAGTGGCGCCAGACTTTAAACAGCCAGTGGGGGATGAGTAGCTGTCATAACAGTCCTAACATTTAGCAAAACTAGACATGTTTTATATGGGGACTCGGAATGGACAGCTTTTATACTTTGCTGGAGAAAAAAAATTGATTAGCATACACAAACAAGAGAATCTCCACTGCAGCTTCTGAACAGAAATGTAGAAATTTCTGCTAAATAATGTACATCTGACAAAACTGCTGAAGATGCACACCGCAGAGTTGTGCTATTTACTGTATTTTAGCTGATTTGAAGGCATTTTGTCATGTTTTACTATTGACGATCTGTCCTCAGGACGGGTCATTCAATAGCAAATTGGCAGGGATCCCGCTGATCGCCAGGCCCACTGAACGTCCGCATTGGTGGTCAGGGTTGGAAGTGTAATAGACGGCTTCATTCTCATTGAAATCATTGTCAGTGAAGCTGTATGTTACACTTCTGCCCTAACCACCTATGTGGATGGTCAGCCCAACTGGTCAAAGGCAAAAGTGTAATAGATGGTTTCTGTCCCGTTGATTTCAATGGGAGTGAAGCCATGTATTACACTTCTAGCTCTGACCATAGATGCGGACATTGGACCCGCTGATTATTAACTATTCTCCCAGTACCTAACTGTACTATCCCTCCCACCACTTCACTCTCATTCTCTCTATTTACTCCCACGTCATTGTCACTGTCTTTCCCTCTAACTCCCAGTTGCCCTTTCCCCCAGTTCCAAGTTAAAATAATTTAAATGTTAGCTACGTTTTATTTTATTGTCGGTACTTGATGATTGGGGAGGTCTTCTCATCGGCCATAAAGACAATGGACAGGAGCAGGACCACAGACGTCTATGGGAAACTACAATAGATTTTATAGATTACATATTATTAATGCTTGATTTGACCTTTCTGCACAATATACAATCTCTTAAAGGGAATGCAGCATGAGAAAATTACATATTTTTTTTAATTTTCATTTTTATGACCAAAATATAAAATCCTAAAATCACACACTTTCAAACTGACCACTAAAACTAATCTGATACTTCCTGTTCTGTAGGGAGAACTTTTCAGCAGTCATCTCACAGACACCACAGGCAGGTCTACACTGATCATGCACAATAGGCGATGGTCACAGCTTATCTACGTCTCCTCTCTGCTCATGTTCTGTGACCTGTGCAGAGACAGGGAATTTATATAATATGATTATTACACATTGTGAATGGTAGATACTGTGTAATCTATATATGTGTTTATCTTTCATTGTAATTCCTGCCTGTGTTAATGAGATGACTGCTGAAAAGTCCTCTCTATAGATTCCAGAGTGTCAAACTACCATGAGGCTTTGTTGATCAGTTTGAAAACATAAAAAAATGTTTAACAAAAAGGTAATTTTCTGATGACACGATCCCTTTAAAAGCGTGTATTGTCACGTCCATGCGGCACACAAGCACTACGCTCAGCACGGACACAGGGTGACGTTCACACTACTGCAGTTGTAACACTATGCATTGTAGAACAGTGTGCGCCACACCAAAAATCTGAAAGCCAGTGTGCAAAGCCTGTGCAGCACAAGAGCCCCACGCTCAGCATGGCGCAGAATATCGTACACACTGCAGGAAAATAAGAAAAACCCCACACTAGATCAGTAGCACCACTCCAGGGAGGAAGGAAGCCTGACCCTAACCTAGCAGGGAGGTGACAGGTCCCTGTCTAAAGTGAAATCATCACCTCAATAGAGGCAGCCCCACAGTTTTCTTCCTGGGCCCTGATTGTCCCTATAGGAGCCCCTGGACAGATAAACTGACACAGCAAAGAAATAACAAAGAGAGAACCCAAAATACAACAGATAGCAAACAACAGCACTTATCTGTATATGTAGCAATTCACCCAGCCTAGAGGAACATCAAACTCCAGCCTTTATTCTAGGGAACTGAATAAGCAGCTCTGAGCAAAGGGAGGGTAAGAATATAAAGCTACTTAAAGGAGATGTCTCGAGGAAGCAGTGAATTTTTTTTTTTGCCCAGTCCCCCTAATTAAGCATACATTACTAATTACCCCTGTAAATGACTTTTCTAGCTGGTTTCTACTTACCGTTCCAGCGTTTCAGCAACTTATAAAAGTTTCCCCAAGATGGCCGCCGGCTTTTTTCCCGTCGCTTGCTGTAGCCCGACGTGCGCGCTCCCGAGACGCTGCCAGCTGTGTCTCCATGACACACGACGCCCCGCAGCCGCCGACCGGACCCCTGCAGTGAACACGGCCGACCAGTCACCCACCGCCAGGCAGCAGACAACCGGCGCAGCCCCCGGCTCCCCAGCGCTAGACCCTGACAGACGAAGGCCCCCTCGGCCCAGCGCTAGGTTCCGGAGCCCAGCGCTAGGTTCCGGAGCCCAGGTGAAGGCCCCGGAGCCCAGCGCTAGGTTCCGGAGCCCAGGTGAAGGCCCCGGAGCCCAGCGCTAGGCTCCGGAGCCCAGCGCTAGGCTCCGGAGCCCAGCGCTAGGTTCCGGAGCCCAGCGCTAGGTTCCGGAGCCCAGGTGAAGGCCCCGGAGCCCAGCGCTAGGCTCCGGAGCCCAGCGCTGGGCTCCGGAACCTAGCGCTGGGCTCCGGGGCCTACCGCTGTGGCCCGGGACCTTCACCTGTTAGTGAAGATCACCCCCCGACCCATCACTTACCTGGGCGGCTTCTCGGGACAGCTGGGCTGCTGGGCTGGGCTTCTCCGCTGGGCAGCTCCAGTTTCTGCACCTTCCTCTAACAGAGGATGGTACAGAATGGCCGCTCCAGCGCGCTCCCGAGCAGTGACAGCTCGTCTGCGCATGCGCAGAAGAGCTGTAGCGGGGAGCACACTGAAGCGGCTCGTGCTGAAAGGAGAAGACCGGACTGTGCAAGCGCGTCTAAAAAAGCAAGCTGCCAGCGAATTTAGACGGAACCATGGAGACGAGGACGCTAGCAACGGAGCAGGTAAGTGAATAACTTCTGTATGGCTCATATTTAATGCACGATGTATATTACAAAGTGCATTAATATGGCCATACAGAAGTGTATACCCCCACTTGCTTTCGCGAGACCTCCCCTTTAACACCTGAGCACTGGCAGAGCAATTAGAGAAGCACACCTTCAACCTTCTCCCAGGCATGACTAATCCAGCATGTATCCATGCAGCAAAGAGAGACAGCAACAGCAGACACATGGTGCATTAACCCTTGTCCTGCATGACTAGGCAACAGGACTTGGCCTGCGTCAAGGCCACCATGCGACGATGCTGTCGCGACCAACACACCGCGACATGTATATTGCATAGAGAGCTTAAAAGAAGTGTTATATAATACATTCTTGATATTATTATCTTTAGATATATACGGGGCTTTTCACTTGAAGTTCAATTCAGTAATTGAGGTATCAACTTCTGTTCTCAGAGAAGAACTGTGCAAACTCGGCCACGATTTTTTTCAGCATCACTAATGAGGATGCCATTCTGGGATGAGATTATTGAAACAAAACTATGGAGCCTCTGCTCTCTTAAAGATCTTGCTAGGGTCCTGCTACATTTATTTCTGAACTTGAAAAAATGACAACGTTGTCTAGCCAAGAGGGATTTAGTTTGAAAGGCTTGTGTATCTTTTAGTAGTTTAGGAGCCGTGATGAGTGTGAAGTGAGCAGAAGCTCCGTGGGAACATCATATAAAAGCTGCTGTATCACAGAATCTTTATTGTTTATGCTGAGTCCCAGGCCACACGAACAACCCCTGTACTACACACGTGTTAACTGCCCATACTGTGAGAGGAGAAGTATGCCCCGGTGGGGGTTCTCATCAAAGTAGTGGATTAGGTCTGCACGAATGGCCTTACTGACAACTGCATCATGATGCAAAGACTCATTCAGAAGCCAGTGCCAAGGTCTAGATAAAGTTTTGGGGGATGCCAGCTAGGTATGCAGCATCAGGAGGTCAGCATAAGTAATGGGATCAATTGTAGAGGAACAGATCTGAGAGAGATAAGCATGTTTAATTTAAAAAAAAGTAGTCAATCCTTGAAAAAATGTAATGATCTGGGGAATAATACATGTATTCTCTTTCATTTGAGTGGGCTGTACGTCAGGCATCCATTAGCTGATGTGACTGGAGGAGGTGTTTAACACAGCAAAGGCAGGGGGAAGCTGTATGAGATGTTCCTCTCAAAATATCTGAAAAGGAATCTAGTGCTAGGTTGAAGTCTCCTGCAACCAACAGGTTGCCTTCCAAGATGGCCACTGGCCAGCTGCTTGGAATTTGGTAGGTATACATTCGCAAAGGTGAAGGTACAACTCGCCAATTTTCTCTTAACAAATAAGAATTGTCCCTCCTTATCAGTGCAATAAGCTTTCAGTTTCCATGGCACCCCTGGAAAATGGAAATACTAACAGCTCTGAACCTTATTGTATGGTAACAGCTGTGGGATAGAATGCGGAGGTCGATTCCAGTTGTTCCGAGTAGGGCATCAGGGTCTGGAGGTCAAGCCGTTCCTTTTTCATTGGGGCAAAGAGTGTTGCTGCATAGAAGGTAGTGGAAAAGTCAGCCAGTCTGGTAAAGACAAGTCCTCCAAACCCAGGAATTAGGCCAGAACTGTCCGCTTGGTCTGGGGAGTGAAGATGGAATGTAGATCCATTTTTCTGTATGATAAGACGAAAAGGATGTCTCCATCCATAGGTCGCACCCAATTCAAACAGCTGATTCAGGAGGGGTTTTAACAGGTGCCTCATCCCCAAGATGCATGGGGAAACATCCAGTAGTAGTTGGACGAAGTGTTCTGAAAGGCCGTGAGACCCTGTCTCCAGGCTTGTTGCAAGATTTCTTCTTTTTCTTTGTAGAAGTGGACATCTCTTGGCATAGAAGACTTAGAGCGACGAGGGCCCATAATTCTGTGGACTCGATCTTTGGATCTTTGTGGGTGCAGATCAGGCCATGATTTTGTTGAAAATGATTGTTACAATGGTCAGAAGGAGGAATGAGCAGCGGGATTAGCGGCTGTATGTGCCCCGGCCTCGGTAGGTAGCTGCCGGTGAGTGCCACGGTGGCGGCATATTGGATTCTGTTGCCTGTCGTAGCGGGTTGTGAGGGGAGCAAAGGTACCTTGAAATACCACTGTCGGTCATAGCAGAGGCTGGCCCCACATGTCCTGTCCTTCACCCCATCGCTCTCTCACCGTGGAAGATTGCTGGAAGTGAGGAATGGCTGTGGTGATAGCAGAGCGCCCAGTTCAAAAACTTATGGTTCCATGAGGAAGCTCAATGTATGTCTAAGCCACGCTCTTTATGACCATTTGGTAAGAACTATACACACCTGTAAACCCGCTGGAGGTCATTTTGTATGGCACTATCTGTGAAACTTGACTGGGCTGGAGGTATTGACTATAAGAACAGCAGCAAAATGCAGAACGAGGGAACGTTTGGGGCCTTCTGACTCCCCATCCTAGCTGTGCATGCCTGTCATTTGCAGCATATCCTGATGTTGTCTGGTCAGGTGGGGAGAGCATGTGGGGCTTTGGGGCACTCTGGGCTGGAGAAGGAGGCAGAGCCAAAAGAGGTCTGCACCTTGGCTATACATACTGGAGCCTGCCTGGAGGGAGGGATGCCCATCCCACCCCCAGCAGCATACACAGGGCCCAACACAGCCAGCGAGGGACTAAGTAAGCATCTGCAAGCATGATGTCCTCCTTTTGTCCTCACCTCTGCAGATCCCCGGTCTGTGTGCCTGCTGCTGCTGGATTCCAGAGACGCCTGCCACTGCGTGGCTGCTGAATCATGGCACACACTGTGACAGTCAGTATCAGTAGGTAATGAGCACTGTAGCTGGCAGCACCAATAGTAGCAGTAACAGTATATTATTAGTAGCAGCCAGCACTGCCAGGCAAGCATGAGGGTTCTAGGCAATTGCCCAGTTTGCCTCACCCTAATGGCAGCACTGGCTGCAGCCAATAACAGAATTCAGTGATTGAGAGCTGAGCTCTGTCATTGGCTGCAGCAGACTGTCACATCTCATAAACAGGCTGCTGTGGTGCCAGGAGAGGTAACATAGTAACATAGTATGTTAGGCTGAATGAAGACAATGTCCATCTACTTCAGTCTGTTTCAACCCCCTAGTTGATCCAGGGAAAGGCAAAAGCCCCAAGAGGCAGAAGCCAATTAGCCTATTCGAGGGAAAAATTCCATTCTGACTCCATAATAGCAGTCAGAATAATCCCTGGATCAACGTTTGATAGTTTCTACCTGACTGTAAGACCCGCATCAACAACCCGCAGGTCACCTAATGTCTAGATCCTGTAATATCCTCCCGCTCTAGAAAGACATCTAGTCCCCTCTTAAACTCCTCTATGGATCCTGCCACCACCACGTCCTCAGGCAGAGAGTTCACAAGCCTCTGATTGGGGAGAGTGGAGCTAATTCTGGGCAGGCGGGTGCAGGTTCTGTATTATTCTCCTGTAGGTTGGGTCAGGACTAATACATACCTGCACAGTTCTATCTGGCGGGCTGCGCTCTGTCTCCGGCCCTCTTCTGGACAGTTCTATCTGGCGGGCTGCGCTCTGTCTCCGGCCCTCTTCTGCACAGTTCTATCTAGCGGGCTGCACTCAGTCTCCGGCCCTCTTCTGCACAGTTCTATCTGGCGGGCTGCGCTCTGTCTCCGGCCCTCTTCTGCACAGTTCTATCTAGCAGGCTGCGCTCTGTCTCCGGCCCTCTTCTGCACAGTTCTATCTAGCAGGCTGCGCTCTGTCTCCGGCCCTCTTCTGCACAGTTCTATCTAGCAGGCTGCGCTCTGTCTCCGGCCCTCTTCTGCACAGTTCTATCTAGCAGGCTGCGCTCTGTCTCCGGCCCTCTTCTGCACAGTTCTATCTAGCAGGCTGCGCTCTGTCTCCGGCCCTCTTCTGCACAGTTCTATCTGGCGGGCTGCGCTCTGTCTCTGGCCCTCTTCTGCACAGTTCTATCTGGCGGGCTGCGCTCTGTCTCTGGCCCTCTTCTGCACAGTTCTATCTGGCGGGCTGCGCTCTGTCTCTGGCCCTCTTCTGCACAGTTCTATCTGGCGGGCTGCGCTCTGTCTCTGGCCCTCTTCTGCACAGTTCTATCTGGCGGGCTGCGCTCTGTCTCTGGCCCTCTTCTGCACAGTTCTATCTGGCGGGCTGCGCTCTGTCTCCGGCCCTCTTCTGCACAGTTCTATCTGGCGGGCTGCGCTCTGTCTCCGGCCCTCTTCTGCACAGTTCTATCTGGCGGGCTGCGCTCTGTCTCCGGCCCTCTTCTGCACAGTTCTATCTGGCGGGCTGCGCTCTGTCTCCGGCCCTCTTCTGCACAGTTCTATCTGGCGGGCTGCGCTCTGTCTCCGGCCCTCTTCTGCACAGTTCTATCTGGCGGGCTGCGCTCTGTCTCCGGCCCTCTTCTGCACAGTTCTATCTGGCGGGCTGCGCTCTGTCTCTGGCCCTCTTCTGCACAGTTCTATCTGGCGGGCTGCGCTCTGTCTCCGGCCCTCTTCTGCACAGTTCTATCTAGTGGGCTGCGCTCTGTCTCCGGCCCTCTTCTGCACAGTTCTATCTGGCGGGCTGTGCTCTCTCTCCAGCCCTCTTCGCCATTGCAGTGAATGACACACTAAGAAGGGTTTGAGACACTCAGTACATTTCATTGTCAATAATTTTGTTGTCTTCATTATCTGTGATCAGCAAGTGACCTGTAAATCTGGTTGCTGAATGGAACATAAATCCGTCCTGCTGGTCACATGGATTATTGATGCACTCAGAGACGCCAAAAAAAATATCTTAAAAAAAAACTCATTTATTATTTTTTTCTGCAATATTTTAATGTTTGTCTGTTTACACAACCGGATAGATATGTTACTGATATTAGATGTTTTAGGAGTTCAGCTGGCAGAGCAGCGCCACGCCTCGCCCTATCCAGTGCTCCTCAGGCTCGTCGGACGGAAGGGTCATTGCAATGACAAAGTTGGTTGAATGCCCGGTGGTGGATAATATGCCTCTCCGTTCACTGGTCTTATAGACTGGGGCCAGATAGCTTGGTCGTGGGGGGATTTCTGACTTCTTACAAGGTTTGAGCCACATCTGTAACACAAGCAGAAGGGGGCAATACATGATAAATTCTGGCTTGTACGAAGGTAATAGAGGTTATGAGAAACCAGAGTCGACGACCGTTCTAGAACAACTGAGCTCAGCATCACATTGTAGTAAATGCCCCACTGCAGGCCCTACAACAGGCAGCTGCTGAACATGTGTCCCAGGTGTTATATAATACTGTAGCGCACCATACGGGGACATTAACGACAGCTAAGCTCCACTGTGTAATGGATATATATAGAGTAGGATCACCTCCTTCTCACCATCCACAGAGGAGATGTGTCCTATGCCACAGGACACAATCTCATAAAGGGGTTGTCCAGGGTTCGAAAAGCATGGCTGCTTTCTTCCAAGCACAGTGCCATCCTCGCTTCATGGTTTGTGTGTGGTATTGCAGCTCAGCTCCCATTCACTTCAAAGTAGCTGAGCTGCAATAAGAAACACAACCCGTGGACAGAAGTGGGGCATATTTCTCTAATCTTGAACAACGCTTTATGTTGTAATTTCCAAGTGGGCCGGGAATAGGACCATGTGATTGGAACTTGTTTGGAATTTAAGTATTTTAATGGGCTTAATTATTGCAATGCTGCAATTTAGCTTTATGCAAATAAGGAAGATGAAACAATACCTCTGCAGCGCCACCTATTGGATGGCTGCATTCCTTCAAATGTATGACTTTTTAACAAGTCTGTAAATGAATGATTGGGAATAGGAAACTAAGCCAGAGTCCATCCACAGACAGCTGTTTTGGGCTGCTTGCCCCTCAGCAGTGTTCAGTGGGTTTCTGGCCTGCGACGTGGGTCAGAAGGGGTCTCTCTTTGTTCCATCTTCCTTGTTTGCATATATTACCCATAGGAGCATGCATGGCCTTGTAAGTCTCCTCACCCATCTACTAGGTGTCTCCACACCCCTTCTGGATGAGAGACGACACCCCTTCTGACCCAATTTAGTTTTACTCATGTCCGGACATTTGAATAATATTTTTAGAATGTATTTTCTGTACGTTATTACACGTGTAGATATTTATGGTTAGTGCATGTCACTGTGCCCCCAGGAGTCGTCTTTTGGGAAAGCCCGGGGCTGGGTGGATTGTGACATGTTTTCAGCTGTAGCATTTTGCTTGTATATGCCATTTGTGTCCGTGAGTATGATCATTAAAGGGGTTGTTCAAGTTATCAAAGTTCATCTCACCGGATCCCTCATGCTTCGAAATAACAAACAGCTGATACTCCCCGCTCATCCCCCGCCGGGTCTCCGCTGTGTTGTTTATAGGCTGCAGTCAGCCTATGACGTCTCGTAAACCTGCCACTGCAGCCAATGACCGTGATAATCACTGAGCGCTGTCATTGGCTGCAGCAGCTTGCTTGTCGACGGCTCAGGCTGACTGAAGCCTGTAAAGATGATGTCAGCAAGCCGATGGGAGCCGCCAGTGGGGGACAAGCAGGAACAGGGGAGTACCAGATGTTCAAACTACATTCTAGGACTTCAAGCCGAAGGAACGGGGAGTCTGGGATGCTGTGCTTCATACTCCCTATGTGCCCTGTTTCAGCGCTGTGTGCATGAAGTTGGCGCATGCGCACAGTGTGACTCCTTCAGGTGGCTCTGGGCGCATGTTCTTCCATAGAGATGAATAGCAGAGCATGCACAGAGCCTTCTGGCGAGTGCCGGCTAACGGGGACACAGGAGCGCGCCACTCGATGAGTATGAAATGCTGCTCCCTGGACTCCCTGCTCTGTGATGACCGGTTCCCCTTACCGGTTCCCTTGTAGACAAAATGACTGCAGTGTATTCCTGAGAAAGTGCCTGAGACCATTCCAACTGTTGTGTTGGACGAATCTCCAAGGTGTTTCCTATGGATGGTGAGGTGATCCTGGGACTTGTAGTGCTTCTGCTTTCCATGTTGAGCAGTGAAGTGTAATTTATATAGCTTCTAGAAGAACTGACTCCAGTTTCTGACGCCACCTGTTCTGCTCCAGTATTTATATATATACTGTGTAATGGATACCTAGGTCCCACTCCTGTATCATGAAAGCCCCAAATTACTGCCCCCCCCCATAAACTTTATATAGAAGACCACAGAGGTCATTTTACAAAGTATAAGTTTGGCCTTCTCCGTCACACGTCGTACTATGAGCTACGCTCTCCATAGACTCCTTGCATTCCAGATGCCACATATAACATCCACGCTTCGTGTTCGCATCAGAGGTTCAGTTTGTTTAACAGAAATCAGAGACAGAAGTTCCAAACAGGACAAAATGACGCAGCATGCCGCACTACTTCATCCTGTAGAACTACTAATGGACGGCTGGACACCAGGTGGACCCCATGATAGTCAGTGTGGTCCATTCGGCACGGTTTGTCTCCGTCATAAGACTAATCCGTTCAGCCAGGGGTTTTTCGTTTCCTGGAATGCAGCAGGATCCCTTAGCACTGATGTAAATGAGCTCCAACCTGTATATCCTCTGGGTGCCACCGGCACATGGCCAGAATACACACAGTTTCTTCTCTAAGACCCTGCAAGCAGTTATATATTTTGAAGCGCGTGCGGTCGCGTTAATCCACGGACTTGGCCCCATTATAGGCCTATGAAGCGCTGTGCTCTGACCTTCTTTCACATTGAGTGATGGTCTGCATGAAAAATACTCGTGGCACGCCCTATTCCACTTCGTCTCAAGGCTAAAAAAAATAGGACATGTCACAGCATGCCAATGTGCTGCCCCTGCATAGACCGGACAGCATGTGGTCTTGTCCTCATGTGCTGACCAATGCCAGTTGTACCTCAGCCTCTCGGGCATGGGGTAGTGGGCACAAAGCCTTACTGGGCAGACACATAGGTTTGCACATGACCTGCATACAGAAAAACACAGGAATATCTTTTTAACCCGAGTAAAAATTCTTTCTTTTTTCTTTTTCCCCACTTTGGTGCATTATTAGCTCTACATAATTGTACTAACCACAGGAACAGAATCATAAAGTATCTTCGGGTAAGACTCTCCTAACTTCTTCTTCTTCCTGTCCCAGCGAGCGCCATCCAGGAACAAGCCATGAATATACACACCTATGAAGAGAAGATACTCGGATTATCAGGTGGCTGTAATAACTGGTGGGGTTGTCTGTAGATGTGCTGTAATACCACCAGAGTCAATGACTCTCAGAGACCTCTAACACTCTCTGGCAGTGCGGCTGCATGACGGATTTTTTGGGGGACGAGTTGCACCCTATAATGGTACCATTTGGTGATTCATGTGATTTTCTCATCACCTTCTATTTCATTTTTGTTGTGAGGCAAAATATGCAAAATTAGTGTTATGTTCAAGCAGGGTGCAAGGTGTCCCTCATAGATGTCAGCAACACGTCAGACCAATGTAATCAATGTCCGCAGTGGACCTAAATGCAAGAAACACAAGATAGGACAAATAACGGTAACAGAAATACAGAGATATGAATAATATGGGAGACGCAGCCAGAAGCAGGACAATCGTTCCGATAGGGGCGGCCCCACGTCAGGAACCTAGGCGACCTAGTCTGTGCCTAGATAGGGAACATGTTTAATGCAGATGAAGAGAACAATGTGTACAACATAATATTTGGAAAAAGTGAATTAGCCCCACACAGAATAAATAGGCACAAGTAACATAGTATGTAAGGCCGAAAAAAGCCCCATGTTGATCCAGATGGAGCCAAAAAAAAAGCAACAATAAGGTAGAAGCCAAGTTTCCCCATTTAAAGGGGTTGTCCCGCGAAAGCAAGTGGGGTTAAGCACTTCAATGCGCTTGCGCTGTCTGCTTCTTCTGTCCCGCTAAAGGGGCCGCTCGCGCCGCGCTCGCGCCGCACAGGTCTTCTGCGCATGTGCAGAAGACGTCTGCGGCGCAAGCATGCCGGAGCGGGACAGAAGAGGGCAGACAGCGCAAGCGCGTCTAATCCAGGCAGAAGAAGGCTTCGGTCAGCGCTATGGAGACGGGGACGCCAACACCGGAGGGGGTAAGTATATAACTTCTGTATGGCCAATATTTAATGCACGATGTATATTACAAAGTGCATTTATATGGCCATACATAAGTGCTTAATCCCACTTGCTTTCGCGGGTCAACCCCTTTAAGGAGAAATATTTCTTCATGGCTCCAATCTGGCAATCAGAATAATCCCTGTATCCCTGACCCTTCTGAGGCACATAGGTGACAGGAGACCGCTGCTTCACCAAACACCTTATAACTGGTGCCCAGGTAGAGGCGGGCCTGAAATACATTTTGGTTATGACTGACCAGCAAAGGGAAACACTGGAGCAATCAATGCCAGTCAGCTGCTGCAAAGGCAAATAAATTCTTGGGGTGCATTAAAAGTGGTATAGAGGTGAAGGATGAGAACATTATCCTCCCACTATATAAGGCACTTGTCAGGCCTCACATGGAATACTGCGTACAGTTCTGGTCACCGATGCTCAGGAAAGATGTTACAGTGCTGGAGGGGGTTCAAAGACGGGTAACTAAACTAATACATGGAATGAGAGGACTGGAATACCCAGAGAGGCACCAAAATAGGGATAATTTACCCTGGAAAAAAGACGGCTAAGGGGTGATCAAATAACTATGTATAAATACATGAGGGGACAATACAAGGATCTCTCCCATGAGCTGTTTATACCCAGGACTGTGTAGGTAACAAGAGGGCATCCGCTATGTCTAGAAGAAAGAAGGTTTTATCACCAACACAGAAGGGGGTTCTTTACTGTAAGAGCAGTGAGACTGTGGAACTCTCTGGGTAACCAATAATTCAGTGACCAGCAGCAGATACCCTTACATCCGATATCAGGAGCAGCGGGTGGCGTTCACTGCCTAGAAAAAGGCCGGGAGTGCAAAATGCAGAGCCAAGATGGAGGTTGGATCACATGCAACAGGAAAATAAATGTAGTCTTGGCAGCATCCAAAGTGATAAAATTAAGTCTTCCTTATTCCTCCATAAAAGTACAGTAATGAGCAACGTTTTGGCTGTTTACAGAAAGAAATACAGTCTTTGTCAAGTTTTTATGGAGGAATAAAGAAGACTTAATTTTATCACTTTGGATGCAACCAAGACTATAATTATTTTACTGTGGAACTCTGCCTGAGGACGTGGTGATGGCAAAATCCCTAGAGGAGTTTAAGAGGGACTAGATGTCTTTGTAGAGTGCTATGACATTGCAGGATATAGACATTACGGTCTTAGAGTCAGGTAGGAACTATCAAACATTGATCCAAGGATTATTCTGACTGCCATTATGGAGTCGGGAAGAAATTTTTTCCCCAAAATGCGGTAAATTGGATTCTGCCTCATTGAGGGTTTCTTGCCTTCCTCTAAACAGGCTGAACTAGATGGACATTTGTCTTTTTCAGCCTAGCATACTATGTTACCTCCCTGTCGGCTAATCAGTCCATACACCATAGAAAGCGCAGTAGCAGGGTTGTGAAGAAGGGCACATTATAAAGTCAACTGAGGAATGTCCGGCAGACGACACCTGCAATGACAGGAAGAAAGTACAAGCCAAATCCCTATCCAGACTTTCGGCTGCGTGTCTCCAACGAGACTGAGGAAGAAGCGTGTTTGCCTCGAAACGTTTTGCGTTCAAAAAAAGGCGTGCCTGCCTCAGAACGCTGTGCGCTTTTTTTGCTGGCTTCCACTTAAAGAAAATAAATCTTCCCTCAAAACTTCAAGCTCACGTACGCCTGTCCGAAAAGGTTGCATCATTACATCAGTACTTTTTCTTCTTTTCTTCTCCACGTCTACACTGGCCAACTCTAACAGGTTGCACAGTCATCGATCCAGCAGCACTAGGACTAGAAACTTACGCAACTTTTTTCACTAATTACTAAAAGACATCACCCACTGGAATCTACACTCGGCTCTTCTCCACACCGGATCATCATCAGAGTAGCTCCACCCCCTTCTTTTTTTCACCACTACATCTATTTAAGTCTGCAACGGGGTGGATAGATGCATCCTTCTTGGGAAAAATGAAAAGGTTTGAATAAAAACCTGTGAAATGCTCTGCGAGGGCAGTTGACGAACTCTATGGCATACCGTGAAGACATGACCTCCCAGGCACAGGCGTTGGAGATTTGGAAAACAAGATGAAGAGTGGTTCCCCCCACTGTTTAAGCGTAGGATTTTGTTAAGGAAGGCTTAGGAGCCTGTGGATGGGGAAGGGTTGCAGTCAGGGGGGTCGCGGTCTGAAGAAAGGTTTTTTTTCTACTGATCTTGTGTGGTGTTCTTGGTATCCATGGTACGCATCCTGGAGCGCTGAAAGGAACGAAATCAAGGACCCCTCTTTTAAGAAGACCTCGTTCGGCTAAACTTGTTCTGAGGTAGGCGAGAGCTCTTACCACTCGTGGTTTCCAAAGTAATTTTGTAAAGCCGAGCCCCGAAGAGGCGAGAACTTACAAAGGGAAGTCCAGTTAGGGACCTTTTAAACGCTGCTTTACCATCCCAGGATTTCAGCCACAAGGTCCTTTGTGTTGCTATGGAGGCCACCAAAGCCTGAGCCACTAGTGTGGCCCTATTCAGGAAGGCCTCACAGAGGTATTTGCCTACATGGCCAATTTGTTGTGCATCATCTGCAAGTTCTTCTAGGGAAGAATTAGATAAAATGCCTTGGCCCATTTGGAAGTAGCCCTGCTGACCCAAAAAGAAGCCAGAGAAGCAAAGAGGTCGAAGGGCCAAATCTACTGCCTCAAGAGATGTTTTGGACAGCAATTCTAGTTTCTTATGGTGGGCATCTGCAAAGGAAGAGTGGTGTCTTTTGCCGAGCGTGACACTGGAGGGTCTACCAATGGAGATGATGCACATTGCTTTATGGACTTCTTGGGAAAGGGGTACATGATGTCTAAGCGTTTTGGTTTAGGTAAACGCTTGTCAGGAGGATTCCATTCCCTGGTCAGGATGTCTTCAAATTCCTCGTGGGAAGGAAAGACCTTAGGAGAACGTCTTGGATGTCTGAAAGACACTTTTCCTGCAGATGCTGATGGCTAGAGGCAGTAGCTATAGCCATGGTCCAAGCTGTGTCCTCCAATTACGCAGACAAGAAAACATATTTTTATGTGTTCCTTATTTCATCCACCTTTGTTTTTACATGTAAATTAGGTTCATGTATTGATTATTTTTTTGTAGTCTGATGAACAGTTCCTATCCCCGATACATGACACGTCTCAGCTCCAGGGGGGTTCTTTGGCTATAATAAAATCATTCCAAGCTGTTCTGTGCATTGCTTGGTTGGGCAGCGCTCATCACACACATCCTGCCAGAATGAATTGTGTTGCCTGAATCTCCCCTATTGGTATCAGAAAATGAGACAGCTATAAAGATGAGAAAAATCCCCAAAATGATGTCCAAGAGTGGACGTTTGTTTGAGAAGTACTTGCAACACTTAGTAATGAAAACCCACTGAGTTCCAGAGCCCTCTTAAAGGGGCCAATCACTTCCCACAGCAGTGTCCTTCTATAGCCAGTGATTGGCTGCAGCAGTCACATGTCCTGTCAGCAGCTACCAATGAGGAAAGAGTGGCTGTGAAGCAAATTTAGGTAATGGGAAAACCCCTTTAATGTTAAATTTAGCAGAGTACCATAAGGAGGGTAAATTAGCTCACATACATGCTGAGAAGTCTAAGTGGGAGACCGCTCATTTGGTTCGCCCTACAAATATAATTTACATGTTCTAATCCATATGTGGATTCCCGTTAAAGATTTGGGCAGAAGCAGAAAAAGATTTACTTTATAAGCGAATGGAAGTGAGTAGTACGACCCCCGAGGACCCCTTATAATTATTTATAGGGGTCTTACTTCTCTGACATTGTTAGGGGGTCTCACAGCCGCGCTCTCTCTGCCTTGGATAGATGTGCGCATCTCCCTCTACTCTTTGACACTCCATTTCTCTGCTGTGGAGGGTCCTATTTGAACACTCTTCCACTGACCTCCTTCTGCACTGCTTGGGGGGACAATTGGGTGTGACATGTGATACCTCTGATTGGTCAAAATGCTTCACAATAACTCAGATTGTAAATCAATGGTAGCTACAAAAGTAGAGAGAACACCATGTAAGATGTCTCTCGTTGTACAGAGTGACCTCAGCACCACATCATGGATGGTAGCCTGCAGTGTGATGTTGTGGGTAGGAAGGGGGGGCTATGTCCCATACATGGTGAAGCTGTGCCCTAACTGGGCAGTCCTGGACCCAAGTACTTAAATTGATAGAAGCAACAACAATCAGTTTTCCTAATACATTGGTGTCTTTTCTCCTGTAAATCCTACATGTCAGTTTCCTCTGTCCCAGCACTGCAGCTCCGCCATCCTCCCGGTCTTTGCTGTGGAGCGAAAACCCTTTGACCACTGCAGCCAATCAGAGGTGATGTCCTTTTGGGAGCCATGATGCCAGGAGAACGACACTTCACTGCTGGGGCCTCTGATTGGCTACAGTGGTCAGGTGGTTTCCGCTCCACAACAAAGACTGGTAAAATGGCAGGGCTGCAGTTGCGGATCACCGGTGAGGATGGATAGCAACCCTGCTTTTATTGTTTCAACAGGCCTGGATTGATTCGTAAAAGGTTGGCTCACACTTGGACATCCCCTTTAAATACTTTAGAGATATCACAGGAGCGTGGTGACCTAGCCGTGAGCTCCGAGGCCTTCACTCAGCGCACGTGGAGATGTAGATAGAATGTTGTTCCTCACCATCTTCTGGTGCGTGGTTGTAGTTTTTATCTTCTAAAACCTCAAAGTCAAAGCCCAGCAGGTCGATGGGAATGGTGTACTTGCGGGCAAAATTCTGCTGCGCTCCGGTCAGGAATGCTTGTGTGAAAAAGAAGCCAGAGAGCCAAAACGTTGGTGGAGTCCCGTCTTCATACCAGTCCTGCAAACATGAAAGGTATATACATTATACAGAGGTCACATCGCAGGACAGACGAGCTGCAAAACTACATACATCAAAGAGAAAACACAACACAAAGTGACATCTAACAGGACTGCGACATCTGGGCGTGACTAGTCACCGCCATTAACAGGACTGCGACATCTGGGCGCGACCAGTCACCACCGTTAACATGACATCTAACAGGACTGCGACATCTGGGAGTGACTAGTCACCGCCATTAACAGGACTACGACATATGGGCGCGACCAGTCACCACCGTTAACATGACATCTAACAGGACTGCGACATCTGGGACTGACTAGTCACCGCCATTAACAGGACTGCGACATCTGGGCGTGACTAGTCACCGCCTTAAACAGGACTGCGCCATCTGGGCGAGACCAGTCACCGCTGTTAACAGGACTGCGACATCTGGGCGCGACCAGTCACCACCGTTAACATGACATCTAACAGGACTGCGACATCTGGGCGTGACTAGTCACAGCTGTTAACAGGACTGCGGCATCTGGGCGCGACCAGTCACCGCCGTTAAGAGAACTGCGGCATCTGGGCGTGACCAGTCACCGCCGTTAACATGACATCTAACAGGACTGCGACATCTGGGCGTGACTAGTCACAGCTGTTAACAGGACTGCGGCATCTGGGCGTGACCAGTCACCACCGTTAAGAGGACTGCGGCATCTGGGCGTGACCAGTCACCGCCGTTAACATGACATCTAACAGGACTGCGACATCTGGGCGCGACCAGTCACTGCCGTTAACATGACATCTAACAGGACTGCGACATCTGGGCACGGCCAGTCACCGCCGTTAACAGGACTGCGGCATCTGGGCGTGACCAGTCACCGCCGTTAACATGACATCTAACAGGACTGCGACATCTGGGCGTGACTAGTCACCGCCATTAACAGGACTGCGACATCTGGGTGTGACTAGTCACAGCCGCTAATATGACATGTCCCCATAACTGGAACACAGTCGGGTTTACAGATCTCACATCTGGGCCGCACGCACACATGCCGGATTTTTCTGTATGATTTTCAGACTAAAAAAAATCGGAATGCGGAAATAGCCGGCATTCTTGTTAATGGAGTCTGACCGCGGCGGACGAAAAGTAAATACACGATTTGTTCTTGTCTGATTTTCTGACGAAAATAGTACCTGCCAACTTGCGGCGTCCAACACATCACCAATGTGACCGTGGGTGTTCGCCACTTGGGTCCCCTTCGATCAGCTGATTACCAGCACTGCACAGGAAGCATATGGCGCTGACCATCGCGCAGCCCCGGGTTGAAGTTGCATTGAATTTAAAGGGAGCTGCACTGACAATACCAACCTGAGCTGCTGTGCTATGGTCAGAGTCATGCGCTTTCTATAGTTTTAGTTGTGCCAGTAATCCGCTGATCGGCAGGGATTCAAGTGGTGGATCCCACCAATCGTCTATACAAAAAAAGGCCCAGACAACCCATTTAAAGTCTGTAAGCACAATAGTATTATGGCCAGGGACATAACTAGAATGGGTGCAGTCAGCTTAGGCCCCGGAGGCTTAGGGCCCATATAAGGAGGCCACTACTATCAATGAAGCATTATAGTTGAGGAACCCTGTTACAGATTTACCATAAGGGCCCATCAACCCATTACACAGGTCTGCAAAAAATGTTATATAATCTATATATTGTTCGGTACGCTGAATCCGAAAATGACCTCCGCTTTGTCATAAGACATCACGTTTCCTGACAATTCAGTTATCTATGTTAAATAGGGCAATACCTCAAAATAAATGAAAATAGACTTGTAATTAAAATTAATTTTATAAGTTTTAAATGAAAATCATTTTTGAACTGAAATGAGCCACTAAAACACACTAAAATGTGGAAACTCGGTGACCAAATATGTGAAGCATTCTCCATGTCTTGGAAGTGAGTTCACCAATTTTTTCATCAATCCTAATATTATATGGAGAGGTTGTAGAAGAACTTTATGTGGAGGTCCCAGAGTTTCTCGGAGGACATTTTTTTGACCGACTATCCGCACCTTCGGCTGCCAACTCTTCTTGGTCCTGTGATTTTGTCGGTCTCGACTGTCCCATAGACACAGAAAACAAGGTATTTGGTATATCCAGCTTGTTGCCTGAGCAGCATGCACAAGACCTTTAAATCCCCACACACTTGCCAACCGTGGTCTTCATATATAAGTTTACGAAGAACCCATTCCAAGTTCTCGTAGGTTTCCCTCAAATGTACGGAATGACCTACAGGGATGGAAAAACCGCCGTTGTGGAGCAAAACGGTGTTGAGACTTCTTTTTGAAGAATCTATGAAAAGACGCCATTGTGTTGAATCATATTGGATTTTGAATTGACCCATCAAACCTTCGACATTGATGCAATAAACCCACTTGACTTCCTGGGCAAAGTAAGGAACGAACTCCTTTTCACGATGTCTGAACCATGAAAAAGACACTCCTGGCAATAATAAGTTCCTGCTTTTGAGCCTTGAACCGAGTGACTCAGTGGCATCTTTAGGAAGATTCAAGTCTCTTACAAGACCAACATCTTTTCCCAGAAGGAGATAAATGGTTTGTTATCATCTTCAAAGTCAGAACTTGATTTGTCATCTGGTTCAAGTATGACTCCACCTTCATTGGAGCTAGGTATCTCTTCCAAGGTAGCAGGGGGCTTGGGTACTGGTATATCTTTGCCATGGGGGATGGGACAAATTGCTGAGTGAAGATTGGGGTATGAAATGGAATGCTTCGTGTCACTATGGTTCTTTTCTCTCACCATACCATAGGAATCCCATAACGGAAAGCTTTTTTCTTCCCCTTGAACCAATTTCAGAGGTCCTCAACACACCATTTGCACACTTTATGAGTCGCCCAAACTTTATCCTGATCTCCAAGTTTTAGTCCTAAGTATGCGAAGTATACTTTTTCACAAAGTCTGTAATATTCAGCTGTTTCTTCAACACTGTATATTCACCACAAATGAAACAGAAACTGTCAGGCGAATTAATACACTTCTGCGGAGCCAAAACACTAACTTGGGGAAACACGATTTAAGAATGACTAGCTAACCCGAAGAGATTGTGGGAGTTACTCCCTCTCTTTCCGTTTGTCAGCGGCCACAGCAGCAGGGAGCTGCCATCACTGGCAGTGGCGGAAGATACTGAGCGGGGAAGCGAGCTATCCGCGGCCACAGCAGCAGAGAGCCGGTGTCACTGGCAGCAGTGGCAGACACTGAGCGGGGAAGCGAGCTGTCAGTGGCCACAGCAGCAGAGAGCCGGCGTCACTGGCAGCAGACACTGAGCGGGGGAGCAAGCTGTCAGCGGCCACAGCAGCAGAGAGGCGGCACAGCGGCACAAACGCGTCTTAGGAGGGAGCTGTGAGGGAGCAGATGGCCAGGGGAGATGCTCTGCGGCTTCGTAAGTCACAGTGCAAGGGCTTCGCCAGGGGAGATGGGAGGGCACAGCCTAACAGCAGGGGGATTCCTAGAGCGGCTACAGTATCACACTGTCAGCGCAGCTGCCGCCTAGCGGTTGCCACGGGGAGAGGAAGGGTGACAGCTGTTCCGGGGAGAATAATTGCTATGGCGTGCTAGGACCTTGCTCATGGCAGCCAATCAGCTCCTGGGGGCGTCAGCGCCCTGTCAAGCACACTGTATCCTGTCTCCACCCATACTTCCGGTGGCGTCAAGATACAATAGTACCACAGGCGAGAACCAAGAAAAAAAATTGAATCAAGCCCATGCGTGTCAGAGCCAGGGCGGTCAGCTTGCAGCATGTTGATGCTGGTTTCCATTAGCTCACTCTGGAAGTTCTTTTCTTTGAAACATATGTTTTTTGGCACTGTATATCTTAGATGCACTGATGGGAATTAATTAATGGTAATTTTGACTTTAAATTTAGTTAAAAACCCTAAGATAAAAAAAATACCAAAAATTGAGAAAAATTTGCAAAATTTGAAGAGAATTTTGCATTTAGTGGTAAATCCTGACGTCTAGGATTTTTTAAATTTCGTTTTGTTTTCAGCACCCCAAAATACATGGAAATTAGTAGAAAATAATCAAACAGCTTTTTAGTCAGAGATCTGTGTTATGGCCACTTGTACAAAACCATTTTTAGGCACCCATTAACACATCCCCCCCCCTCCCCAAATCCAGAGAGCCGTGAGTTCTGTTTGTGGTTGCTGTGGCTGGACGACAGCTTGTTTGGGAAGGAACTAGCTGTATGACCCCACAATGTAATCGGCTGCAGAACTTGGAGTAGTTTTCTTTAGAAGAACAAAAATATTAAAAAAAAACAAAAAAAAAAAACTACTTTGACATAATTTTTGGGGGTTCTTAACGGTGCTCATTGTGCACAATGGATGCCTTAATGACGCGGCCCATTTTTTCCCCCATTTTTGTTTTTTCCTCTCTTATATCTCCTTTATTTATCCATCGCCGTCGCTGTATAAGGACTTGTTTTTTGCGGGACGAGTTGTAGTTTTCAATGGTGCCATTTAATGTACCATATAATGTACTGAAAAACGTATAAAAAATTCTAAGTGCAGTAGAATGAAAAAAAAAAAAAACAACTACATTCTGCCATCTTTGGGTGCATCCTGTTACTACGGCGCACAAACTGCAACAAAAATGACCTGATAACTGTATTCTATGGGTCAGTGCGATTACTGTGAAACCAAACATATAGTTTTTTTTCGTTGTACTGCTTGTATTTTTTTTTCAACGATATTTGATTTTTTTAAAATTATTTTCTGCTGCCATCTTCTGAGCGCATAACTTTTTAAATTTTCTGTCGACATACTTGTGCGAGGGCTCATATCTTGCGGGACGTCCTGTAGTTTGAGATGGTCCATTTTGGAGTACATACGACTTTTTGATCATTTTTTATTGCATTTTTTCTTGGAGTCAGGGTAACCAAAAAAGCGCCTTTTTGGGGATATTTTTTTTCTGATGTTCACCGTGTGGGGTAAATAATGCGTTACTTTGATAGATCAGACTTTTACGAACAATACCAGCGATACCAATTATGTATTTTTGTTTTATTATTTATTTTATTATAAATATGGGAAAAGGTTGCTTTTTTTTATACTTTTATTTTTTTTTTATTTTAATAATTAGTAAAACTTTATTGTTCTTATTTTTCCTTAGAGCCCAGAGGGGACAACAACTTGCAATGCTTTGATCGCTGCTGCAGTATGATGTAATGCCATAGCATTACATCATACTGCGATCGGGCAGGCAGTCTATCAAGCCACCCACGGGGTTGACTTGGTAGGCATTCTGCCAAGACAGCTATGGGTCTTTTTAGAAGGCCCCCAGCTGCTATGACACCCACACAGCTCCCTGTGATCCCATTGGCCGGGGAATATAAATGTGGCTGTCAGAATTGACGCGTGGCTTATCAGAGCTGTTGCCGCTGGGTGTCGGCTGTAAGAAACAGCAGGCGCCTGCATTGTATGGGAGAAGACAGCCCCTCAAACTCCCTTCATACATACCCTGACGCCGCATGACGTAAATGTACGTCCAATAGCGTTAAAGGGTTAATCTGCACATTGTCATGGCTATTTAATATCATGGTGATATCCAATATGTAGAGGGTTTTTTAAGGTTATTACATTTTTGGCTGGAATCTTATTTGAAGGTTTTGATTTAGTTCTTTAAGCCAAAGCCGGGAGTAGATACAAGAATGCAGACAAGTATAAGATAGCCGGGAGTAGACACAAGAACGCGGACAAGTATAAGATAGCCGGGGGTAGACACAAGAACGCGGACAAGTATAAGACAGCCAGACATTTCCCCTTTATCCACCCCTGTGTTCGGTTCATAAAACTGCCACAAAAACGATGTAATTCCAGCATCCCATTTCAAGGGCATAACGATTTGATGCATCCGCCAATACAGCCTCAATCAGCTTCCGGGTTTTTCCTGGATCAGCTGTAGTTTTCAGCTTGCTAATTCTGAGCTGCACAGAACTTATTGATTCTTATTCAGGTTTTTGGTGGGTGTAGGGAGTGGGGCGGAGCGCGCGCAGAAGGGTGTAACCTTGGTTCTGCCCGTCTCTATACATCATTCAATATGCAAGATAAGTAGATTTAGTTAAAGGGATGTTCCATCTCAGTGAAACATGGCTAAGATTTAGGTAGGCGAACAGTGACAACAGTGCCGGAATTATGGAAACAGCGGGCATCCTACGCTCTTGTTGTACTTCCAGAGGCAGCACAGCGGGCTATGCTATACAGAAACAGAGTAGTTTTCGCCGCTATGCTGTTTGCTCAGCTCCCATTCACTTCTATGAGGGCTATGGAAACTTTCTAGAAAGGCCAAGTAGGAAGATGTGAGACAGCGTAGTGGTACAAGGGGGCCCCTCCTGAATGCTGTGTATGCTCAGTGTCTTTTATGTTGCAAGAATGGTGTGCATTGCATAGCTGCGGCACTGAAAGTGTTAAATGGCTGGTATGTGGATGACTGGTTTTGTATCTTTTTGTCTGTCACATGATCATGCTTGAGATATGTGTTCTGAGTGCGCGGGAAAGAAAGAGTCTGTTCTGAGTTCTGCTAGAAAGAGGAGTGCAAGGCAGCTGTCTGTGGGTACCTTCAACCCGCAGACACAGAATGGAGGAGGCCAAGAGGATGGTCTAGCAAATATGGGAACTTCTACTCCCTAGCGGTTCTAGCAAATATGGGGACTTCTACTCCCCAGCGGTTCAGCAGCGCGCTCCCGTTTGAGAATGTGAAATCGGTAGAGAGATTGAGAGAAAAGAGGAGTAGGTGCTCTTCTCTCCCCGGAATGCACCTACCAAGTTATCCCCTCTGTACCCTCACTCACTTTCCCATCATTTGAGGTACATACACTACGGCTTTTCTGCCCGCTGTCCATGCGAGTAGCAGTTATCTACCGCCCCCCCAGGTGTTCCTCGCCTGTTTCTGGACCACTTTGCTGCCTGGCTCCCCGACTTCCTATCCTGCAAAATTCCAACCCTCATCCTAGGGGATTTTAACATCCCTACTAATGACCCCATCTCCCCATCTGCCTCTCAGCTTCTATCGCTCACCTCCTCCCTCGGTCTCTCACAACTCACAGCCTCTTCCACTCACAAGCATGGCAATACTCTTGATCTGGTCTTCCTCCGTCTCTGCTCTACTTCCAACTTCACTAACTCCCCTCTCCTGCTCCCTTGCATCTCTCCAGATCCTCCTACCTACCGCACTTACAGGAACCTTCAGGCCATTCACACCCAGGACTTTGCTGAGTCCCTACAGTCCTCTCTGTCTCCTATCTCTCTCCTCTCCTGCCCCAACTGGCTGCCGCTCACTACAACAGCGCTCTCAAACACGCCCTGGATGAAGCGGCACCCCCCGTGACCCAAGCCATCCGATGCAGACCGTGGCAACCCTGGCTCACATCTCAAACGCGTTTCATCTGGCGGTACTCAAGAAGTGCTGAACAGCTCAGAACTTATAACCTTATCTTCCACCACGCCAAACAAGTTAATTTCACCTCTCTCGTCTCCTCCCTATCGCACAACCCTAAAAGACTCTTTGATACTTTCCACTCCCTTCTCAGCCCTAAACTGCAGCCCCCGGTGATGGATCTCACTGCTGTAGAGTTGGCTGCTTACTTCAAAAAGAAAATTGATGACATCTGTCGGGAAATAACTTCCCAATCTCAGACTAGCACTAACCCTAGTCTCATCAGTACTGCATCTAGTTCCTGCTCACTGCCTGTACTCAGACCAATGACAGAGGAAGAAGTCTCCAAATTGCTTTCCTCTGCTTTCCTTCATCTTGAAACTATTGGAACGCCTAGTTTACACCCGCCTTGTAAGCTATCTATCAGAAAACTCTTTTCTCGACCTCCAACAGTCCGGCTTCCGACCCCTACACTCTACAGAAACTGCCCTTACAAGGGTATCAAACAACCTCCTGGCAGCCAAATCGAGGGGAGATTACTCCCTTGTGATCCTCCTCGGCTTCTCCGCAGAATTCAACACTGTTGACCACAAACTCCTCCTCAGTATGCTTCGCTCCATCGGCCTAAAGGACACTGCTCTCTCCTGGTTCTCCTCCTACCTATCTGACTGCTCATTCAGTGTCTCATTTGCTGGCTCTACCTAACCTCCTCCTCCCTTTGCTGTTGGGGTCCCCCAGGGCTTGGTCCTCGGCCCCCTCCTTTTCTACATCTACACAGCCCCTATTGGACAAACCATCAGGAGATTTGGCCTCCAATACCTCCTCTACGCTGACAACACCCAGCTATACACCTATTCCCATGAGATCCCTGTACATTTCCTCTAAAACATCACCAACTGTCTGTCCACTGTCTCTAACACTTTGTCCTCTCTCTACCTAAAACTAAACCTCTCTAAAACTGACCTACTGGAATTTCCGCCCTCCACTAACCGACCTCATCCTGACATCTCCATCTGTGGCATCACAATAACTCCCAAACAGCACACCCGCTGCCTTGGGGTCATATGCAACGCTGATTTCTCCTTTACCCCCTACATCCAATTTATAGCCCGAACATGTCAGCTGCACCTCAAGAACATCGCAAGAATCCGCTCTTTTATCTCCGTGGACACTCTAAAAATGCTCACTGTTGCCCTCATCCACTCTCGGCTCGATTATTGCAACTCGTTGCTGATCAGCCTCCCCTGCACCAGACTCTACCCTCTCCAATCCATCCTGAATGCGGCAGCCAAGCTCATCTTCCTGTCCAGCCACTACTTGGATGCCTCTGCCCTGTGCCGGTCACTGCACTGGCTGCCTGTTAAATACAGAATTCAATTTAAACTCGCTACCTTCATCCATAAAGCCCTCCACAGCGCAGCGCCACTCTACATTGCCTCCCTTATCTCAATTCATCACCCAGCCAGGGCTCCCCACTCTGCTAACGAAACCAGATTGAACGCCCTTTTAATTCGAACCTCTCATTCCCGCCTTCAAGACTTCACCAGAGCAGCACCAGTCCTCTGGAACGCACTACAAAAGGCTAACTGGGCAATCCATGACTCACAAAACTGCAGGCGTGCTCTAAAAACGTACCTCTTCAGGGAGGCATACCATATCTCCTAAACCCCTCTGTATGCCATCTGATAACATTGCTGCCTGATCTATGGACTGCAATCCCTGCTAGCCACCATCAACTGCCCCCTGCAGTCACACCATTTCTGCCATCACACGGCTAAATGTGTGACCATTGTTAATGTGTATAGCATCCCTCACTCTCCACCTCGCCATACCGTGCACCTCTCCAGCCCCTTCACTTTATGTATCACCCCATTACTTGTAGTATGTAAGCTCGTTGGAGCAGGACGCTCACCCCTATTGTTTCCATCAACTGATTACTATGTAACCATGGTTCTGTAATTTTTGTACTTTTGTCTTTCTGTATTCCCCCTGTCTTTGTAATAGTTGCGGAATATTTTAGCACTATCAAATAAAAATTATTATTATTATCTTCCTTTTCACTCAGTTGGAAGTATTTACATAAGGTTACTACTCTTCATGAGATAGACTTCCGGGAAAGTGACAATCACTCCACTTATCTTGTGTTAATACTACCAGTCAACCCTTTATCAGTTTTGTGACTAGTAGCGGTGTGATGCTCATTTCTCTTTTCTACTAGTCCTTGGGGAGAAGAATTATGTAAGTGCCCCATGGAAATGTTAGTGTATCCTGGATCTGTCCAGCCTAACAGATTCTTGTGGTAATGGCCATACCACTTTTCCGTACACGCCGTCATATAAAAATGAATGCCAGACACAAAACGTGACGTTATAAGTAGTCTCAGTACACTTTGACGAGTAAGCTCTGAGTAGCACCGGAGGGTGAGTGGTGTTTATAGGTTTCACTTTGCACACTCAGCGACTGTGTAGGTGGTGCTTTAGAGGTCATTGTATAGGACACTGAAAACTAGTACAATTGCACTCTGATTAAGAGGTGCCTGGGTCGGCTTGTTTTTTTAATAAGGGGGGAACTGTAGTGGCCAAGTACAACAGGGCCCCTTCTTTAATGGTGTCTATGCTCAGTCTTGTGTTGTCAGTGTCTTTCATGTAGCAAGAATTGTGAGCATTGCATAGCTGCGGCACTGAAAGAGTTAAGTGTCTGGTATATGGATGACTGTCTGGTTTTGTATCTTTTTGTCTCTCACATGATCATGCTTGAGATATGTGTTCTGAGTCTGTGCGGGAAATAGAGAGTCTGTTCTGAGTTCTGCTAGAGAGACGAGTGCAATGCAGCTGTCTGTGGGTACCTTCAACCCACAGACACAGAATGGAGGAGGCCAGGAGGATGGTCTAGCAAATGTGGGGATTTCTACTCCCCAGCGGTTCTGCAGCATGTTCCCGTCTGAGAATGTGGAACCGGTAGAGAGAGTGAGAGAAAGAGAAATGTTATGACGGGCCAGGACCTATAGACAACTGTGGCTGTGGTTTCTCTCAGTGCGACACATTAACCGAGCAGCGGGTTAAAGTAGCATGCGTTGACACTGCTGCATCTGTACCTGGGTTGTCACATTTTCACAAGCAGCCCAAGTCTTCATTGGCTGCTGCTTTGCTGCTGTTTGCTCCCAGATGGAACTATCAATTCAGTTTTCCATGTAGATTTTCCTATTTTTCTGCTATCCTTCCCATTCTGTTTTGCATAGCCTTGCTCCCATCATCTGTAAGCCAGCATCTGAATGCCCATGCCTCTGTTGCATGTAGTAATTAGCAATGTCCACATGTCCCTGTTACTAGAGAAGCCAAATGTCTAATGACAGGCAGTCGATTGCAGTCCACTGTATTCTGTCTTAACGGCTATTAACACAATTTAATTTTATGCTACTTGGATTGATGGCTTATTGGACCTTCCCTTTAATGCAGGCAATTACTGTCTCCGTATAAACGGCTACATTCTGTATTAAGGCTGGCCGCAGCAAAAACCGTGAGATTTCCGCCGGGAGAAGCGCCGCGGAAAAAGCCGCGGCGGCTTTGAAGTGGCCCGGCCGCTCGCTTTTCCGTTGCGGCCGGCGCTCCCATAGAGGAGAGCGCGGCCGCGACGGAAAGAAAAGATAAACAGACATGCTGCATATTCTGAAACCGCGGCTGCGGTGGCCGCAGCTGCGGTTTCAGCCGGACTTACCGCAGCGGATTGGCCGTCCCGTGTGGACAAGATTTCTGAGAAATCTCGTCCACATGGCTGGCTAATCCCGAGATTAGCGGCCACGGGCGGATTTGCCGCAGCGAAATTCCGCGTGGCAAAACCGCGGCAAATCCGCCCTGTGTGAACCCAGCCTAAATGTCACAAGGCCTTAATATTCTGGCTTGTTTGTTTAGCAAAACCCCACTGGGCTGTGTTTTGCTTGTCAGTCATGTACAATATTATTTTCCAAAAAGACAGGCTAGCCGCCTGGTTTGCAGAAGCATAGGGACGTGGGTTTGCCTTGTCTAACTTTTAGACGCATTTATGACAGTTTTAAGTTTGTTTCTGGCCCCCCCAAAAAAGTTCTCAAACACTTAGTTGATCTGCGCTGAGACCATGCTGACCCACTCTAGAGAAGGAAGTGAATGTTCCAATGTGCCAAATTAATTTGCTGGCACGCACCAGGATAATTAATTAGTTACATATGAAAACAGCTTTTGACAATTTAAAGGGGCTGTCCGAGATGTTAAAACCATGTTCCCCATGGCAGAAAATAATAAATCCGTTAATACTCACCTCTCCCAGGCCCCTGCTTGACCCTTGCTGACAGCTCCAGGTCCCCCCTGTGACAAACTGTTTATAGGCACCAGAGCTAAGCGGCTGAGCAATGGGACCCGTGATTGGCTGCAGTAGTCTATAAATAGTACAAAAACAAAATGTTCCCCATGCACCACCTGGTTCTCCATGGTGCTCCACGTGGTCTTTTCCCCAGCTTATAGTAAGATATGGAGAAAAACTCTGGTGTCTTGGATTTTTCTCCATCTGTAAACGGAACGTCATAGGGGAACCTGGAACTGCTGAGGGATTTGTGTGTGTGTGTGGGGGGGGGGGGGGGGAACATGTTTTTAGCCTAAACACATCATCTCAGACCGTTTAAGTGAAGCAGAAACAAACCAGTAATAGTGAATCTGCCCCGCAATACGACATGCAGTATATGGAGGTAAAACTATAAATATTCCTCATCGTATTTAGATATTAAAAGCTTCTATTTTTCTCTCTGCCACAATATGTGAATTCGCACATTTTACAGGAAGAATAAGCTGAACAAATGGCCACCAAATCTCTGCTCTGGGCTGTTAATATGTGTGCCTCATTTATCCTCCTCAGCCCGGACTTCAGTTTGTGGTGGGGCGCAGTGGAGGAGATGTGACACAAGTTATTACACTGCTAATATTCATCATCTCAGCCGTGCTTTCTACCATCAGTGTGAGTAACACAGATCACCATCTGCCTTGTGTTTGGGCTTCAGCTGTTCTGTTGGTAGGCTGAAGCCCAAACAGTAAGAGCTAACTGATACTTTCATGCATCGCTAAACAAACTACTGCAGGCAACAGATGTATCAGTCAACCTCAAATATTAATACACAAAGCTATGCAGCAGCCCACATTCAGTTTCTTAAATGTAGAACTCTCTAGGCGGCACTTCACTGGGCAGCTCCAAATAAAACGTCTGTGAGGTAATAAGTTATTAAAGGATTGTAGACGAGATAGAATTCAAAATGTATCATGATAGGACAATATTACAAAATAAAAGAGTTGTCGTAGAATCCATCCATATCACCTATCCATGTCCATCCAGGTTAGCCTATTACCCCCCAAGGTTTTTGCCTTCCCCAATCCAGACAAAGGCAAAAACCCCAATGAGGTAGAAGCCAATTTTTCTCATTTAACCCCTTGAGTGGCACATCCGTAAATTTTCCGGGACGAGCTCAACTGCCCATAGTGATATAGCTGAGGAGATTTCTGGGCCATGTTTCACTATGGGACCTGCAGAGCACAATCCCATAAGCTGTGGTAGTGTGCTCTGCCTGCACAGTCCCATAGAGAACAGTGCAGGACTTTAAAAAAAGAAGCGGAAGATGGAACCGATCTGCCGGCAACTTCCTGCCTTTTAAACTCCTGCACTGCTTTGTTTACAGGTTGCCACAGAGATCATCGGCTTGACAGAAGCTGGCACATGGTCTCTGTGGCAGGGAGAGCTGGTGCTCAGCTGTCAGAGGATAGCCGGGCACCAGCTCTTACAGCAGGGAATGGAGAAAAATGATCTCTGCTGTTTAACCCTTTACATGCCGCGGTCTATGTGACCGCAGCATGTAAAAGGCTGACAGAGGGAGGGGGCTCCCACTTTCTGAAGATAACTGGACACCAAGCTCTTACAGCAGAGAACAGAGAACACCTCCGATCTCTGCTGTTTAACCTTTTACATGCCGCAGCCTATGCGAACGCAGCATGTACAGGGCTGACACCATCAGACCCCTGCAATGTGATAAAGGGGTTATGATGGGTCTCTGTGGAAGTCCCCTAAAGGGACAAAAATTTTAAAAAAGTAAAAAAAAAAAACAAAATAGTACAAAAATTATAAAAAAATTAAAATAAAAATGCCAAAACACCACCTTTCTCCTTTTACTTTGTAAAAAATTAAAAATGAAAAACAAAATTACACATGTGGTATCCCTGTGTTCGTAATGACCCAGAGAAGGAAGTTAGTACATTATTTAACCCCTTAATCACGCGGACCCCCTTTTAGTTTTTTCCACCTCTAATTTAAAAAATCGTAACTCCTTTATTTATCCATCGACGTCGCTGTATGAGGGCTTGTTGTTTTTTGCGGGACGAGTTGCATTTTTCAATGGTGCTATTTAAAGTACCATATAATGTACTGAAAAGCTTTTACAAAATTCTAAGTGGAGTAAAAAAAAAGAAAAATGACATTCTGCCATCTTTCAGTGCGTTTTGTTTTCTACAGTGCAGAAACTGCAACAAAAACGACATGATAACTTTATTCTATGGGTCAGTGCGATTACTACGATGCCAAACTTGTATAGTTTTTTTTTGCTGTAGTACTTGTTTTTTTTTGTCAAAACATTTAATTTTTTTAAATTATTTTCTGCTGCATCTTCTGCGCACAATAACTTTTTTTTATTTTTCCGTTAACGTAGTTGTGCGAGGGCTCATTTTTTGTGGGACGTCCCGTAGTTTGCGTTAGTGTCAATTCTGAATACACTCGACTTTTTGATTGCTTTTTATTGCATTTTTTTCTGGGAGACAGGGTGACTGAAAAAGTGCATTTCTGTCATTCTTAATTTTTTTTTTTTGGTACTACTTTCACCATCTTTTATGATTTAGATTTTTTTTATTATAGGTATGGTAAAAGGAGGTGATTTAAACTTTTATGACTTTTTTTTTTTTTTTTTTACAATTAATAAAATTTGATTGATCTTATTTTTACTCTTTTTTTGAGCCCCCCTGGCAGACCACAACTAGCTATGCTTTGATCGCTCCTGCAGTATGATGTAATGCTGTACGATCATAGCTATTGCCCGCTGACGCCCGTGTTGTATGAAGAGAGGTTGTGCCGCCCCTGTCCCACCACCCCCCCATTGTAAACAGTGGCGAAGGGCAGAGGGCAGAGAAGGGGCGGGAGCTCAGTGCACTGCTCCCGGCCCAACCCGCCTCCTCTCCCTGCAGAAAGGGACACCGTATATTGGCCGGGCGTGAAAACACGGCCGATATACGGACGTGAGAATAAGCCCGAAAGAAAAAAAAAATGTTTTAAATGTACAAAAATAGCAAAACATAAAAAAACTGTATAAACTTGGTATCACCGGAATAATAGATGGTAGGAGAGATCTCTGCACTGTCCCCTGATATATCTATACATAGTTATTAGAGCGCACCCCCTTGTTACAGTCCTGGGTATAATAGATGATAGGAGAGATCTCTGTTCTGACCCCTGATATATCTATACATAGTTATTAGAGCACTCCCTTGTTACAGTCCTGAGTAGAGATGAGCGAACGTGCTCGGCCACGCCCCTTTTTCGCCCGAATACCACGATTTTCGAGTACTTCACTACTCGGGTGAAAAGTACTCGGGTGCGCCGGGGGGGGGGGGAGCCCTCTCTCTCTCCCTCTCCCCCCCACTCCCCGCTGCAACCCCCCGCGCCGCCACGGCGACCCCCGAATTTTTTCACCCGAGTACGGAAGTACTCGAAAATCGCGGTATTCGGGCGAAAAAGGGGCGTGGCCGAGCACGTTCGCTCATCTCTAGTCCTGAGTATAATAGATGATGGGAGAGATCTCTGCACTGACACCTGATATATCTAAACATAGCTATTAGAGCATACCCTTGTTACAGGCCTGGGTATAATAGATGATGGGAGAGATCTCTGTACTGACCCCTAATATATCTATACATAGCTATTAGAGCGCCCCCTTGTTACAGTCCTGGGTATAATAGATGATAGGAGATCTCTGTACTGACCTCTGATGTATCTATACATAGTTATTAGATCGACCCCTTGTTATAGTCCTGAGTATAATAGATGATTGGAGAGATCTCTGCACTGACACCTGATATCTCTATACATAGTTATTAAAGCGCCCCCAGAGTATTTATTAATCCAAGTGAAAACCGTTTAGCCTGTAGAAACCTCATGTGGAGTCCTAAATGCTCTTGTGAGCGGCAGGATACAATGTTGTGCAGGTGCTGTGATCACCTTTTACCCCTATTTTGCACTTATCCCATGAGCACTGATCACTTTTTTATATATTAATACTATTGTTGTTTCCTGGATTGCTCAGCTTCTTTGTCCACCCGGTGCACCGCCGATCCCCCTCTGCCTTTTGGTGGATTTGGGAGATATTGGGTTGGTAATTCCGCTTTTTCTGTGTACACGTTATGTACGATTTTGTATATTCGTTATGGTGAGCTCTATTGTAGCTCCCTAGTATTATTCCTATTCCAGTCATTACTCAGAGCGCTGCCCTTTAACTTCTCCTTAATCATAAATCTACAATGCACACAAACAAGTGGACTTACCGACACCTGGGGACTTCTGGGAATGTGCAGATGGAGTTACTGACTGCCACTAGAATGGGTGGTGATGGAGGAAGACTTAGAGTGGATCTATAGATTAAACTCATTACTGCTGTGGGTTTAAACATAGACTTCCACGTCCCACATAAGCTGAGCTATGGTTCTGTTAGGGGACCGTCGGGGAGCTGGGGGTCTAGTTTTCATATCGCTCCCACAATCCAGTGCTATGACCTGCGGATGTAACCACGCAGCATGTCCCGTGTGCACCATAGACTTCTATAGGAGGATAAACAAAGCATCAGTTTGACAGAGCGGACTATTCCGGATGCAGCGATACAAATATGTTTTCATTTTCTTTGTTTGGAAAGTTTCGTTGTTAATACGGTAAAAAGGGGGTTAAATGTTTATATTTTCTCTAATAATTTATTTTTTTTTAACAACCATTACATTTTTTTTAGTTTCCATAGGGAACTTGGACTTGCTCATAGTAGTACATTATGCTACGTTCTGACAGGCATGTCTTGATAGGCAGTCAGTCATGGCAGCCCTAGGGGCTTTCAGAAGGCCCCAGCTGCCATGGCAACCAAACAGCAGCTTGCAATTTCATTGTGGGGGTGGGGGGGCACGTTTGGGACTCTCAAACAGTGATAGTGACATTTAAAAGGTTAGCTGTGATCAGCAGTTGTTGCAGGTGAGGGTCAGTGGACACCCACCATGTATGAAGCCGGATCAGCTGCCAGCCCTCCCCCAGCCAAAGCCTGAGTGCCCAGGATATACCGGTACACCCTGGTGCGTGAAGAGCCTAGGCATGGAGGACCCGGGAAGGACATGGCATCTGCCCATGAAGGATCTCAAGGCCTTCTAGCCCACCATGCTCTTTACATCGGAGCAGCTTTATATAACGGATGATGTGCTTCTTCTCTTACAGAGAAATTAATGATAACATTGAAATCAACGAATAAATGAAATTAATAAAAGCCGACAATCTTCCACGTTGCTTACATTCCAGTCATTCTGTATGACAAGGAACAAAGCCCCCTAGAGGACATTGGGAATCTTGAGAAGATAGAACTTAGAGCCCAAGGACTTACCTGTAAAAACTTCAGTCTGGCAAGGAAGTCATTAACGTAGCTGCCGAGAGGCTTGAGGCTCGGATAAGACTTTTTCATCCACATGGCCGGGATCTTTCCTGTGAGGATGCTCACCACCACCTCCTCCAGGTCGGCAGACATAACCACCAAGCCCTGAGTCCAACAATACGAGAAAGCATTAGTTTCACCAGCCGTAGAAAACGCTTCTAGTCTATGGACTCTGTGAGCATGACTGCAGACAGTGTGACGACATACTGCATCCCCCGCAGTATTATGGAGACGGTACTTGCTGATGAGGGCCAGCTTCACACCAATGTATTATGGCTGCCTCCATGCGTCCGTAATACACGAGGGTCCCGGCCTGAACTCAGAGCCACCTAGATTCCAATGCTGATCAGGGTTCCTGTGGACAGGCTGGGACACATGGATGCAGCAATAATATGTTCCTCTGAAGCGGGCCTAAATGGGGGAGAAGCCTCGGCTACATGGAGGTGAAGTCACTTGTCCAACAACTCCTTGTCATTGCTTGACTGAAATGGTGAACACCCAGACAGGAAGTACTCAGAAACGTGGACTATCATCTTGGCACAATGTAGAGGGAGCCTCAATAGTCTGCCAGATGGGGATGCAACTTTGCAGACAAGCTGTGAGGAAGTGGGGGAAACCTGTTAGGCCATATCACAAACATGACGGCCATTTTGAATGCCTTGGATTCAAGTCTTTCCATTGGGATGGTCGGTGTCTGATGTATCCGACTGGCAGAGAATTTCACCAGAAAAACAAGGCTGCACTTCATTTAATGTAACTTTATGTGCTATCATGTTAACATTGGGGATTGTTCTTCATTATAGGCAATGTGAATGATGGTGTTATCTCAAGCAGAATGTGTTTAAATCCCCCTTATGTCAGGTGAGTGAAGCACATGTCATCACCGCAGATTGTAATCAACGCCCCCCAACAAGACCCCCCATTACCTACAGGGCAAGGGACAAACTTTCTTCCAAATTCTGAGAAACAAGTTCTGTTGCTGATAAACCAGAATCTGCTGAATGCGGCCCGGACGGCGGTTATGACGCTTCATCACAAACTGGTTTTGGTCATCAAGATTTTGGTTTATCAATTGACAGAACTGGGAATTTGGAAAGAAGTTTGTCCCCCGCACTGTGGGTAACGGGAGGTCTGGTTGGGGGGCACTGATTACAATCTGCGGTGATGACATGTGCTTCACTCACCTAACATAAGGGGGATTTAAACACGTTCTGCTTGAGATAACTCCATCACTCACATCGTGCCGATACAATAGAGATATTTAAAATGTGTCTCACATATATGTATATAAGAAAGCTGTGTGCATCCCCAGTCTGTAAGTGGCTAAAGCTGACCAATCATACTGTAACATGTAGCCAGTGCGACTTACCTTTATTGCTTTTTGTATGTTGAGACAAGAATCTCTTATGGTGGAGATCAATCTGTTAAAGCGCCCCATCTCCTGCACTAGCACAGTGTTCATGCTCTGTGTGTAGGCGGTCGGGTATCTTCGTAGTGCCGCCTCGGTGTCAAAGTTCATGGGCAGCTTACTCAAGATGTCGCCAGATACTTCATACACGGTTTCATCGGACGATCTGCCCCCGCCTCCTGATGTTCGTGACTACACATAACCAGACAACACTTGTAGCTTAATATACATGTATGTGCAGAGAGCCGATCTCAAAATACAATACTACTCCGGCTAGTTATGGAAGACTAATAGAGATGAGCGAGCACCAAAATGCTCGGGTGCTCGTTACTCGTGACAAAATTTTCGCGATGTTCGAGGGTTCGTTTCGAGTAACGAATCCCATTGAAGTCAATCGGCGACTCGAGCATTTTTGTATATCGCCGATGCTCGCTAAGGTTTCCATTTGTGAAAATCGGGGCAATTCAAGAAAGTGATGGGAACGACACAGCAACGGATAGGGCAGGCGAGGGGCTATATGTTGGGCTGCATCTCAAGTTCCCAGGTCCCACTATTAAGCCACAATAGCGGCAAGAGTGCCCCCCCCCAACAACTTTTACTTCTGAAAAGCCCTCATTAGCAATGCATACCTTAGCTAAGCACCACACTACCTCCAACAAAGCACAATCACTGCCTGCATGACACTCCGCTGCCACTTCTCCTGGATTACATGCTGCCCAACCCCCCCCCCGCACGACCCAGTGTCCACAGCGCACACCAAAGTATCCCTGCGCAGCCTTCAGCTGCACTCATGCCACACCACCCTCATGTCTATTTATAAGTGCGTCTGCCATGAGGAGGAACCGCAGGCACACACTGCAGAGGGTTGGCACGGCTAGGCAGCGACCCTCTTTAAAAGGGGCGGGGCGATAGCCCACAATGCTGTACAGAAGCAATGAGAAATATAATCCTGTGCCACCGCCATCAGGAGCTGCACACGTGGGCATAGCAATGGGGAACCTATGTGCCACATACTATTCATTCTGTCAAGGTGTCTGCATGCCCCAGTCAGACCGAGGTTTTTTATAAATAGTCACAGGCAGGTACAACTCCGCAATGGGAATTCCGTGTGCACCCACAGCATAGGTGGCTCCCTGGAACCCACCGGCTGTACATAAATGTATCCCATTGCAGTGCCCATCACACCTGAGGTAACGTCCGATTAAATGCAGGTGGTCTTCGGCCCACACTGCATGCCCCAGTCAGACTGGGGTTCTTTAGAAGTGTACACATGGAGTTACAACTCCGTGTGGACCGACAGCATGGGTGGGTGCCAGGAAGCCACCGGCGGTACATAAATATATCCCATTGCATTGCCCATCACAGCTGAGTTAATGTCATGTTTAATGCAGGTGGGCTTCGGCGCACACTGCATGCCCCAGTCAGACTGGGGTTCTTTAGAAGTGGACACATGCAGTTACAACTCCCTGTGGACCCACAGCATGGGTGACTCCCTGGAACCCACCCGCTGTACATAAATGTATCCCATTGCAGTGCCCATCACAGCTGAGGTAATGTCATGTTTAATGCAAGTGGGCTTCGGCCCACACTTCATGCCCCAGTCAGACTGGGGTTCTTTAGAAGTGTACACATGGAGTTACAACTCCGTGTGGACCGACAGCATGGGTGGGTGCCAGGAAGCCACCGGCGGTACATAAATATATCCCGTTTCATCACAGCTGATGTAACGTCAGCTTTAATGCAGGTGGGCAAAAAATTAATTGGATTACACTGTAGGCGAGGGCCCCAAAAAATTGGTGTACCAACAGTACTAATGTACCTCAGAAAAATTGCCCATGCCCAACCAAGAGGGCAGGTGAAACCCATTAATCGCTTTGGTTAATGTGGCTTAATTGGTAACTAGGCCTGGAGGCAGCCCAGTTAAAATAAAAATTGGTTCAGGTGAAAGTTTCAACGCTTTAATGAGCATTGAAATGTATAAAAATTGTTTACAAAAATTATATGACTGAGTGTTGTGGGCCTCAGAAAAATTGCCCGTTCGGCGTGATTATGTGAGGTTTCAGGAGGAGGAGGATGAATAGAATACACAGATTGATGAAGCAAAAATGTCCCCGTTTTTGATGGTGATAGAGAACGATGCTTCCATCCGTGGGTGCAGCCTACGTATTGCTTAGGTATCGCTGCTGTCCGCTGGTGGAGAAGAGAAGTCTGGGGAAATCCAGGCTTTGTTCATCTTGATGAGTGTAAGCCTGTCGGCACTGTCGGTTGACAGGCGGGTACGCTTATCCGTGATGATTCCCCCAGCCGCACTAAACACCCTCTCTGACAAGACGCTAGCCGCAGGACAAGCAAGCACCTCCAGGGCATACAGCGCGAGTTCAGGCCACGTGTCCAGCTTCGACACCCAGTAGTTGTAGGGGGCAGAGGCATCACCGAGGACGGTCGTGCGATCGGCTACGTACTCCCTCACCATCCTTTTACAGTGCTCCCGCCAACTCAGCCTTGACTGGGGAGCGGTGACACAGTCTTGCTGGGGAGCCATAAAGCTGGCAAAGGCCTTGGAGAATGTTCCCCTGCCTGCGCTGTACATGCTGCCTGATCTCTGCACCTCCCCTGCTACCTGGCCCTCGGAACTGCGCCTTCTGCCACTAGCGCTGTCGGATGGGAATGTTACCATCAGTTTGTCCGCCAGGGTCCTGTGGTATAGCATCACTCTCGAACCCCTTTCCTCTTCGGGTATGAGAGTGGAAAGGTTGTCCTTATACCGTGGGTCGAGCAGTGTGTACACCCAGTAATCCGTAGTGGCCAGAATGCGTGTAACGCGAGGGTCTCGAGAAAGGCATCCTAACGTGAAGTCAGCCATGTGTGCCAGGGTACCTGTACGCAACACATGGCTGTCCTCACTAGGAAGATCACTTTCAGGATCCTCCTCCTCCTCCTCCGGCCATACACGCTGAAAGGATGACAGGCAAGCAGCATGGGTACCCTCAGCAGTGGGCCAAGCTGTCTCTTCCCCCTCCTCCTCATGCTCCTCCCCCTCCTCCTCAACGCGCTGAGATATAGACATGAGGGTGCTCTGACTATCCAGCGACATACTGTCTTCCCCCGCCTCCGTTTCCAAGCGCAAAGCGTCTGCCTTTATGCTTTGCAGGGAACTTCTCAAGAGGCATAGCAGAGGAATGGTGACGCTAATGATTGCAGCATCCCCGCTCACCATCTGGGTAGACTCCTCAAAGTTTCCAAGGACCTGGCAGATGGCTGCCAACCAGGCCCACTCTTCTGTAAAGAATTGAGGAGGCTGACTCCCACTACGCTGCCCATGTTGGAGTTGGTATTCCACTATAGCTCTACGCTGCTCATAGAGTCTGGCCAACATGTGGAGCGTAGAGTTCCACCGTGTGGGCACGTCGCACAGCAATCGGTGCACTGGCAGATTAAACCGATGTTGCAGGGTCCGCAGGGTGGCAGCGTCCGTCTTGGACTTGCGGAAATGTGCGCTGACCCGGCGCACCTTTCCGAGCAGGTATGACAAGTGTGGGTAGCTTTTCAGAAAGCGCTGAACCACCAAATTAAAGACATGGGCCAGGCATGGCACGTGCGTGAGGCTGCCGAGCTGCAGAGCCGCCACCAGGTTACGTCCGTTGTCACACACGACCATGCCCGGTTGGAGGCTCAGCGGTCGGTCTGCTCTGTCAGACCCTGCAGCAGTTCGTGGGCCGTGTGCCTCTTCTCTCCTAAGCTGAGTAGTTTCAGCACGGCCTGCTGACGCTTGCCCACCACTGTGCTGCCACGCCGCGCGACACCGACTGCTGGCGACGTGCTGCTGCTGCTCACACATCTTGATTGCGAGACAGAGGTTGCGTTGGAGGAGGAGGAAGAGGGTGGTTTAGTGGAGGAAGCATACACCGCCGCAGATACCAGCACCGAGCTGGGGCCCACAATTCTGGGGGTGGGTAGGATGTGAGCGGTCCCAGGCTCTGACTCGGTCCCAGCCTCCACTAAATTCACCCAATGTGCCGTCAGGGAGATATAGTGGCCCTGCCCGCCTGTGCTTGTCCACGTGTCCGTTGTTAAGTGGACCTTGGCAGTAACCGCGTTGGTGAGGGCGCGTACAATGTTGCGGGAGACGTGGTCGTGCAGGGCTGGGACGGCACATCGGGAAAAGTAGTGGCGACTGGGAACCGAGTAGCGCGGGGCCGCCGCCATCATGCTTTTGAAAGCCTCCGTTTCCACAAGCCTATACGGCAGCATCTCCAGGCTGATCAATTTGGCTATGTGCACGTTTAACGCTTGAGCGTGCGGGTGCGTGGCGGCGTACTTGCGCTTGCGCTCAAACAGTTGCGCTAGCGACGTCTGGACGCTGCGCTGAGAGACATTGCTGGATGGGGCCGAGGACAGCAGAGGTGAGGGTGTGGGTGCAGGCCGGTAGGCACTCGTGCCTGTGTCCTCAGAGGGGGGTTGGATCTCAGTGGCAGGTTGGGGCACAGGGGGAGAGGCAGTGGTGCAAACCGGAGGCGGTGAACGGCCTTCGTCCCACCTTGTGGGGTGCTTGGCCATCATATGCCTGTGCATGCTGGTGGTGGTGGCTCCCCAGCTGATCTTGGCGCGACAAAGGTTGCACACCACTGTTCGTCGGTCGTCAGGCGTCTCTGTGAAAAACTGCCACACCTTAGAGCACCTTGGCCTCTGCAGGGTGGCATGGCGCGAGGGGGCGCTTTGGGAAACAGTTGGTGGATTATTCGGTCTGGCCCTGCCTCTACCCCTGGCCACCGCACTGGCTCGGCCTGTGCCCACACCCTGACTTGGGCCTCCGCATCCTCGCCCGCGTCCACGTCCTCTAGGCCTACCCCTACACCTCAGCATGCTGTATTACCAGTAGTGCAGTAACAGAACGCTGTAATTAAATGTGCCGCTTATTGGCCTGTGGTTGGAGGCTGACTTCGCTTACGGAACGCACAGCAGAGGCAGGAAAGAATTTTGCGCAAGCCTGCTGTAACACTTAGCTGGCTGCATATGAATTAGGACAACTACCCCCAGCAGAGACCCAGTACACTTGTGGACAGGAATACAGCGGTGATGTAAGAGGCAAGACAGAGGCAGGAAAGAATTTTGCGCAAGCCTGCTGTAACACTTAGCTGGCTGCGTATGAATTAGGACAACTACCCCCAGCAGAGACCCAGTACACTGAGGACGGTCACAGGCAGCCCAAATAGATTTTTTTCCCCAAATGTTTTTGGAAAGGCCCACTGCCTATATACACTAAATATGTCTTCTGTCCCTGCCTCACCACTACTGGCCCTGGACAATGTAAAATTACTGCAGGACGCAATGCTCTGCACGGCCGATATACAAAAAAAAAAAAAAAGTGCAACAGTGCAAAAAGCAGCCTCCACAGTACTGCACACGGTTAGATGTGGCCCTAAGAAGGACCGTTGGGGTTCTTGAAGCCTAAAATAACTCCTAACGTTCTCCCTATAGCAGCTCCGGCACCAGCAGCACTGTCCCTGATCTCTGTCAGAATGCATCTGTGGCGAGCCGCGGGAGGGGCCGATTTATATACTCGGGTGACACCTGATCTCGCCAGCCACTCACTGCAGGGGGGTGGTATAGGGCTTGAATGTCGCAGGGGGAAGTTGTAATGCCTTCCCTGTCTTTCTATTGGCCAGAAAAGCGCGCTAACGTCTCAGAGATGAAAGTGAAAGTAACCCGAACATCGCGTGGTGCTCGCCTCGAGTAACGAGCATCTCGAACACGCTAATACTCGAACGAGTATCAAGCTCGGACGAGTACGTTCGCTCATCTCTAAAGACTAAATATCTAAGGTGTGCAAAATGATCATGAATGATCATCCAGTTGGATTACATGAACAGACAGAAGGATCGGAGCGAGCCGACATCCACAAAAGATCTGGGTTTAGTTCTCCAAGATGTCTGGAACAACTTCCCTGCTGAGTGCCTTCAAAAACTGTGTGCAAGTGCACGGAGAAGAATTGATGAAGGTGAAGGCCGGTCACACCAAATACTGATGAGTTACATTTCTCTGTTGTTCAGTCACTTTGTATTTTTTGTATTAACAAAATACAATTAACCCTTCAATTTCTGAAAGCATTCTGCACAGTCCTGGACATCGATAATAATAAACTCAATGGTACTTACCCATCCTCTGCCCCAGAGATCCAGCACTGCACGCCCAGTCCTCCCAGCCTTTGTTGTGGAATGGTCACTGCAGCCAATCAGAAGCCCTGGTGGTCAGGTGCTGTTCTCCTGGCATCATGACTCCCAGCATCTGAGCAGTGCTACCAGGAGAAAGGCATGTGACTGTTGTGGCCTCTGATTGGTTACAGTGGTCAGGTGCTAGTCACTCCACAACAAAGACCAGGAGGATTGCCAGATCCGAGGACGGGTCAGCACCCTGCTTTTATTTTAACACATTTGGACCTATAATTTAAAAAATCGCCAGCAATCACACAGCCCTTTTAATGGAGTCCTTCCACATCAGACATTCTACATGCTTGGCTATCCCTCTATTTATGGGACTCAGGAGCCCCATGCTCATGACCGGTGATCAGATATTGATGCCTATTCTGGCCTTCAACAATTATCACATATAATGAAGATAGTTCACCCCCCATGACTGCAGACTTATGGCCTAAAGCAGGGGGGAATCTGAATATCAAGATGGTGCCGCAACAGGCAGGAGGCTGACTGCAATACACCAAGGAGACCTGCAGAGTGCGACAGAGAAGCAGTGAGGGAAAAATGTATCTTCACTGGAGCGTTTATGGAAAGAGTTTTTGGTTTAACCCATTTTCAAATCTCCTACTGAGGCGGTCTGAGTTAGTGGAGAGAAGACCCTCATGTGGAGTGAGGAATCAGCATGTGCATGCACTACACAGATGGCACATTGTTTTCCATCAGCCCTGAGGTGGCGCTAGAGTGCAGGGTTGGTGGCGTTACAGAAGAACCGAACACTTACTGCCATCACTGGGAAAACCAACAGCCAAACACCCTGGGATTGTTTTGATTGCATCACAACCAATAAATTGTCAAAAGTGGACAATTCCCTTATTATTGCAAGTCCTGTCAAGTGCATATAAGGAAGGTTACCTGCGGATGGCGCTGCGTGGACACAAACAGTTGATGACAATCAAACTGCCTGAAGCATTTATGGAAGACGTATAACTAACACACTGCAGGGGAGGAGCCACCTCATTAATTCGCTAATGTTTAATGAGAAGGCGGAGCCACAATTAATTCATACGGAAAATGTTTAAAGTCGGAGTGTGAAGCTGATGTAACTCGGACCTGAGTCATTGTAAGGACTCACATAGGCGCTTTTATCACAGACTGTTGGTCCACGTATAAAAATTGCAGCATGTCCTAGTCTGGTGAACATCCCAGTCCAGAACCGGGCATGCAATGCAATGTCCACTGCCCGCGGGTATCGGCCAGCACACGGGTCCGTCCAATGCAACTCACCCGCTCGCATCAAAGGGGCCCAAATCCGATTTCAACTGCAGTGCGATACAATTACAGAATTTGTGACAAAGTAGAAATAACGAGCCAGAAGCTTTGCCGCTGCTAGATGTGAGCCCAGTCCTGTATCTTACAGCGCCATACCTGCGTCAGGAGAATGCTATCAAACAGGTGCTGGGTCTCCGACTGATCCTTGGTAATGTCAGCATTAGCATTCATGCCAAAGATCTCCGGGGAAGAGTTCAGAGGGAGGGTCTTCGTATATTCAATGTAATGGTTGTACTGGAAGAAAAAAGGGTCAGAACTTCAATTTATATTTATGAGACTTAAACTGTCTTTGAAGCATTATCATCATCCCATTATCTACAAGACACGGCAAAGACACATAGTCTACGGCGCTGAAGGATGAGCATTACCATACGGAGGAGTCGCCGCTGAAGCTGGGTAATTGATCTAAATAATTGAATGGAAGTCACTAGATTTGGTAATGGGATCCAGTCACGGGGCGTAAATCATGAAATAACAGAGCTGTACCATCTACTGACAGACTACGTCTCTGGGCGTTCCATCCGCCGGCAATATCATTATCTCTGTACGGCTAAAAGCTTCTTGGTTGAGTGGATCAAATGGTTAATATGACTTGTGGGCCGGTAAGGAGATGTCAGTGACGGCTGCCAGCGCACACGGCCCCCGCAGCGCTGCACAGGATACAAGAGCTGATACTCTGCACTTGTTAAAACTTTTAGCATTCTGGCCTTGTAAGTTTTCAGGAAGTCAGAAAATGACCAATTGTATAAATCACATTTTCGTGTTAAACACACTTTTTAAGAGTTTTTGGTGATATTTTTACCTTTTGGTTAAAATCTGTACTTTTTTTAAAACCCTAAAATCCTGCCTTGTTCACAATGACCACACGGCCCAATACTAGTCTGATACTTCCTGTAGACAAAGCTTTACAGCAGTCTAACATGACAGGCAGGATTACACTGAGAGGTGGACCCCTATATGCAGATAATACAGGACCCACCATTCACAATAGAGGATCAACTGTGACTACGCCCTCCCTGCACAGGTCATGCCTACAACAGTCTCCTATACAAGTCCATAGGTCCTAGGGTTGCCACCTTTGTCACGAAAAAATACCAGCCATGGTTTTAAAAAGGGGCGTGTCAGGGTAGGGGTGGGGGGTTGGGGTGTGGCTTATCACTGCATTTTTTCCCCTCCTTTATCTCCTGGATCCCGTGCAGCGTTTGTGCACATGTGCGGGATCCCATCCAGCGTGTTCTCACGACTAGATGTTTAGTGTGATTCACACGCCATCTACTCGCAAGAACATGCTGCAGGCGCTCGCATCGCATACAATCTACACATATATAATTATATACATGAGATACCCAGGTTACCCCAGCATGGGGTATATAGTGATGCTGATGTAACCTGGATGTGTCCTGTACGTAATTGTATGTACAGCTGGTATAACGTATACCACCTAAACATACAAGATTACATTCAGTACATGGTACATACCTCGTGTCGCATGTACTGCTCCTCCGCTCTCCTCCTTGGGTCCCGACACTGTCACTGCAGCGCGGGCCGGACATCCATCCTGACCCCCACACATCCATTCTGCCCCCACACACACATAGCTACGTCTATTATGGCCCCCACACACATCACACACAGCTGTACTACATCCATCCTGACCCCCACACATATCGCACACACACATAACTCCACTACATCCATCTTGATCCCCAGACATCACACAGACAGCTCCACTACATCCATTCTGACTCCCACACACATCGCGCACACACAGCTCTACTACATCCATTCTGACCCCCACACACATCGCACACACAGCTCTGCTACATCCATTCTGACCCCCACACACATCGCACACACACAACTCTGCTACATCCATCCTGATCCCCAGACATCACACAACAGCTCCACTACATCCATTCTGACCCCCACACACACATCGCACACACAGCACTGCTACATCTTTTCTGACCCCCACACACATCGCACACACAGCTCCGCTACATCCATTCTGACCCCCACACACATCGCACACACAGCTCCACTACATTTATTCAGACCCGCACACACATCACACACACAGCTCTACTACATCCATCCTGACCCGCACACACATCACACACACACAGCTCAGCTACATCCATCTTGACCCCCACACACGTCACACACAGCTCTGCTTCACTCACTCACTTACTCAATCCATCCATCCATCCATCCATCCAGAACCCCACAGCTCTGCTACATCCATTCTGACCCCCACACACATAGCACACACAGCTGCAGAGTCCTACATTTTCTTACCCTGTGTGGGAGGAGTCAGGGGCTATCACATGACATGACATCATCGGAGGCCCTGGAAGCTGTCAGCTCTGCAGGTATGGGTCTCCCCTGAGGTCAGGAGGGTTTCCCCTGCCGGAGGAGAGTTAACCGGCGCTAGGGGACAGTGCAGGCTCTGAAAATACCTGTAATAGGGCTGGTAAAAAAAAAAAATACCGGCACTGGCCTGACAGAAAAAATACCGGCCAGGCCAGTGGTTTACCGGCCGGGTGGCAACCCTAATAGGTCGCCTTCTGTCCATCGTGCAGATGGCCCATGAGGCTGCTGTAAAGAATTTCTCTAAATGCTGTTAAATGAAGCTCAGGTAAGAAGGCCGCCCCCTTAGTCATGTGCAGACAAGATGGCCGCCCCCTTAGTCATGTGCAGACAAGATGGCCGCCCCCTTAGTCATGTGCAGACAAGATGGCCGCCCCCTTAGTCATGTGCAGACAAGATGGCCACCCCCTTAGTCATGTGCAGACAAGATGGCTGCCCCCTTAGTCATGTGCAGACAGCAGAATTAAAAGTTCTACAAATCAGAAAATAAGAACAGATTAGAAAAACAGAAAATATTTCTCTGTCTGGTTTTAATTGCTAACAAATGGTGATAGGAAGTCCTCCTGTTAAGGACCATATTCTCAGCTCCCCCCTTCCACCTCGGCCCTAGCACTCCAGTTATTAGTATTACACGCTGTGCTTCTTCTCTCAGCGCCTCATTAGTTGTACATGCACATGAGCGGCCCAGTGACTCGGCTCCTGGTGTCCGTGATGAAGAAGCCACAAAAGCTTGCACATATACTCTTCTTAAGCTAGCCGATGACTGTATGGCATCACCTCTACATACATGTTACAGAAGAGTAGCTTGCACACACACCCTTCTACAGTTAGCTGTGACGGTGCGGCATCACCTCTACATACATGTTATACAAGAGTAGCTTGCACATACACCCTTCTACAGTTAGCTGTGACGGTGCGGCATCACCTCTACATACATGTTATACAAGAGTAGCTTGCACACACACCCTTCTACAGTTAGCCGATGACTGTATGGCATCACCTCTACATACATGTTACAGAAGAGTAGCTTGCACACACACCCTTCTACAGTTAGCTGTGACGGTGCGGCATCACCTCTACATACATGTTATACAAGAGTAGCTTGCACATATACCCTTCTACAGCTAGCCATGACGGTGCGGCATCACCTCTACATACATGTTATACAAGAGTAGCTTGCACACACACCCTTCTACAGCTAGCCATGACGGTGCGGCATCACCTCTACATACATGTTATACAAGAGTACTAATATCACACAAAAGGCTCACATCTCCATCCGAGGGCACGTAGTACACGCCGCTTGCATCAAACTTGTAATTGTCATTTGTAATTATCTGGGAGTCGTAGAACTTATTAAGGATGCTACGAAGCGTCCGGCGGTCCCAGTCATCCGTCACTCGTCCTCCATAGTTACACTCCCCGGTCATGTATCTCAGAGCGGCATACGGCACCTCCTGCAAGAAGAAGAGTTATTATTGCAAGAACCCTAGCAGCAGGTCATGGCAGATCTTATGACTCTATCCTGCCTGGGGTATCTCTAATATTGTGCTTGTGTCCTGCAGCCATGGAAGAAGCCTGTGATTGGCTGAGCAGTCACATGCACAATCAGTGTCACGTGACCACCCGCCGTCGTCTTCCAGGACCGGGCGCAAGCGTCGGACAGAGCAGGTGAGCATGTCATTGTTTTCTTTTATACCAGTTTAAGATGTTTTTACGTTTTGGAACCCCTTTAACTCTTTCTATCATGTAGAAGAAAAAGACTTGATAAAACTCCCTCAATCCCCCAAAAGTTACTAAAGGTTCACACCAAGGACCGTGCAACAGAAAGGCCTGCAACCTCCACTAATCCCTTCTGCTAGCACAGAACAGTATGAGCAGCTTGCACCCTCACATAGTGCCTCCTGTCGCAGTAGTTCCTGTATATGGCACTTGTTATTGCCATCTTATGCCATGTACTTAGTCTGATGACTTGTCGTTGGAATGAGCTAACGACGCCAGAGTTCGCTCGTTCGCTGGCGCAGCCTGTTTATACGGCAGAAACATTGTTGGGTCGCTCACACAAGAAATCGCTCAGTCGTCACATTCCTGTATACGTGAGAGGACTGAGTGAGCCGTATATAAACCCAACGATTAGTGAACGAGCCAACGGTGAGGTTTATGCTTTAATGAAAGGAATGATGAATGAAAAGCAAACGGTTCTCGTTCGCCGCTGCGTTTACACTGAACGAAGCCGCCAGTATGAACAACACCTTGGAACTAATGGCGCTTCTACACAAACCAATCAGAGTACAAGTTGGCAGAGTTCTGGCAATATAAAATGTATAATGTACGGTTTTTGTTAATGAAGCGATGGAATTCGAGCGGTTTTAGTATTCAGCTGGATTATGGATAACAAGTGTCACCCGCTTCTAAGCCCACAACGGCCAGCCTCCGCCCTCCGCCTGCCACCACTGGGAGTAGATACAATCACTGTGTAACTTTTATTACCGATGGAATGAAAACAGCAACATCACTTCCACCGCTGTCATTGTGGCTCTCTCCACCCCACGCACCGCGGCATCCAAGTATTGTGTTACCAATCCTTAAGGGGGAGGAATCGTACCAATAACTAAAAGGCCGTATTAAATGTTATTAAACTCACTTATCTGTCCCTCTAGCGGACTACAAGCTGCAATCGTTTGGTCGCTTACATGAGGATATTGTCTATCAGTTAAAACAGACAGGGGAAACTATTAGGCCTCCCCTGGCTCCTGCACCCCCCGGCTCCTGCGCTCGTGCCGCCACCCTGGCTCCTGCACTCCTGCCGCCCCCCTAGCTCTGGTGCCCGCGTCGCCCCCCCCCCCCCCCCCCCTTTGCTCCTGCACCCCCCTCTGGCTCCTGCGCCCATGCGGCTCCCTCGCTCCTGCGGCCCCCTGGCTCCTGCACCCACGCCGCCCCCTGGCTGTGCCATTATCTTCTACTGCAGTAAGAACACTCCAATCAGGATGATATGGTGCATCTATTTGCAAGACAGCGTTCAGTGTACTCGGGGAAGGAGAAGACAGAAAGGGTTAAATCCCTGCGGTAAATTTACAGTGCCTGGTCCTAAATGGGTTAATAGGACATGTAAACCCCTCATATATGACACCTGTCTGTGCTGCGTAGAATAATCACAGTTCATGCCTAAATTTCTGTGCAGGCTTAGAAATAAAAGCTGAACTGCAATTGGTCCAAACTAAAGTCCATTTCTTGACACTGACACGTTAAAGTGTGGCTAATTAATGGAAATATGCTGTAACAAATGTATGATTGCGTGCACCATGTCTGACAGAACTGGCCTGACATACATCACTATGGCGCGGCTCGGGAAGCAGGCTGGCCGTTGATTACTGCATGCTTTAATGACAAGTTGAACGGAACTAGGTGTTTCAGGCGGTACCGCTACCACAGAACTTGGAATAAGACTCAACTTGCCCTTAAAGCACTGCGGCATCCAATAACTGATTCCTGGGTAGGGTCACATGAAAGCTGGTTTGTCTATTGATGCAGTGTTCACCACCCATTGAACGATCCCAGAAGAGACCCCCCGGTATGCAGCCAGGCCTGTAGCTGTATGAAGTCAGGACCGGCTGAGCTCATCCTAACGAGGCGAGTGTCCAACCAGACGCGCTCTGTTCATCTAGTGGCCACCTTTCTGTGCGGGGGTCTGTGTTGGGTACAGATGCAGGTGTTCTTTTCTCCTTTGGACCTTTTTTCCATAAATGTGTCTGGCCAAGCGGTAAGCATACCCACTCTTTACTCTACTTGTACACACTGACATCCCCTAGCGCTCACGTTTTCCCAACAATCGCTGGGCGGCATCTGTAAGCGCAGCTTCTGTTAGCAACTAGCGCTATTACAGCTAATAAAAGTGCTAATTTCCAGGCGGTTCCTGTGCTCACAGGTGCTGCCCAGCAATTGTCGGGAAACCGCGAACGCTAGAGGCTGCTACTAGTGTTCGTGTAATAGCCCTAAGCTGTGCGCTCTGGAACTGACAGAGTGGGAAGTTCAAAACCCTGCAGACAAGTAAGGCTAAAAGACTTGCTAATCCTCATTACAATGCTACTTTAACTCTTGCCTTTCCAGAGTGCACAGATCAGTGAGAACGGTGCTGTACTACGTTAGACATTGATACATGTGTTTGACGTTAGTGGTGTAAGAGGCTCTTCATGCTTCACTATGTGACCCCAGACTAATGGGGACACAGTCTCTTTTACAAGAATGGCATATTTTTTGTCAGTTTTGACTCAATTGCGTTTTTTGTGGAAAAACATTTCTCCATCCCCATGTTTTCTGTAGGTCGACAGTAAAATATGAAAAGTCCTACAAACATTGCGGTTTTATGTTGTTTTTTTGCCACTGGTTTCTTTATAGAGAAAAAAAAGCCTAACGAGAAAAAAAGCCCGTCTGACCAAAGAAAGCCGCTCAAAAACCTGTAAAACACACAAGGAATTATCCGAACTGCTGCACTTTTTGTGGCTTTTTTCTGTCAGCAAAAACAGCCCAACAAAACCGTGAAGAAGAAGAAAGTGTTGGAGAGTAACGAGGCTGCCGGGACCGCACATGCTCACTCCTTACATCATATTGATTTAGAAACATCTGTAACTGTTGGACACTAATTCTCAGATCTGTCTCGTTAAATTCATAAGGAATGTTCCATCCCAGGGGGCCAAATTTCCTTCTTTCTTGCACCAACGCATGGAAGAAACACAGTCCGTAAAGCAGTTTCTTGAACTGCGCCTGAAACAGAAAGACACATTTGAAAAGAAGCTCTTTGATATAACAGTAAATACACTTGGCTTTCAATTCCCAGTCATTGTTACAAGGCCTGTATAAAGAGTCTAACATTGACTTGCAGGAATGCTGCCTTCCACTAGGTGGCACTGCAGAGGTATTGTTTAACCTCCCTTAGGCTTCTTTCACACGAGCGCATATTGTTAGTGAAAAATCTGGTGAACGGGCACACAAATTAAACGTTTGTACGCCAGTTCATATGGCCTGGAGAGGCCGGCGCAAATGCGCCAAACTCACCAGGCTATCGTCCATTTCCCCTCCCTCTCCATCGCAGGCTCACCTCTTGTTCCTCCCCGCTCGTTCTGTACATAGGAGGGGGCGGGACAGGCAGAGCTAAGCAGCGGTCTGTCACACCTCCTCCCATTGATGGCTATGGACAGGGGGCGGGGAGAGGGTGGGCACTTAGCTTCGCCCCGTCCCCTCCCATTGCACAGAACGAGCGGGGAGGAACAGAGGTGAGCCTGCACCGGGGGGGGGGGGGGGAGGAAAACAGAGGGAGGGAGTTTAGCAGCCATGCTGCTAAACTCCCTCCCACCTAGGGCTGCTGCCACAGGCTCCCATAGGAGCCCATGCAGCAGCCGACGTATTCTCGGCCCAAAACATAGTTCCAGGACTATGTTTTGGGCTTGGCGTAAAAATGCCCGGCGCTATATTGGCTTGCCCGGGTGTTTTTACGTCTCAGAAATACGCCCATGTGATCTGATGCATTGGAATCCACTGCATGAGATCACAACACATATCAGCCGATATGCGCTCATGTGAAAGAAGCCTTACTTGTAAATACATGAAAACACGATCCCGATGTAACGCTGCTCAGCGCTGTCACACACTGGAGATTACCCAAACCTGAGGATTTTAGCAGTACTTTTGATGGCGACACTCTTTATGGACCTCTCACGCAGGACAGAAGTAGTCGGCTCAGACATTTCTGCGTCACAATGTTATTTCGATGGGGCCTGACTTCTGCATCTGTTAAAATCCACAAGACTTCTCACTTCAAAACCACAAGATTAAATTCTGCAGTGGAAAAACTTTCTGCTTCAGAATTAAGAAAGTCTTGTAGAATTGTAGCAGACTTCACATTCTGCAGCTACAAACAAAATCAGCATCTGTGCTGCGTCTTGCGGGCGGTTTTGTAGGGTGTGAAGGGTTCCTTATAGATCACATAAACAAAAACACTTGGCATGCTTCAAAAACATCACTGTTAATTGCAGCACTCCTGTGGATATATGTGAATACCCCATAAGGGAGCTTTCACACAGGAGGAATGTTTCCGTATTCCACACCATAAATATGCACCGTTGTGAATTCCATACCAAAACATGTAAGTCCCGCTGCAGCTATTGATAAGGAATTGTTAGCAAAACTCAGACATTTTCATTCCGCATCAAAATCTGGTTACAACCATGCAGATTTTGGTGCAGAATTTTCTACAGCCTACAGTGCGGAATGCATAATAATTCCAGTCATGTGAAAGGTCCTTTAGGGGTGCATTACTTCATTCTCAGCAATAGACTGACGATGGTGATAAAGGGATTGTCCAGCGGGTGTCTGGAAGGACCTCTGATCCTCTGTTCTCTGGGCTTAAGTGCTTGTGCACAGAGCTGATTGCTGCAGGATCAGATAACGTAGTTTCCACTACAATGTCCAGTCTGGGTATTGCAGGCAAAGTTCCCATTCACTTTAATGCCTGCAAAACTGAGTCTGGCCACTGCAGTGGGAACGGAGCTGTCTACTTCCAGCAGAAATCAGCTTCCAGCCCAGGGAACAGCTTTTTGGTGAGGGTCCTGTGCAGTGGATCCTCAAACATCTACTGCTGGTGAACTATCTTGAGGATATACTATCAATAGTTTATAGGGCCCACTGAATATTTGCCCAGGTTTGGGAGAGGGTACATAGGCCTTCTAGTTTTTAGTAGACAACCACACCTTTTCTCCAACCCAAAAGCTAGGAGCTGCTTGGCTGTGTCAGTCGGTTGCTTTTTCATAAGCATTCTGGGCTTCCCCCGCAAGGCTTATTTTAATTCCTTCTGGTTTTCTGCTAACGCCGTCAGTCTGTGACTGACAGTCGGGACAGGGGTGTTGATAGGAAGGCCAGGAAGGAAAATCGGGTGAATCCCGTAGTTGGCATAGAATGGGCTTTAGGTGGTAGAACTGTGTTGGGAGTTACTATAAGTGAACTCCGCCAGCGATAAATAATCCAGCCAGTCGTCCTGCAGATGGGAAATGAAGCAACGGAGATACTGCTCCAGAGTCTGGTTTGTTCTTCCAGTCTGGCCGTGAGGATGAAAGGCAGATGAGAGATTCACGGTAGTTCCCAGGGCTGTGCAGAAGTGTTTCCAGAACTTTGACATGAACTGTACCCCTCTGTCAGAGACCACATCATCAGGAATGCCATGTAGGTGGAAAACGTCTTGGATCATCAACTCCGCAGTGTACTCAGCAATGGGAATTTCTTTGATGGGGATGAAGTGAGCCATCTTCATAAGTTGGTCGGTCCACAACAACAAGAATGGCAGTCATCCCTTTCAAGGAAGGTAGCTCTACAAAGAAGTCCACAGATATAGACCCCCATGGCCTGGATGGACTGGAAGGGGTTGCAGGAAACCCAGAGGGCAAGCTCGTGGCATCTTATTCTGAGCACATACCTCGCAAAAGGTGACATACCCCTTCACATCTTTCCTGCAGTCGGGCCACCGGAAGGAACAAAGCAGGAGTTCCAGAGTCTTTGTGACTCCAAGGTGACCGGTCTGCTTGGAATCGTGGGCCCGTTTGAGGATTTTGAGTTGACCAGCATCCGGAACATATAGTTGATGTTTCTTGCAACCAAAGTCCATTCTTGAAAGAACATATAGTTGATGTTTCTTGCAACCAAAGTCCATTCTTGAAAGAGAGCTTCACATCCTTAGAAGGACGACTTAGGAAAGAGTCACTTTCGTAGCTTCTTTTGAACTTTGTTAAGAAGTCCGCAGAATGCAGGATACCCAAAAGATTTTAGAGGGATAGAATTGTGTAGTCTGTATTTGACTTCTACATCCTGCACAATGCATCTGCCTTGCTGTTTCTGGCACCAGGGCAGTAGGACACAAAAAAATTGAACCTGGAGAAGAGCAGGGCCCATCGTGCTTGTCTCGCAGATAACCTCTTGGCAGTACGGAGTAATTCTAAATTTTTATGGTCAGTAAGAAACATTACTGGATGATAGGCTCCTTCCAAGAGGTGCCTCCATTCGGTAAAAGCCACTGTCAGGTTGTGCTACTGGAGTCTGTTGTTCTACAGGGTTCCAGGAGCACACCTTCACAGGGGAGGGATAGTTTAGCTGGCTGGCTGTGGTTTGCTCTTGCCAGCCAATCCCCAGGGTCTGAGCTTATATATAAATACACGTCTCTTTCAGTGTCTGTTTGGTGTCCAGGGTGAGCAGTCATGTTCCCTTCTGTGTGCAGCTTCCTGTGTGATTTGTGCCCTGTTACCTTGGTGTTGCAGCTTGCGGTGTAAACTGTGTCCTGTGCTGCTGGATCATGTGTCTCGTTAGAGTAAAGACCGTGAGACACAAGGACCCTTGATCACTGGGCTCGTGGCTTAAGTGCCTTGGCTAGTTCACAAACTAATCTCTCGTTTTTATATTTCAGCTATTCCATCTGCTCTAGTGTGTGGGGATGTTTGGCGAGTGTTATAGTTGTTTGTCCTAGGTTATGGCTGTTCTCATGCTCATACAACATACTACATAGCAAGTAATATATAGTCTCAATATCATTAGCAACTACCAATCGCATTGATACATACGTCCCAACAAATCACCTGTAGGTTAACCTGCATCCTGATGACAATCCACGTGTACCCCGTACACCACATGTCTGTGTAGTAGCGGCGTCTCTATAGAGCTACTGCGCATGTGTAAAGTAATCCTCACAACACTTTCGCTCGAAAATCGCTACGGCGCATGCGAGGCACCATTTTTTTGGAGACCAACTTGGAACAGACGCCATATAATCGATGTCACAATGTATAAATGGCAAATGTGTAGAGTAATCCCCACGACACATTCGCTCAAAAATCGCTACAGCGCATGCGTAGCGCCATTTTCTTGAAGACCAATTTGGAACAAATGCCATATAGTCGATGTCCCAATGTATGAATAGCAAATGTGTACAGATAGAGCGCCATACCAACAATGTGTGGCCATTTTTTTGAAGACCAATTTGAATCAGACACCATATTACTGGTGTCTGAATGAGTCACTGATGCATGTGCAGAATCTAAGCTCCATATCATCAATACATTTTAAACCCTTATAATTATGGAAAATATGGGAATATGGAGAAGAATCGTGTCCAACAAAATGACCTCCACACACAAGGGGGGAGTATTATAAAAATATACTCACTTACCACCTCTCATAAGAATCCATAATGAAAATATAAAAAAACAGCTAATTTAATGTGCTGTGTATATAAGGGTTTAAAATTTATTGATGATATGGAGCTTAGATTCTGCACATGCATCACTGACTCATTTAGACACCAGCAATATGGTGTCTGATTCAAATTGGTCTTCAAAAAAATGGCCACACATTGTTGGTATGGAGCTCTATCTGTACACATTTGTTATTCATACATTGGGACATCGACTATATGGCATTTGTTCCAAATTGGTCTTCAAGAAAATGGCGCTACGCATGCGCTGTAGCGATTTTTGAGCGAATGTGTTGTGGGGATTACTCTACACATTTGCCATTTATACATTGTGACATCGATTATATGGCGTCTGTTCCGAGTTGGTCTCCAAAAAAATGGTGCCTCGCATGCGCCGTAGCGATTTTCGAGCGAAAGCGTTGTGAGGATTACTTTACACATGCGCAGTAGCTCTATAGAGACGCCGCTACTACACGGACATGTGGTGTACGGGGTACACGTGGATTGTCATCAGGATGCAGGTTAACCTACAGGTGATTTTTTGGGACGTATATATCAATGCGATTGGTAGTTGCTAATGATATTGAGACTATATATTACTTGCTATGTAGTATGTTGTATGAGCATGAGGAAGGCTTCACAGCCGAAACGTCGCTGACGTGGTGATGGGCTAAATAAAGACCACTTATTATACTGCACCCGGTTATGCTGCCAGTTTTCTTTGGATGATTGCATTATACCCTGGAAGCGTTGGTTTGGAGCTTCTTCTCTGGCGACTGCATACAGGTCTGTCCCCGAATAAGGGTGGAATATTGGTGCTGCTGATGCACCTTCTATATTGAGGTTATGGCTGTCTGTGAGTCCAGTACACAGTTTGCAGTTCTCTGTCCTGTTTGGCGTTTCTGCCAGTATATCCAGTCTCTTTTCGTTTTTGGTCCCTTGGTCCTAACCCGTGTCTTTGGGTCATGTTCGTGTAGGCCCGTTGCCTATTTGCCCACATGAACGTAACAGCCACCGTGATGGCCAGAAGTTCCCTGTTCCAGACGTTGTTTTTCTCCGCAGGAGGATGCACCGGCGCTGAAGTAAATAGTCTTTAGTTTCTCCAACATGAATTTTGCCTCCGGGAGCAGAAAAACATGTGTTTTTTCTTTGCGAGGAAGGTGATGGGTGATGGGAGACTTTTGATAAGTCCTTGATCAATCCTCTGTAGAGGTTCATGATCAGACGCTGTACTTCCTTCACGTTTCTTGGAGTTGGCCAATCCAGGATGGTTTTAATCTTGCTGGGATCCATCCTTAAGCCGTTAGAGAAGATAATATATCCCAGCAATTGCATTTAAGTCTGTTCATACTCACACGTCTTCAGCTTGATGTGGAGGCTATTCTTCTGGAACACTGCCCTCACAGACATGCTGACTTCAACAGTTTGTCTCTTGAGCATGAAAATGTTTTCTGTAGAAGTTACCACTTATTTGTTACATCCTTCTGCCAGTGCTGTGAGCCAAGACTCCAGTGTATTTATGAGATGCCGACTCCCCCTGCTCATTTGCAGCTGATCACCAACTTCCTTCCTATCCACCGTAGTAGGGAGAAATCTGTCAATCACTGCTGGTTGTCCAGGGAGGGCCTGCAGCTCATGAATACACCATTGTCCTGCCTCCCAGCGCTCTCACCATGCTGCAATGCATATATAGAAGTTCTATAAATCTAAACAATATTCTTGTAGAAGTGACTGCTGTAGTTAGCATGTCTGTCACTGCTCACATAAATAATCTGACAGGTTACCTTTAAAGGGGTTGTCCCGTTGTGAGAAGTGCATGTCAGCACGTCTGTATGGCCATGACAATGGACTTTTTAATATACATTGTGCATTGTATATGAGTCATACAGAAGTTATATACTTACCTACGGGGTAGCCCCCCCCCCCGGGTAGCCCCCCCCCCCCCCCTGACAAAAGCTTGCTGCCTGCTTCTCCACTCGTCGGGCATGCGCAGAAAAGATTGTCGGTCCGTGGATGAGCCTGTTGCAGTTCGTGCATGCACAGTATCGTGCTTGATTCCTGGACAGCCACGGCGAGGATCAGAAGCGTCCAGCAGTGACTCTGAAGCGGCGGAGGGTAACTGTAGCGCTGGCGGGAGGTGGTGGTGGTTGGTGCTGTCAATGTACTGGCCAGAGGGTGAGGGGGGGGGGGGCTGTCAATTTACTAGCCGGGAAGGGGGGGCTGTTTGGGGGTGCTAGCAGGGGTGACGCTGATGTATTGGCTGGGAGGGGGGGTTGGTGCTGTCAATGTACTGGCCGGGGGTGGGAGGGTCTGTCAACGTACTGGCTGGGGGGTGTGTGTGCTGTCAACATACTGCCGGGGGGAGGGGGTGTATGTGTGCTGTCAATGTACTGGCCGGGGGAAGCATATTACCACTTTCTGCCGCAGTTCTCCGGCGCGGCCGATTCACCCAATCAGCTGGCTGGAATCGGCACCACGTGACTACACACCGTGCACGCGGATTGCCTGCAGCAGCCGTGTGCACTACACAGTACAGTTAAGCAGCCGTGCACTACACACTACACTTAAGCAGCACGGGATTAGGTTTAGGGTTAGGTTTAAGGTTAGGGTTAACTAACCCCAACCCTAAACCTAACCCTAAACACTAACCCTAAACCTTAACCCTAAACCTTAACCCTAACCCCAACCCTAACCCTAAACACTAACCCTAAACCTAACCCTAAACCTAACCCTAAACCCTAACCCCGTGCTGCTTAAGTGTAGTGTGTAGTGCACGGCTGCTTAACTGTACTGTGTAGTGCACACGGCTGCTGCAGGCAATCCGCGTGCACGCTGTGTAGTCACGTGATGCCGATTCCAGCCAGCTGATTGGGTGAATCGGCCGCGCCGGAGAACTGCGGCAGAAAGTGGTAATATGCCCGGGGGAAGGGGGGAGGAAAAAGTCTGTCATAACTTGTTGCACAAAGGTGGAGGGGAGGGGTGGCTATCATAACTTGTCGCACGGAGGGGGAGAGGGGGCTGTCGTAATTTTTCGCAGGGGAAGGTCAGTCATAGCTTGACACATGAGGGTGTGGGGAGGGGTGGCTGTCAATGTACTGGCCGGGAACGGGGGGGGGGGGGGGGGGGTTCTGTCAATGTACTGATGGGGAAGGGGGGAGAAGATGCTGTCAATGTACTGGCCGGGGGAAGGAGATCTACTGGCGCTGCGACCAACCGACCCAGCCACCCACCCACCTAGGAATAGTGGATCCTGGGTTATCTATATATGGGTGTCACCTCTCAGTGTAATCCTGCCTGTGCAGAGAGGGGAAATAGGAAAGTCCCGCAGCACACCTAACACATGCACTTCAGTGCAGAGGTTCCAGTCTGTATATGCCAAGCCACCTGTGGGGTCATGAACCAAACCCCAAATAAATGCAATGGTATCCAAGGAGGCGGCAGCATCAACGGTGTAGAGATTATAAAAAAAAGGGTTTTATTGCTCCATAAAATGGCGACGTTTCGACTTAATCTAAGTCTTTTTCAAGCCTTGAAAAAGACTTAGATTAAGTCGAAACGTCGCCATTTTATGGAGCAATAAAACCCTTTTTTTTATAATCTCTACACCGTTGATGCTGCCGCCTCCTTGGATACCTGTGCAGAGAGGGGAGGAGGTGAGCTGTGACTATTGTGAATGGTTGGGGTGCCAACAACTGGTCGCCGCCTGGGGGTTGGGGTGCCGCATGGGGGTTGGGGTGTCAACAACTAGTCGCCGCACGGGGCTGTCAGTGTTACTTGTCGCCCTGGTGGGAGGGCTGTCAGCGTTACATGCTGCACTGGGGAGGAGGGGGGGGGCTGTCAGTGTTACTTGTCACGGGGGGGGGGGGGATGGGGGGGTATCCTTGTTTCACAGCGAGGCGGCTGCAGGAGATTTCTCTCCCTGCTCTCCCCCGCCCCTCTCCATTCACTTTACAGAGCGGCTGCTGTTTACACTGAACTCTCATTCTGAACCATGAGTGTGTATAGACAGTCTCTCCTGGCCCCGCCCCCTCTAAGTACACTGTACAGCGAGAGAACATGCCCTACTGTAGAGGGACTTAGAGGGGGCGGGGCCTGGGTAGGGAGAGACTAGACCAGTTCAATAGAGGAGGCCGTGTTGTGGGTGGGGCTAGGACGGGAGCTGAGCGGGGCCAGGGAACCCTGCTTTTTCATTTCCATTGCTGCCATTGGTAGCCCGCACACAGACAGGGAGAGCACAACGGGCATTGTGGGAAGCCAGGACAGTGGCGCCATCTTTGAAAGTTGCATTGAACATCAGATATCAGCGTAATAAACGACATTCCAGCTGCTCTGCCGGCGGTCTGACCCCTGTACGCCGTGTGTTACCATGCTTGTGAGAGGGAAGCAGCATTCTTATATAAACATTTCCCCTGCGTAGCGGACCACCCCTTTAACCCCTTTTAGGTTTTCCCCCGGGTTTCTATTTCATAAACACGCAGTGGTTAGCGGCTGTAAATGACATGTAATTACAGGAGGGGCGTGTAATGCATCTCAGGCACATATAGCAAATCACCTACAACTGCTGCCGGCCGGATCCTATAAATCTCATACAGATTACTAACCATCTTCTTGCAGCCACTGAAAAACTCGGGATCAGAGATCGGATCCATCAGGTACGAGCGCATGATGTTGGAGCGCAAGCCTTTGGGGGCCTCGTTTGTCATCTTCACTCCATTCTGCAGCACAGAGACAGGGAAATTTGGTGATGGATAGCTTGTAAGCCAGAGGCGAAAATCTGGATGTGTGGTCTCTGGATTCAGCTCCTGCGAAGTGACAACACGGTCAACGAAAACACACACTGGAATCTACATTCAACATGTCCTGAATACTTAATGCCAGTCCTGCACTAACGGCACCCGGTGAGGTCCTGATTAGCTGGCACTGCCCTCACTCACTCACAGAAGTACATAAATAAGATTATCTCTGTTAGGCTACAGTCACACGGGCGAGGATCTCGACCCGATACGGCACTGCCAGTGTGCCATCTTCACGAGTGTGATAGGATCAGATGTGTTCCCACGGCATGCGAGTGCCGCGCCATGTCCTTCAAGGTCCCATTGAATACAAGAAGGGAACGCTGAAAGATCCTGGACCCACACCGTCCCTCCTGGCTGTCAGTAGCCGACACAGTCACGTCATACGGAGCTCAGGGGAGACGACGGCTCCTACACGCACACACACTCACACACACGCACACAGCTGTATAAGGCCGAATGCACACGGGCGGATTTTTGCTGTAGAATCCGCGGTGAGCATCTGCCCACTGGTTCAGCAGCAATGTCTGTTCATAGAACGCAATGTAAAAATAATTCTTCCACACACGACCGGAAAGCACTTGTGATCTCCACGAGCGGAGGAAAAATCGCAGCATGCTCCATTGCGGTGCGTTTTTCGCATGGGCGGCTTCCATTGACGTCAATGGAAGCCGTCCGACCCGCATCCTTTCCAAAATGACGCGGGTCCTGTGACCTTTCCGGAATTGACATCACCTAGCCATGGCGTGGGGAAATCTGTACTGCACATGTGCGCTGGCAGGCCCATATACAATACAGACAAGGAAGAAAAATGTAAATGTGATTGTTCCCAGCAAGAGAAACCAGGTAATCTTGTAGATACGATACCTTTTAACCCCTTAAGGACATGGCATATTTTGGGCTTAAGGACGCAACGATTTTTGGCGGCTTTTCTTCTCCATTTATAAAAAGCCATAACTTTATTATTTTTCCGCTGTCGCGGCCGTATGAGGGCTTGTTTTTTGCGTGGCAAACTGTAGTTTTTATCGGCGTCATTTTTGGGTACATTGACTATATTGTAAAACTTTTTTTTTTTTTTTTATGATAGCAGGGAGAGAAAACGCATCAATTCTGCCATAGATTTTTTTTTTTACAGTGTTAATCATGCAGCATAAATAAGACAATCCTTTTTCTGCGGGCCGGTACGGTTACAACGATACCAAAATTCTTACATTTGTTTTAGGTTTTTCCACTTTTCTGCAATAAAATTGGAAATCCTTTTTTTTCTCTAAATCGCTGCATTCAAAGTCCTGTAACTTTTTTATTTTTTGATGTACGGAGCTCTATGAGGGCTTATCTTTTGCGAGACGAGCTGTAGTTTTCATTGGTACCATTTTGGGGTACATATGGCTTTTTTGATCACTTTTATTGTGTTTTTAGTGAGGCAAAATGCTAAAAACTAGCATTTTGGCTCAGTTTTTTAGCATTTGTTTTTACGCTTTTTTCCGTGCACAGTCAAATGCATGTGCATCTTATTTTATGCGTCGTTCCGGACACTACAATACCAAATATGTAGGGTTTTCATTTTTTTTTTTATGCTAAACTTTTTTTAACATTTTTTTTTAATTCATTTTTTTAATCTTTTTTTTTTTACAACATTTGTCTCCCTCTGGGGGACTTTCACCACAGCCCTGATGATAGCTGTGATAAGGCATGGCAGGGCAGTAGCCTCGCCATGCCTTATCGCTTATACAGCGATCCCAGGCATTGGCACTACATGACTGTTGCCATGGCGAAAGGCCGGGCTCTGGCGATAACATCGTGAGAGCCAGCCGAAGACACAGAGGGAGCGCGCTTAGATTGCGGCAGGGAAGGGGTTAACAGCAGGGGGGGGCTGATGCCGCCCCCCCCCCCCCCCCCCGCTGTTGCAGCGGGACGCCAGCTGTGACTGACAGCCGGCTCCCACTGTGGGATAGCGCGGGATCATATGTGATCTTGCGCTATCCCCAGGACGTAGGTTTACGCCCTGTTGCGGGAAGTACCCAGCTCCCAGGACTTAACTTACGCCATGGAGCGGGAAGGGGTTAATGGCTAACAAAAATACACGATGTTACAGTAAGCTTGCGAGCCGCTCGGGTTCTTCTTCAGGCTTAAATGGAATAGATCCGAAGAGGCATGAATACTTATACACATGTATGACAAGGCACAGACAAATGAAGAAGAACTTGGGAATATAAATTTATAACAACTTTTGACACCTTCAGTGGAGGATTAAACTATTGCCGAGGTTCTATGGGTGAATGGCAGGTATAAGACATTTATAGCACAGATAAGACTGCTGGCCTGACGACCCCAAACAGTAATTCAGGGACCATAAAACCTTCACTCCCTTATTAGTGCCTAGTTAACAATGTTTATGTCCCTGTTGCAGTATTCCTTATAAATGCAAACCAATCACAGCCATATCTGTGCCTTGTTATAAGTATGTATGTCATAAGTGTGTATAAATATTCCTGCCTCTTCGGATCTATTCCATTTTAGCCTGAAGAAGAACCTGAGAGGCTCGCAAGCTTGCTATAACATCATGTATTTTTGTTAGCCATTAAAAGTTATCATATCTACAAGATCACATGGTTTCTCTTGCTGGGGACAGTCACACTTGACTCTACTGGCGACACCGGACCAAGCCTTTGTTTTCATTACAGGAAAAATGCAAGTACGCAGGCATTACCGGCCGCGGTCACGGCCAGATTCTGTGCGGGATTCGCCATGCGGAATCAGTGCATGCCATGTGCATAAGGCCTATCTCCATATCGGCATGGGTTTATGAGAGATCGCTCCTGTCAAACCAACCTGATCATCTTCTACGTACATAGATAAGTTCTAGACCGGACCATGGAGAGTCACAGGATCTTGTTTATCTGGACTCTTCCAAAGTGTGTGACACTGTGCCGCATAAAAGGTTGGTATATAAAATGAGAAGGCTTGGTCTGAGGGAGAATGTGTGTAAGTGGATAAATAACTGGTCAGTGATAGAAAGCAGAGGAGGTTATAAACGGTACATACTCTGATTAGGTCATGGTTACTAGTTGGGTACCAAAGGGGGCAGTATTGGAGGAGTCAATATTACTAGTGGGGTACCACAGGGAGTAGTACTGGAGGGGTCACCGTTACTAGAATACAGAGATCTCTCGCATCATTTATTATACCGAGGACTGTAACAAGGGGGCACTCTAATAACTGTGTATAGATATATCAGGGGTCAGTACAGAGATCTCTCCCATCATCTATTATACCAAGGACTGTAACAAGGGGGCGCTCTAATAATTATGTATAGATATATCATGGGTCAGTACAGAGATCTCTCCCATCATCTATTCTACCCAGGACTGCAACAAGGGGGCTGGAGTAGGTTGGGAGTAGGTGGAGCCTTGCATTCTGAGCAGAGCTGAGCTACTGAGCAGACGTGTCTGGAGCCCTTTCCCTCTCCCTCTCCCTGGAGAGGTGAGAGGGCCTCCATGAGTGTGCAATCTAGCACATCCTCCACCGTTCCCCGGGTGAGACCAGCGGGGAATGACGGTGTGTTACTGGTCTCAGGAGGGGAGAGACTTAGAAGATCCCAGAGGCTGATGCAGCAAGACTCCATGGAGAGCGCAGGTCAACCTGGAAAGAAAGGTGAGTCTTCCCAAGGACGGGATGGTGGCGATTCCCTTATCCAGTACAAGGGGTGGGGTGAGCGCCGTCCCGGGGAGACCACCAACAAGTATAGTACCAGAATTCATCTATGTACAAATGAATTTGAGGCATGCGGTCAGAAGCTTAAAAAGCTGCAGATGGAGCTGAAATCTTTGAAGGCTCGGGCAGAGACTGCTACAAGGAGAGAGGACCGTGTCACTATATCAGAAGAGATGGGGAAGGTGAGAGAGGCCATTAAGCTTTATTCCACTAGAAAAGAATACATTTTACAGAATGCTGGTGGATTTAAAGAAAGACTGAGCAACCAAGAGAGGTTCGACAGCATGAGGAACCTCTCTGGGAAGGAGTTAGCAGTAACCTCTGTGTCTGACAGTGAGGAGGATGAGGCAGGTGTAATGGCGTCTCCAGGTGTGATGTCCTGCAGGGCGTCTCCAGATCTATCACCTGTGGAGATTTCCCAGCCCATCCCCCCAAGGCAGCCCAGCCCAAGGCTGAGTGCTTCTTACTCCTCAGATGAGGAGGAAAGGGAGGGAGAAGGTGGTTATTTAATGGCAGAAATTAAAAGAATGGAATCACCTACTAATATGTCTAATCTTTCTTTTGGGGACGACCTACCTGAGGAGGGCAAAGAAAGATCAGGAAAAGGCAAGCAGAAGAAAAACAAGAAGAAGAAGCAGTTACAGGTCGTATGCACCCGTTTTGTACCATTTCCTAGCCCCTCTGGTCAAACAAACTCGGCATCTGTGGTGGTCCCGGGAATGGATCAGAGGGAGAGAATCTTTCCCAGCGACACCCAGGGGGAGGATGGGAAAGACCCCCCCCCTGCTCAGCCGACCCCAGTACCAGTAATGGTGTTGGATGCTGAGCAGGGAGGGAAAGGTATGGCATCCGTTTTTAGTCAGGCACCTGCGGTGGGTGTTGAGACTCCCATGGACTGCACGCTCGCGGGTGGTGTGCCGTCTTCCGAGATAGCCTGCACCCCCTCCCCGGATGCCTGCGTGCTCCGGGGGGCGGGGTCTATCACCTTGTCAGAGGTGAATCCTGATGCCCGGAGCAGGCAGACATCAGCGGCGGTGTCAGAGTCTGGGCGCGGGATCGCAGCTGCTTCGGCAGCACGGGACGCTATAGTGGCAAAATCGGTGACATCAGGTCATGAAGGTCAAATAGCAGTTGGAGTGAAGAAGGCTTCTCCTGTTTCAGGGGTACTAGTGTCAACAGGGATGCAGGTGGTGGGACGTGAAAGTGCGAAGGAGGTCCAGCGGAAGGGGCTACATAAGGATGGGTATAGCATATCTACTGTGGTTGCAGAGGAGGAGGGTGGTAGTAGGAATGCTGGTAGGAGCACTGAGGATGGTAGTGGATCCGAAGTCACAGGAGGGGAGAAGAGGATGTCTGGGATAGTAGTGGCAGATGCAGTGGGAAGGGAAACCGTGAGTGATGTAAAGAGTGTGAGTGATATAAAGAGTGTTTCTTCTGGATTAGGAAAGTCAGGAGGGTGTCCGGCTGTGCAGACTAGCCCGGCCATTATAAGGGTGACCGGGGGGTCCATGCAGGGTGTAGTTGGTCCTAGATTGTGGAGAGAGGCTCAAAAACTGGTCACCTCCTCTGCCGACGTACAACAGCAGGAGTCAAGGGATGGGAGGGCGGCTTGTCCAGAAAGGGATGCTGTGGGGATGATTGCCCACCCATCTGGTGCTATGGTTAGTGGTGCTGCGTCTTCAGATGGTTTTGGTGGAGATGCTGCATTATCTACAGATAATAGGACTGGTGCCCAGGAACAGGCCAGGTCTAATGTTGCCGTAGTGGGGGGTGCGGTAGGGTGTCTGACCCATCTCCCCTCCGGGTGGTGCCTGGCCCCAAAAGTTATGCTGGAGCGGTTACCGGGGGGGGGGGAGGGCAGAGAGGCCTTTTTCCCGTGGGGCTGGACAGGGAAATTTACGGCGGCGTCTCTTGGAGGCCCTGAGGCGGGGAGAAAAGACGGCCAATATAGAGGGTGAGCAGGTTAACCTCGACTTCTGGACCCAGCGGCATGGACTTGAGGCCTTCCGAGAGAATAGAGGGAATTGGTTGCTCCCAACAAGCGGGCCATCGGGGGCCAGAAGGAATGTAGTCAGCCTTCGGCATATAGGTAGCAGAGATACATGCCCAAAACGGGGGAAGGTGGTTGAGCTCCTGCTGAATATGGGCTTCAGGGCATATGACATCTTTGCCCTGATCCATCTGTTTGGCACCTCAGAGTTTGATATCAGCTTTGTTCGGTCAGAAGGTCTTGAACCTTTCTGGTCGAATTATGAGCTGGTTCAGACTAGGCCCGACTGGCGGGATTTCGAGGTGATTCCCGTTTCCCGCCAGGACACGGTGAAGTCAGTGACCATTTTAACCCGTAATGAGTCACTGTCGTTCATTGACATCATGACCTGGATATCTCGTTACGGGGAAGTGCAGGGCAACCCCACAAAGAACCGTGACGAGTACGACATCTGGTCTGGAGCCTGGACTTTCCTGGTGAAATTGAGGCGGTCCGGAAACTCTGTTACCCACATTCCCTCCTCTGCTTTCTTGGGAAGAGATAGGATCCTGGCCTTTTACCAGGGGCAGCCGAAGGTCTGTCACAAGTGTGGTGACCCCACACATTTCAGTGCGGCATGTACCAAAGTGATGTGTACATTATGTGGGGGAGAGGGTCACCATGCCGCCTCGTGTACAGACATTCGCTGCAACCTGTGTGGTGTCCTAGGACACCCCTTCAGTCGCTGTCCTCAGCGTGCCCGTGCTGATGTTGCTCCTGATCCGACTGGGGTACCCCGGGGCAGCGGGGCCTCAGCTGGAGAGGGGGAGGGCGGAAGTAGGGGGTCTGGAGGTCCGGTGATGGAAAAAGGTGGAAGAGTGAGTAAGACCAGACAGCAGATGTCCCAAAAGGAGGCAGGGGAAGGGGGAGAATCCAGTAGGATGACCCTGGTCCCTGTTTCCCAAGGGCCAGTGACCACCTCTGAGGACATAAGGGGCAGCGATTTGGAGGAAGAGGTCAGGAGACTGGCGAGAGAGGAGGAGGAAAGGTCCAGTTCCCTATCAAGTTCCCATCCAGAAGACAGTTTGGATGAGGAGAGTAGGGAATGGCAAAAGGAAAAACGTAAAAAGGGTAAACAGAATAAAAAGAAGGGGAAAAAGAAATCTTCTCCTCCTCCAGGTCAGATGCTAAAGGAGGGCTAAACCGGCTCCCCTCTGGTCATCTTAACAAACCGCTTTCAGACTCTGGAAGGAGGCGACCCTGAATCCTCCTCATTAGAGGAGGAGGAGGGGGAGCCAAGGAATAGAGTAGTGCAGGTGGGGGACGTCGCTCCCCTCCCCCCTGGGGGGCCACAAGTTCCTCCGGGGGTTAGGGGAGACTCAGTGCCACAGGACAAAGGTGAGGGCTCCTTTCCGAATCTGGAGAGGGGTTCGCAAAAAGAAATAAACAATCATGTAAAAAATATAAATATTGTAAAAATGGATATGTCGGAGTGTTTAAAAAGGGGTGGTAGGGATTCTGGTGGGGAATCCGGTAATGTAAAGAAGAGAGCTGTCCAACTCGATCACCCTTGATGGTGGCACTCACCCCATTTACGTTGGCGACCATTAATGGCGCTAGCATTAAGTCTGATATGGCTCGCTTTATGATTTTTTATTTTTTCAGCCGCAATGAAGCTGATATTTTGTTTTTGCAAGAGACCAGGCTAACAGACCTGGCCAGCATCCATAAAGCAAAGAGGGAGTGGACTCATGGGCCCTCCTATTGGTCTCTTGCGGCCGAACCATATAGCGGGGTGGCAGTTCTTTTTAAAACCGCAGCGGTTGAATGCAGACGGGTAATCGAGGTGGAAATGGGGAGGTGCTTGGTCTTGGACGTCCTTATGAGAGGTCAAGAGCTTCGGCTCATAAATATTTATGGTCCTCAGAGCAAGAACGAGAGAAAGGACCTCTTCATAAGGATCAAGCCCTTTCTTTTTACGAGTCGACTGGTGATGTTTGGCGGAGACTTCAATAATGTCTCGAGGCTCTGTGATAGGGGAGGTGCCAGAGACAAGTTGGCTTATGACAGCATTGCTTTGAATAATATAGTGAGTGAGGCTCGCCTGGTGGATGTCCACGTTCGGCACACCACAGGCGACACGGGGTTCACTTTTTATCGAGGTAGTTGTAGATCTAGAATAGATAGCCTCCTCCTTTAAATAAAACCTGTCTCCTCACCAATTCTGGTGGTGGAGGTGGAATTCTCCGATCACTGTTTAATTATGTTTTCTCTGAATGTTTCAGAAACCCCTCGGATGGGAAGAGGTTTATGGAAGTTAAATTCGGCACTCCTGGAGGAGGTGGAAATAAGACAGTCCTTCCAGGATTTTCTGCAGAGCCAGCTTCCACTGATGGGCCTTTGTAACAGTAAGTCAGAGTGGTGGGAGATCTTCAAGAAACGGGTTGCAAAATATTTCCGTGAGCTCTCAAACCTCAGAAGTTTGACCCAGTACCGTTTATATCAAGCTTTGAGGAGGAAACTCGAGCAAATTGTCTCGACTGGGGGCAGCCGTGAGGAGGCCTCCAGGGTGAAAGCCTTGCTGAAGGGATGTCGGTATGATAGGCACACATCTTTAGTTTTTGAGAGGGATTTCGAGAAATTCCGCTCGCCCGACCCCTACAGAAACTGTAAGTTGTCAGTGAATAGTAGGTTGGTAGCGGGTCTGGTTGATAGTACAGGATCTCTGAAAAGGTCCAGTTCAGGGATCCTGGAGGTCGTCAGATCTTTCTACTCACACCTTTTGGCAAGGAAGGATCTAGATCGAGTCAAGATGTCGGCTTTCCTGGCTGATACCATCCCTGAGCAGGGGGTGGCGTCGTCGCTTGACGGAACCGATCAGGGAAGAGGAAGTGAGACTGGCCTTTGATGGGCTTGCGCTCAAGAAAACGCCAGGTCCGGATGGCTTAACATCCGAGTTTTATAAGACCTTTAAGGAGCTGTTGGCTCCCCTGTTGACTGAGATATTTAATGAATGTCTATCCTCGGGCATTCTGCCAGAGTCAATGAGGAGGTCGGCCCTGATCATTTTGTCAAAGGGTAAAGATCCATCCCGGATTGAGAATTGGCGTCCCATAGCGCTTCTCAATACGGACCGGAAGGTTCTTGCAAAGATCATTTTTAACAGGCTGGTGCATTTTGCACCCAAACTACTTTCGGGGGACCAGCACTGCTCTGTTCCTGGCCGAAGTACTTTCAGTGCTGTACTGGGTGTCCAGGAGGCTGTGGAACAGGGTAGGGCCGGTAATTGGAAAGGGTTCTTTCTGTCCTTGGATCAGGCCAAGGCCTTTGATAGGGTTGACCATGAGTACCTCTGGTCAGTCCTTCTGAGATACGGTTTACCAATAGGGTTTATTGATTGGCTTAAAGTTTTGTATGCAGGGGCTGAGAGTTTCCCGCTGGTGAACGGTTGGGTCGGGCGCCCCTTTGGGGTGGGGTCCGGTGTCCGCCAGGGTTGTCCTTTGAGCCCATTGCTATATGTGTTCGCAATTGACCCCTTTTTAAGGCGGTTGAGTGGCGGACCATTGGCGGGGGTCGGGATGGGCCTGGAGGGGCTGGAGTCTGTACTTAGGGCGGTGGCCTACGCTGACGATGTCATTGTCTTTGTCTCGTCCAAGGAGGAGGCTGGATGAGTGATGTCGGAGGTGGTTAGGTATTCGGAGGCTTCCGGATCCCGAGTCAATTGGGACAAGTGTGAAAGTCTCTGGCTGGGGGGAGGAGATCCTGATTTCAGTCTCCCGGACACTCTCACGGAGCCTCAAGAATTTGCAAAAGTTTTAGGCCTCCAATTTGGCCAGGGTGATTACCCAGAGAGAAATTGGGACGGTAAACTGAAAGATGCCAGTCAGAAGGTTAACCAGTGGAAGGGATGGTCTTTGTCCCTGAGAGAAAGGGTTAGCCTTATCAAGACTTTCCTGCTCCCGTTGTTAATCTATTTGGGCAGTGTATGTATCTTGCCGGAGCCTCTCTGGACACGGGTCTATAGTCTGTTCTTCCAGCTGTTGTGGGGGAACCGACTGAACCTAGTGAAGAGGGAGGTCACATACCGCACAAGGAGACTATGGGGGTTGTGTATGGTCAACCCCGTGGTATTCCTAGTGAATACCTTTCTTAAAACCAATATAGCAAACTTCTGGAATACAGGAAGGGCTCCTTTGTGGGTAGTCTCCTCTAAGGCATGGTTTCAGCCTTTCTTCCAGGAATGGGAGACAGGAGGGCGTGTGAAAGATTTTCGTTCAATCCATGGATATCTCCCGGCTTATGTTGCGCCGGTTCTGAAGGTCATCCGTCGCTGGGGCTTGGGGGCTGAGGAGATTAGGACTCTGTCAAGGAGGTTCCTTGACAATAGGGTTCTGGTCACCCGCTTCCAAAATCCACTGGCCCTCAGGGACTGCCCAGGTGAGGACCTAGAGGTAGGGTTAGTTTTGTTAAATTCAGTAAGGGTCCCATTGAAGTTTTGGGATTTGGCCTGGCGCTCCTTCCATGGTAAGTTGTATGTGAGGGATAACTTGAAGTACAGAAAGGTGGAAGAGAGGGACTGTCCCCGGGAGGAGTGTGGCTCTGTAGTGGAAACTATGGAGCATTTCTTACTTCAGTGTCCCTTTAATACAGAGGTCTACAGAAGGGTAGGGGCTTCCATCGGTTGGCCTAGGCTGGCTGTCCTCTCCTATCCTGAGTGGGCCTATGGGGCATTCAGAGATCTGGGTGGACGGGACAGGTGCACATTATATCTAGTTAGTCTAGTGGTTAGGTACTACACGTGGCATGCGCGGTGTTTAGTTTTGACGCGTCAAAAAATCCTCCCTGTGGATGTGGTGTGTAGGGACACCCTCGGTGACCTGGTGAAGGTGCGTTCTTTGGAGTTCAACAGGTCTTTCTTTTGCAGCGCCCTAGCCTGGGGTCTCCTTTCCCGGTGACTGGCTAATTTTATTCTATTCATTTGATAGCTTTTTGTTTTAGTAAATAGAGGAAGAAAAGAGGGCTTGTGAGCACTGAACTTGAGCTTCTTAATGGTATAAGGTGTATGGTATGTAGGGTATAACGTGTGGTATTAGTATCAACTAAGAAGAAAGACAAAAAAAATGTGTATATAAATAAAAATAAAATAAAATAAATCAAGAGGGGGAAAAAAAGGTTTATATTTCTGTGCATTATGTCTGTATGCGGGTATTTGGGTTATTGAGATATGGTTTTGTTTTTAGGTTTTATATTTAGGCTACATGGGGGAGAGAGCGGGGGGGGGAGAAGAAGAGGGGAAAAAATAAATAAATTTAAAAAATCTATATATACTGTGTACGGCAAAGTGTATTATGGTATTATGGGGAGTATAATGATCACAAATGATGTATATATTCACGGTGTAAGAGAGATGGGTCAGTGCAGCTTCTGCCGTGGCTTCTGCTACAATTTCTGTAAAACATCTTTGTGCAGCATCGGTCTTGGTGAAATATGACCTTGTTAGTAATTGTATCCTTTTCTATTCTGTTTCCGGACTAATGGTAAATACCTGAGGAACACCTGGAGTCCGAACAAAACGTCTCTAACCGGAAAAGATCTGGCTTACAAGGAAGTCTGAAGTGGGCGCATACTGGAAGTCTGATGGATACAGTTTGAAGCAAACCTGTTTCTGTTGTTTTGGACATTTCTGTTGTTTTCTTGGCTTAGTCCAAAAGGCTTGTTTTGTTATGTTTTTCATTTTTCTAATAAAATAGAGTTACAGAGACCTCTCCCATCATCTATTATACCCAGGACTGTAACAAGGGGCGCTCTAATAACTATGCACAGATATATCTGGGGTCAGTGCAGAGATCTCTCCCATCATCTATTATACCCAGGACTGTAACAAGGGGGTGCTCTAATAACTATGTACAGATATATTAAGGGGCAGTGCAGAGATCTCTTTCATCACCTTTTTTACACAGGTCTGTAACAAGGGGGCTGTGTTGATCCTCTGGATCAACAACACAGGAGGATAGACAGGCTGGGCTAGATGGACATTGTCTTCCTTGGGCCTTACAAACTATGTTACTATGTTACAAAACACTAGCAGCACACTTGTCCTGTCTCACCTGTCTGTATGCCGTTCCTGGACACAGAAGGTGTCGTCTGTGGGTGAGACCCTGTGTCTCCCGTTCTGCTCTAAGCTAGAGCTCATCACTGACGTCAGCTGGACTCCCATTGGCTGACAGTCAGGTTTAATCCCCCTAGTGAAGAACCCCAAGGGCGGGAAACAAACATACAAGTCCATATGCAAATGGGCGGGTAGAGAGAGAGATGATAAAAGGAAGTGACGCAGGGCAGTTAGCAGACTCAGCCAGGAGAGCGTAAAGAGAAGGTTGCAGTTCCGTGGCCAGAGAGGAGGAGTGTTCAGCGAGTTATTTCTAGCCAGTGAGTTACAGTTACCCGGTGAAACCAAAGCCAGGATCAGCATGTAGTCACTAGTCTCTGCTTCACAAATACACATTCAGTTAAAGCAAACATAAATCTGTTCATCTAACTGCACTAGTGGGGAAATTGTCTAATAAATCAGTCTTCAGCTAAATAATAGAGAGAGCGTTGAAAATAGATATAGGACAGGTCAGTACAGAGATCTCTCCCATCATCTATTATACCCAGAACTGTGACAAGGTGGCGCTCTAATAACTATGTACAGATATATCAGAGGTCAGTACATAGATCTCTCTCATCATCTATTATACCCAGGAGTGTAACAAGATACCCTCTAATAACTATGTACAGATATATGACAAGTCAGTACAGAGATCTCTCCTATCATCTATTATACCCAGGACTGTAACAAGGGGCCCTCTAATAACTATGTATAGATATATCAGGGGTCAGTACAGAGATCTCTCTCATCATCTTTTATACCCAGGACTCTAACAAGGGGGCGCTCTAATAACTATGTATAAATATATCAGGGGTCAGTACAGAGATCCCTTCCCATCATCTATTTATATGCAGTACTGTAACAAGGTGGTGCTCTACTAACTATGTATACATATATCAGGAGTAAGTACAGAGATCTCTCCTATTATCTGTTACAATCAGGACTGTAACAAGAAGGTACTCTAATAACTATGTATAGATATATGACAGGTCAGTACAGAGATCTCTCCTATCATCTATTGTACCCAGGACTGTAACAATGGGGGGCTCTAATAACTATACGAAGAAATATCAGGGGACAGTACAGAGATCTGTGCCATCATCTATTATACCCAGAACTGTAACAAGGGGGCGCTCTACTAACTATGTATAGATATATCAGGGGTCAGTACAGAGATCTCTCCTATCATTTATTATACCCAGGAGTGTAACAAGGGGCCCTCCAATAACTATGTATAGATATATCAGGGGTCAGTGCAGAGATCTGTCCCATCATCTATTTATACCCAGGACTGTAACAAGGGGGCGCTCTAATAACTATGTATAGATATATCCGGGTCAGTACAGAGATCTGTCCCATCATCTATTATACCCAGAACTTTAACAAGGCGGTGCTCTACTAACTATGTATAGATATATCAGAGGTCAGTACAGAGATCTCTCCCATCATCTATGATACCCAGGACTGTAACAAGGGGGCGCCCTAATAACTATGTATAGATATATCAGGGGTCAGTACAGAGATCTCTCCTATCATTTATTATACCCAGGAGTGTAACAAGGGGCCCTCCAATAACTATGTATAGATATATCAGGGGTCAGTGCAGAGATCTGTCCCATCATCTATTTATACCCAGGACTGTAACAAGGGGGCGCTCTAATAACTATGTATAGATATATCCGGGTCAGTACAGAGATCTGTCCCATCATCTATTATACCCAGAACTTTAACAAGGCGGTGCTCTACTAACTATGTATAGATATATCAGAGGTCAGTACAGAGATCTCTCCCATCATCTATGATACCCAGTACTGTAACAATGGGGCGCTCTAAGAATTATGTATAGATATATTAGGGGTCAGTACAGAGATCTCTCCCATCATCTATGATACCCAGTACTGTAACAATGGGGCGCTCTAAGAACTATGTATAGATATATCAGGGGTCAGTACAGAGATCTCTCCCATCATCTATGATACCCAGTACTGTAACAAGGGGGCGCTCTAATAACTATGTATAGATATATTAGGAGTCAGTACAGAGATCTCTCCTATTATCTGTTATAATCAGGACTGTAACAAGGTGGCGCTCTCTCTGTCTAGAGGAAAGAAGGTTTCTACATGACATGGAAGGTGTTCTTTACTGTAAAAGCAGTGAGACTATGGAACTCTCTCCTGAGCATGCGGTGACGGTGATACGATATAAGAGTCGGTGATCCGGGGATTATTCTGATTGCCAGATTGAAGTTGGGAAGGAATTTTGTTTTCAGCTTAAAATGAGGAAAATTAGCTTCTGCCTCAATGGGGTTTATTTCATCCTCTGGATCAACATTGTCTGACCTGGATGGACATACAAGTCTTTTTTCAGCCTTCCCCACTATGTTTTTATGTAAGGACACACGTGTTGTGGTCATTGGTTCACACAGTTGCATTGCACTATGCCAATCTTTGGCCATGTTCCTCCTGTCTAGATGCAATTTATCTTCTAAGAAATTATCTGTCCTCATGTGATTGGACTTAAGTTGTCCATGGTTGCACCATTGCAATGGTAATGGCTCCCAGGGCTGCCACACATACAAGCTTATTATACCCTGCCTGTGGGAGGGATTAATAGGCAACATGACCGAGTACTGAATATTGCAGTATATAGTACATGCGATCAAGTGATGACAAGTTCAAGCCAAAATTTGTAAAAATAATAAAAAAGAAATATATTAACTAAGGTTTAGTATTTCTTGTTTGCAAAAGTACAAACTGTTAAAATATTTCACTATTTCTCCTGCACAGTGAACACTGTAAAACAAGTACATAATGCAACAATTGTATTTTTTCATTTTCTTAGCCCCCTCAAAAATTGAATAAAAAAAAAAATTAAAAAAAATCGCACAAAAATATAAATGTACCCCAAAATACTACTGATAAAAACTACAGCTCATCTCATAAGACCGACCTCGCACAGTCCCGTTGGTAAAAAATACAAAAAAACTTCTGGGTGTTGGAATATGGAGATGGAAAGCAACATGATGTTTTAATAAATTATTGATAATTTTTCCAACAAGAAGTGAAAACTGAATGTGGAGGGAAACTATTTGTGATGTAGAAAAAGGTTTGTTGCTTTTTAAAAGTAGTAAAACAAAAAGCAGTAAAACAGAAACAAAAGAAGAGTTTTATAAATGTTGTACAACTAAAACAAAGGGCAGCGCGGGATGAACAGAAGAACTCCTGGTGTGACGGTCTACCCACAGCAAGGGCAGACCGACACACCGGAAGTCAGCAGCCCTCAGCAAAGATCACCGAACACAGTGAGGCGAGAGCAGACGCACGCCAAGATAGGATCTGATATAGTAGATATAAACCCCATGCAGGCGGCATAAAGGGTGCGTAGACATCTAGCGAGAGGCGTCTCCCTCCCCGGCACATAGACAGTCGCTGTCTGCCTGGGACTTATATCTACACCTGAAGTCCAAGGTAGGTTGTCAAATACTAAGATAGGCTTGTCTCTCAAGAGTTCCGATCCAGAATGGGGGTATACAGAGGACTTGACTTATTAACCTTATAAGAATACGCAGAATAACCCTAAACTAATCATAAATTCTATGACATCATACTTTTACAGCTCCTGGATTTCCTGCGCACAGACTCCCTTCCGATCAGCAGAGAATTTTTTTTTTTTTTTCATTTTTAAAGCGATGCTGACAGAAAGTAAAACAGTGCCCCCTCTGGTCAAGGACAAAAGAACGGAAATAAAACAAATCTTTGGTCTTGAAGGGATTTTTGTTCCTGGAGATGCGATGACCAAAAACTGATTATTAGCACAAATACGGTGTTGTGTATTATCTTCCCTAACGGCGCTCACCACGCAGGATAAGTACTTTAACAGGTCAGATGACTGCAGACGTGGCGACACCATAGATGGCTGTTTTTTTTATTTTTCCATGATAAAAATAGGAAAAAGGCATTTTACGAAGGACTCCAAGGGGTATTCCGGTAATTCAATGTGAAATTTATATAGTGCCGTCACTTTCTGTAATGACGACTCAATTGGTGTATTGCATTATACCACTAAATCAATCTAACATTCACAGGTTTAAGTCCCCTGTGATGACAAATAGAAAAAGTAAAATAAAATAGAGATAAAATAAATATTAAAAAAAACAAAAAAAAAAACTTTTCCCAGTTGTCACATTTAAAAAAATAAAAAAGAAAGCTAAAAATTGTTATTGTTGCATCTGTAAACGTCCATTTAAAAAAAACAACAGAAAACACATTATTAATCCTGCATGATTAACTGCGTCAGAAAAAAAAGATGCAATGGCTGGATCGTGCTTTTTTGATCATTTCATATCCACGAAAAAAATGAATACAAGCTTTCAAAAAGCTGTATGTTCCTAAAATGGTACTAGTACAACTACAGATCACCCCACAAAACACGAGCCCTTACAAAGCCCTATCGAATGAAACATATAAACATTAGGGGGGACAAAAGATGGCGACAGAAAGTAAAAAACTATATTATTGTACCTTGTCACCACCGAAAGTTAGGGGTGGTGACAAGGTAGCAGCTGTCAAATTATTTAGTAACACCCCCAGCTTCTGATTGGCTGGGGGGTGTTACTAAATGCATACAGGGCAGGAGGACAGCGGGGAGGCAGGGACTGGTGGCACAGGCAGAGCCGCCGGAGGACAAGAGGGACTGCCATTCAGCAATACCGTGTGGAGGCTGGGTGCGGCAGCAGAAACACAGGCTCCACAGCTGGCGGAGGAAATACAGCGTGGAGGCTGCAAGCGGCGGCAGAGGCGCCAGAGGACACCATCAAGTGTACCAGAGCTGGCCAGTGTAATCCTCCAACTGCCATCCTGACACCCTAGGAGGTGGACTGGGCAAGGACAGCAACAGACAGTGAGTGGGGCAATTGACGGTTGAGACGCAGGTCACAGCCGCCACAGCGGCAGCAAAAAAACTGCCTGGACAGAGCACTCACAGAGAGCAGGGGTAGGTGCAGCGTCGGTAGTGATTTTTGGCAGCCGTGGATGGTTAGGGTTAGGGGTTAGTTCACCAGTTATGCTTACATTATTAGCTGTAAATGCTGAAGCCTTACTGTAAGCCTAACTGGAAAACTAACCCCTAACCCCAACCAATCACTACCGACTCTGCTGCTAGGACCTTCAAGGACCTTACTGAAGTCACCCAATAAGGGCTAGGGGTATGACAGGAGTGTTCCTCCATGCAAGCCCTGTCAAACCCCTAGCTTCCTGGTGGTGACAAGATACAATAATACCGTAAACTATTTAAAACTACGTAATTTTGGTATCGCTGTAATCACACTGACCCACAGAATAAAGGTAACAGGTCACTTTTACTGCACCATAAAGTTAAAAAATACATAAAAATGGCTCAATTATGTTTTATTCCCCTCTTTGCCCCAATTCGTCCTGTGGAAAATAAATCATCATGTAGCACGCAATGCCTCACACTCCCTCATCATCACCATAGCATCTACACTTTCTTATGACAGCTGCCTAAAGGAAGATTCGTCTTCATTGTCCAAGGCAACCAATCAGTGCAGCTCCATTTCTTATACTGCTGAGGTAAGAGGAAAGCTACGTTGTGATTGGTTGTTGTGGACAATAAAGATTTTCTTGTAGACAGCTCTCATGAGTGCGGTGCCGGGCTGCTTTTCCGTGGCCTCCTGTACAACAAACCTCATTGGAATGTTGGTTACCAGGAAATATTTTACTTAGATCAGAATAAGAGAGAAGCCTGCGGAGGCTTGTGGTAAACTCTACAACAGTAGGCCGGCGGGGCAAGATGTAAAGGGACCTCCATGTTGGTTGGCCCTGGGTATTCTGTGTATTGGCGTTAGCCGACGTCTTTGTATTATAACGATTGTTGCTCACTTTCCTGAGCCTGGGGGGTTATATCCCTGGATCGGCCGTCTACTGGTATACTGGGACATGTGTACTTCTGGGTGTAAGACTTTATGCTTATATACAGACATTTGTATACAAGCCATTCAGACTCTTTAGAAATGTCTTTTATACTGCAAAAATAATTTCGGGGAACAAATACCCCGGCCCAAAACCTTTAATCTCTAGATAATGATACTTCTGAATGAATACAGTTGACTTTTTAACTATATTTTCCATTTCTTGGCTTACTCCGAATACACATTAAATATGAAAATCCCATTCACCTCGGATGTGGCTTAGATGTTATCAGACCCGACTCACACAAAACCAATCAATGAGAATGTTTTCAAGGACAGAGATGTGTGAAATAAGGTGAGACTTCATTAACGCCTTACACCATACAGAACCTGTATACCTCCATGCCCACCCCTATTACATCTTGTATTCAAACTAGAGGCAGTACACTGGGGTACTAGAGCCTCCATGCCTGCCCATATCACATCTTGTATCCAAGCTAGACGTGGTACAACAGGGTACTAGAGCCTCCATGCCTGCCCATATCACATCTTGTTTGCAAGCTAGAGGAGGTACAACAGGGTACTAGAGCCTCCATGCCCGCCTGTATCACATCTTGTATCCAAGCTAGACGTGGTACAACAGGGTACTAGAGCCTCCATGCCTGCCCATATCACATCTTGTTTGCAAGCTAGAGGAGGTACAACAGGGTACTAGAGCCTCCATGCTCGCCCGTATCATGTCTTGCATCCAAGGTAGAGGCAGTACAACAGGGTACTAGAGCCTCCATGCTCACCCATTTCACATCTTGTTTGCAAGCTAGAGGTGGTACAACAGGGTACTAGAGCCTCCATGCCCGCCTGTATCACATCTTGTATCCAAGCTAGAGGCGGTACAACAGGGTACTGGAGGCTCCATGCCTCACGAATCACATCTTGTATCCAAGCTAGATGCAGTACAACAGGGTACTAGAGCCTCAATACCCACCAGTATCATGTCTTGCATCCAAGGAAGAGGCAGTACAACAGGGTACTAGAGCCTCAATGCCCACCCACTAGGTCCCCTCAGCGCAGGGGCCTGGTCGCAATTGCAACCCCTGCATCCCCTGGTGGTACACCTAAGGAACATACCCCAGGGCTATAGTCACACTGCGGTTTCCTCCTTGAAAATTTCTGCACGGAATCTACCTGTATAATCGTGGCAAAAGTCTATGGTTGCTGCGCCGAAGTTTTTGTTGCAGATGTAAACACAGATTTAGCCCTGTCAATGTGCACAATCCATGTGTGGAATAAAATGTTTCTGTGCGCATCTGCATGAAGAAATGGCATGGCACGTCTTCAAGTGGATCAGCACATAAACGCTTTAAAAATTCAGCCAGCGGACTTTGCCCATTGACAGGAATAATTCCGTAATTGGATCTGCGAAAAAAGGAGCAGCGGAAGAGCCAAAATACAAAGCCGTACCAGTAAAAACACAAACCGAGGGAAAAAACGCTAAAATGGGCGAAAATGGAGCAGACAGCGCTCAAAAATCACAGCATTAGAAACGCTGAATTCGATCGCAGATCTGCAAAGCTCCATTGAAATCAATGGAGGCCTTGTACCGCGGTTTGAAAACGCCACGCTAAATCGCAATAAAAAGCGGGCTGTGTGAGAGCAGCCCAAGAGTCGCCTTGATTTCTAACAGATCTTTTCCGCACGTAAGTCCCCCTTTTCGTATCTGCTGTCAAAATTTGCGTAACAAAAATACCGTACCCAAAAAGAGCAATCCTAGGTTTAAAAGCGCAAGTCTTCAGAAAACACTGCACAAGCCCCGCTCCAGTGTATGAGTGGTGCGCAAAAAACCCACCGCCGAAATACTTCCAGCAATAATCAGCAGAAAATCCCCAGAAATTCTCTCATTCATTCATAATCTCTTTCTCATTCATATTCTCTCATCATTCTTTCTCTTTCATTGTTTTATTCTCTCATTCTTCCCCTCTTATATTCTCTCTCTCTCTCATTCATATTCTCTCATTTTCTTTTTTAAAGGCCCCTAAGGCTGCTTTACATTTTTGGCTATTAAAGGGATATTTTGGTTTGATGTCATTTTTTCAGGTTTTAACTAGAGATGAGCGAGCGTACTCGGTTCGGGTGTTTTTGCACTCAAGCACCGCTTTTTCCGAGTAACTGACTATTCGGACGAAAAGATTCGGGGGGCGCCAGGGGGCGGCTTGGTGGAGCAGGGGGAAGCAGTGGGGAACACGGGGGAGCGCTCTCTCTCTCTCCCCCCCCCACTCCCCTCTGCAACCCCCCGCATTTTTTCGTCTGAGTAGTCAGTTACTCGGAAAAAGAGGTGCGCGGGTGCAAAAACACCTGAACCAAGTACGCTCGCTCATCTCTAGTTTTCACCTATACAGTAGATGTGTGAAAACGGATAAATAAGTGGAGTTCCGACCGCTGTGACCCCCAGTGATCCCAAGAATAAGGGATCTGTGCGCCCCTTATTTCACTGTTGAGGATACAGGCTCCCATTTCTGTATTGTAGTGGGGAAATGGAGCCAGTGGTTGCACATGCGCAGCATTCCTCTCAATGAAGCAGCTGCTGCGCATGTGTAACCAGCTGTTCCTTTTCCCTACTACAATACAGAAATGGAAGCCTGCATCTTCAAGAGTGAAATATGGGGGACACAGGTCCCCCATTCTTAAGATCATTGGGGGTCCCAGCGGTTGGACCTCCACTGATCTAACATTTTTGACACATCCAGCGGATAGTTAAAAACTTGAAAAAATGACTTATGATCGGAATTCCCCCTTAGGATGTGGATATAGATATGTTTAACATGTGCTGGGAACTTTCCCGATGGATACAGAACACATGCACTGCAAACACAATGTGAAAGCGGCCTTATTGGGTCCCTCAATTTAACTGCAATTTGTCTCCAATATAGATGTGGTACAATATTTAGATATTGCATGATGTGATTAGTGTACTTTATCGCAGTATTATGTGGACCAGGGGCGTCGCTGGAGGGGGCAGGTGGGGCATGTAGGGGTAGATTCTCCTCAGTATATCCACAGAGAGGGGAGGTAGATTCTTCTCAGTATATACGCATAGAGGTGAAGTAGATTCTCCTCAGTATATACACACAGAGATGAGGTAGATTCTCTTTAGTATACACACAGGAAGGTGGGGTAAATTCTCCTCTGTATATACACAGAGGTGGGGTAAATTCTCCTCAGTATATACACACAGAGGTGAGGTAGATTCTCCTCAGTATATACACAGAGAGGTGAAGTAGATTCTCCTCAGTATATACACACAGAGGTGAGATGGATTCTCCTCAGTATATACTCAGAGGGGAGGTAGATTCTTCTCAGTATATACACACAGAGGTGAGGTACATTCTTCTCAGTATATGACTAGATTCTAGTTAGTATATACACATAAATGTGAGGTAGATTCTCCTCAGTGTATGCACGTAGACGTAAGGTGGATTCTCCTCAGTATATATAAATATAGAGGTGAAGTAGGTTTTCCTCGATATGTACACAAAGAGATCAGCTAGATTCTTCTCAGTATATACACATAGAGGTGAGGTAGATTCTCTTAAGTATATACACGTAGAGGTTAGGTAGATTCTACTCAGTATATACACACAGGTGTGAGGTAGATTCTTCTCAGTATATACACACAGAGGTCAGTTAGATTCTCCTCAGTATATACACATAGAGGTGAGGTAGATTCTCCTCAGTATATACATAGAGAGGTGAGGTAGATTCTCTTTAGTATAGATACAGAGAGTTGAGGTAGATTCTCCTCAGTATATATACACAGAGATCAGTCAGATTCTCCTCAGTATATACACACAGAGGAAAGGTAGATTCTCCTCAGTATATGCACATAGAGGTGAGGTAGATTCTCCATAGTAAATACACATAGAGTTGAGGTAGATTCTCGTCAGTATATACACATAGATGTGAGCTAGATTCTCCTCAGTGTATACACGTAGAGGTAAGGTGGATTCTCCTCAGTATATATAAACATAGAGTTGAGGTAGATTTTCCTCAGTATGCACACACAGAGATCAGTTAGATTTTCCTCAGTATATACACAAAGAGGTGAGGTAGATTCTCCTCAGTATGTACACATAGAGGTGAGGTAAATTCTCCTAAGTATATACACACAGAGGTGAAGTACATTCTCCTTAGTATAGACACATAGGGGTGAGGTAAATTCTCCTCAGTGTATACACACAGAGGTCAGTTATATTCTCTTCAGCATATACCCATAGAGGTCAGTAAGATTCTCCTCAGTATATACACATAGAGGTGAGGTAGATTCTCCTCAGTATATGCACAAAGAGGTGAGGTAGATTTTTATCAGTATATACACACAGAGGTGAGGTAGATTCTCCTCAGTATATACATAGAGAGGTGAGGTAGATTCTACTTAGTATATATACAGAGAGTTGAGGTAGATTCTCCGCAGTATATATACACAGAGAAGTGAGGTAGATTCTTCTCAGTATATATACATATAAATGTGAGGTTGATTCTCCTCAGTATATACACATAGAGGTGAGGTAGATTCTCCTCAGTAGATATACAGAGCGGGGAGGTAGATTCTCCTCAGTATATACACATAGGGGTGAGGTAGATTCTCCTCAGTATATACACACAGAGGTGAGGTAGATTCTTATCAGTATATACACACAGAGGTGAGGTAGATTCTCCTCAGTATATATATAGAGAGATGAGGTAGATTCTCCTTAACTCTCTGTATATATACTAAGGAGAATCTACCTCAACTCTCTGTATATATACTGAGGTAGATTCTCCTCAGTATACATACACAGAGAAGTGAGGTAGATTCTTCTCAGTATATATACATAGAGGTGAGGTAGATTCTCCTCAGTATATACACATAGAGGTGAGGTAAATTATCCTCAGTATATACACATAGAGGTAAGGAAGATTCTCCTCAGTATATACACAAAGAGGTAAGGTAGATTCTCCTCAGTATATACATACATAGAAGGAGGTAGATTCTCCTCAGTATATACATACATAGAGGGAGGTAGATTCTCCTCAGTATATACATGTAGAGGTGAAGTAGATTCTCCTTAGTATATACACATAAAGGTGAGGTAGATTCTCCACAGTATATACACATAGAGGTGACGTAGATTCTCCTCAGTATATACACAGAGGTGAGATGGATTCTCCTCAGTATATACTCATAGAGGGGAGGTATTCTTCTCAGTATATACATACAGAGGTGACGTAGATTCTCCTCAGTATGTACACACAGAGATCAGTCAGATTCTCCTCAGTATATACACATTGAGGTGAGGTAGATTCCCCTCAGTATATACACAGAGAGGTGAGGTAGATTCTCCTCAGTATATGCACATAGAAGTGAGGTAGATTCTCCTTAGTATATACACATAGAGGTGAGGTAGATTCTAGTCAGTATATACACATAGATGTGAGCTAGATTCTCCTCAGTGTATACACGTGGAGGTAAGGTGGATTCTCCTCAGTGTATACACGTAGAGGTAAGGTGGATTCTCCTCAGTATATATAAACATAGAGATGAGGTAGAGAAATATGTGAGAGGAGAGCGCCAAGGAAAAAATTAGCAGTAATCAATTGTGGTGGAGTAAAACAATCAATCACCGGGTGCTCAGGTGAGACCAAGCTGGAAACATAAGTCTCACCGGCACCAAAATCCTAAAAGGCGTGTATAAATATAAAACTGTATCCCTTATCCGTAGAGAGCCACACAGCAATTTTACGAGCAACACCCAAAATTATTGGGGCTCGTTATATAATCATTGACAGAAATAAAGAAAAACAATGCTTGCGCTCACGGGAAAACAGGAAAAATGATCAATTGATTATATTATAATCAATTTATTTAACATATACAATACATACGATATATCGCACATTGACTAGTAAGCCAGCCTTTTTAATCTATGTATAAATAGATCGTCTTATATTGTGTTACTTGAGCTTGAAAAAGGCGACAGAATGGTAGCAGAAACTCGTAGCTCAGTATATCGTATGTATTGTATATGTTAAATAAATTGATTATAATATAATTAATTGATCATTTTTCCTGTTTTCCCGTGAGTGCAAGCATTGTTTTTCTTTATTTCTGTCATAGAGATGAGGTAGATTTTCCTCGGTATGTACACACAGAGATCAGTTAGATTTTCCTCAGTATATACACAAAGAGGTCAGTCAGATTCTCCTCAGTATATACACATAGAGGTGAGGTAGATTCTCCTCAGTATATACACACAGAGGTGAGGTAGATTTTTATCAGTATATACACACAGAGGTGAGGTAGATTCTCCTCAGTATATACATAGAGAGGTGAGGTAGATTCTCCTTAGTATATATACAGAGAGTTGAGGTAGATTCTCCTCAGTATATATACACAGAGAAGTGAGGTAGATTCTTCTCAGTATATATACATAGAGGTGAGGTAGATTCTCCTCAGTATATACACATAGTGGTGAGGTAGATTTTCCTCAGTACATACACGGAGAGGGGAGGTAGATTCTCCTCAGTATATACACATAGAGGTGAGGTAGATTCTCTTCAGTATATACACACAGAGGTGAGGTAGATTCTTATCAGTATATACACACAGAGGTGAGGTAGATTCTCCTCTGTATATATATAGACAGACGAATCTAACTCTCTGTATATATACTAAGGTAGATTCTCCTTAGTATATATACAGAGAGTTGAGGTAGATTCTCCTCAGTATATATACACAGAGAAGTGAGGTAGATTCTTCTCAGTAAATATACATGGAGGTGACGTAGATTCTCCTCAGTATATACACAGAGAGGTGAGGTAGATTCTCCTCAGTACATACATAGAGAGGGGAGGTAGATTCTCCTCAGTATATACACATAGAGGGGAGGTAGATTCTCCTCAATACATACAGAGAGAGAGGAGGTAGATTCTCCTCAGTATATACACAGAGAGGTGAGGTAGATTCTCCTCAGTATATACACACAGAGGTGAGGTAGATTCTCCTCAGTATATACACATAGAGGGGAGGTAGATTCTCCTCAGTACATACAGAGAGAGGGGAGGTAGATTCTCCTCAGCATATACACATAGAGGGGAGGTAGATTCTCCTCAGTATATACACTCATTTTCCTAGGCATTATCGTTTTCACGCCTAGAATTGAATATTGAAGTTGCGACCCCTTTACTTTTCCTATTTATGACATAAAGAATAGTCGTCGCAAATTTCACGTTTGTGTGTTACAGATGTGTGTTATTAGTTGCATTACATAGAGGGTCACTTACTTTTGCACTTAACATTGAATAATCAAGTTGTGACCCTTTTACTTTTCCTATTTAAGACCTAAAGAATGGTCGTGCAAAATTTCACATTTGTATGACACTGGGGAGTTAGAGAATTAGTGGCGAGTCTGTCAGTCGGTGAAAATAAGGGAGATGGAATAAATCCTCCACAGTGCCACCTATTGAAAGGCAGCATTCCTTCAAGCCAAAGTCAGACTTTTTATACAAGCCTTGTTACAATGACTGGGAATTACAAGCAAAGCCAGACTCCATGTACATACAGCTGTTTCAGGGTTTTTGCCCTTCATCAGTATACAGTAGGAGTCTGGCTTTGCTAGTGAGAGGCCTGGGATGGGGGTCAAAAACACTATCTTTTCTCCTTAGGGAGAGCAACTATAAACTAAGTAAGGAGACTCAAATGGCCATGCACGCTCCTCTGGGTAATATGCAAATAAGGGAGATGGAATAAATCCTCCACAGTGCCACCTATTGAAAGGTAGCAGTCCTTCAAGCCAAAGTCAGACTTGGGTTTGCTTGTAATTCCCAGTCATTGTAACAAGGCTTGTATAAAAAGTCTGACTTTGGCTTGAAGGAATGCTGCCTTTCAATAGGTGGCACTGTGGAGGATTTATTCCATATCCCTTATTTGCATATTACCCAGAGGAGCGTGCATAGCCATTTGAGTCTCCTTACTTAGTTTATAGTTGCTCTCCCTAAGGAGAAAATATAGCGTTTTTGACCTCAGACAGTGAATGAATGAATAAGTGAGTCAGTGAGGGCTTTCACCTTTATATATATAATATCTCTGCACATTTTTACATAATGGTCCAGTGGGCGGAGCTATCAGTGATTGACCGCTGTCTGTGTATGACTGTACATGCAGGGGTAGCGGTCAATCACTGATACCTCCGCCCACTTGACTGTTCAGCTCAGAATGAACAAAGATATAAATGAATAAAGCACAAGCTCTACTGAATCTTCCCCCATAAAACCTCCTGTCCTATAACATGCTGCCTGCCATTTGGACAGTATACTCAAACTGGCAGGTTCCCTGCAAGCTTACGCCCACCCATCTACCATCTAGCAGTATACTACAGATCGAATAGTTTAAAAGTAACTTACCTCACAAAGTTTTTCCAATGTTGACATCCAGGAGGTAGCCAGGTGGCAGTTTTGAAGGACTACCCAACTCCCTTCCTTTATAGCCTTTTCTGTCATACGAAGCGCTATCGGACCTTGCCCTTGCCCAAGAGATAAAGAGCTGAGCTTTGAGCCACCAAAACCCTGAAAAGACAGCAGGTTTGTTTTTGTAATACAGGCATTATCATATATGTCTAAATTAACATTCGTGTCTTGAAAACAAAACAGCATAAAAGTGAACATTGTGTTTTGCAATGCAAGTAGAAGTAAGGCTGCGCTCACAGCAGTGTTAGAGCTCCATTCAGGGTTTCCATCTCTCTGTTCTGTTTTTCGAGGAGAAATACTGAAATCGAACAGAAAAAAAAACATCTTTTCCCCCATTGATTGAAATGAGGTTTCAAAAACCAGAATTCAATGTGCTTCTATTCTGTCAGAATTCCATTATTTTGGATGGAAAAATAGCGGTCTGCAGCATTATTAGAGAAATTTGGTGCAGAGATAACACACTGGCCTGGTGACCCCCTAACACCAATTTAGAAATCATAATACTTTCACATCCCTTATCAGTGAAATAATTATGTATTTGCTCCTCTGCTCATCCTGTATAGAACTCAGAAGCCCCTGTGCTCCAAGCGGCTGCTCTCCCTGCTGAGCCATCCAGCCTTCTGGCCAGCTCCCATGCTGAATTTTAGCCTTGTTCCTTGCTCCTGATCCAGTTCCTGTTTTTTCTCCATCCTGTTTGCTAATTGAACATGCTATAAAAGCCTGCCCCTTCCTCCAATTCCTTGCAAGATTATTGAGCTCCCAGCCTGTAGTCAAGCTCTTCTAACAGGCTGCTCCTCCTTCTGCAAATAGCTACTACCTATGTACAGACCTCTGGCTTCCCTGACTATGCTACCCGCCTGCTCCTCTATACCGCAAACTGATACCTCCCCGTCAATCTTTGGCTTCTCTGAGTACACTACTCACCCGCTCCTCTGTACTGTAAACTGATACCTACTATGCGCACCGACATCTGCTCCTTTGTACTACAAATTGATACCTATCTGAATACTGACCTCTGGCTTTCCCCGGATCGCTACATCCTGGTCTAGTATTGTTTTAAGTGCAAATTAATCCCACCATGTTGTCATGTCTGTGATTTTATATATACACATACATACATACATACACACACACACACACACACACAAATACTAAAATACTAGTATGCCTGATGAAGAATCCTAAGTAGATTTGAAAGCTTGTATCATCATCTCTGCATCATATCTACAAGGTGACCTGCTTTTTCTTCCTGAGGACAGCCACATATTGCTCTACTAACTAACCGTGTGCCAAACCTTTTTCTTTAGACTGAATCCAGCTCTTAGGGTAACATTCTCTCTTTCTGTAATATGTTGAAAACACGTGATCTCACAGCGAAGAACACATGTCCGCATGATCCAGAGAAGGCAGAAACCCCAACGACACAGAGACCAATTATACTCATTCTAGGGGGAAAAATCAACTCCAATCGGTAATCAGAATGATCCCTGAATCAACACCCATCTCCACTAATCTAGTGACTATAACATGTAATATTACTACACTCAAAAAACATATCCACATTATTTTTAGTGAATACAACATCACCACTTCCTCAGGTCTGACTCTTCTCACAGTATAGTACAGTGAAGTGTTGTTGTTCTACCCTGGTGGGCCAACCTGGATCCCCAGGAAGCCAGTACTATTGAATCCTATGGTAGAGCAGGGAATAGTGGGGTTTCCTGCCCCTCTATTCACCATTCTCCAACCTTAAAGCCATAGGCCACTTCTGGCTTCTGATTTACAGGAAGAAAAGACTACAAATGGGGCATCAGCATCCTATCGCTGGTGCAGATGCGTTCAGCAAGTGAGACTCAAAGGCTTTGCCCTCTTCAGGGTTAGGCAACTGTAGTTAAAGGGGCCCCTCAATAATGTTAAGTGTTTGTCTTATGCCATTTGTATTGCCAGTGTCTCCAATGTGTATGCATTTGATGTGTATTGCACCTCTGCAGCACTGAATGGGTTAATATCTGGGTTAGGTCTGAGAAATGTATCTTGTTGTGTGTCAGGTGATCATGCTAGATATATGTGTTTGCAAGGTGAATGCAAGTGGAGTTGTTGTAAGGTCTTCTTGCAAAAGAAAGTGTGGAGTGAAGTCAGTCTGCAAGTTCAGGAGTGACACTGTGCCTTGTGTTAGGAGGACCCCAAGATGGAAGAGGCTGAGTGATGGCCGACTACTTGCCCTGGGCCCACTTCATCCAGGAAGCATTGGTATGACTAAGCCATACTTAGAGTGAGAGAGGAGTCACCACACAACGCTGAATGCAACTTCTAAATGTGAGTGTGTACTGGTAGAGAGCTTGAGAGAGAGAGAGTGAAGAGAGTCACGGGGAGCAGAACCCCACAGATAACTGGGACTGTGGCTTCTTCTGTCATCCTGAGAATCCTCCCTGTCACACCACTATTATGATTGGAACCGGTGTTATGTTGGCTGATGTAAAGTTTATGGACTGTTCATTACTTTATACAAGTAAACCAACTCTACCAGCCTTTCCCGCAGAGGGCAGAACAGAGGTGTCATTGCGGATTGTTTTTCTCCTGTGAAACTCCCCCAGCAGTAACTTGGTTGGGTCCCATGCTACCCCCAGGGGAGGAGATAGTAGGGCCCCGTGACAAGGCCTTATCTACCCCGTTATCTCCTCGGCTATGGGTCCGCTCCTCGGACGCTGCACAGATATAGGCATTTTCTTCCCTATTGCTTAAAGGGGTTGTCCCGCGCCGAAACGGGTTTTTGTTTTTTTTTTAACCCCCCCCCCCGTTCGGCGCGAGACAATCCCGATGCAGGGGTTAAAAAAACAACCCGCACAGCGCTTACCTGAATCCCGGCGGTCCGGCGTCTTCATACTTACCTGCTGAAGATGGCCGCCGGGATCCTCTGTCTCCGTGGACCGCAGGGCTTCTGTGCGGTCCATTGCCGATTCCAGCCTCCTGATTGGCTGGAATCGGCACGTGACGGGGCGGAGCTACACGGAGCCGGCATTCTACACGAGCGGCCCCATAGAAGACTGCAGAAGACCCGGACTGCGCAAGCGCGGCTAATTTGGCCATCGGAGGGCGAAAATTAGTCGGCTCCATGGGAACGAGGACGCCAGCAACGGAGCAGGTAAGTATAAAACTTTTTATAACTTCTGTATGGCTCATAATTAATGCACAATATACATTACAAAGTGCATTATTATGGCCATACAGAAGTGTATAGACCCACTTGCTGCCGCGGGACAACCCCTTTAAGTTACTGTTTGAGGGCCCTATAATTTTTAAGGGGAAACTCAGAGCATAATTACCATCAAAAAGGCACTCAGGAGCCATTATCACTTCCAAGGGAGCATTATTATTTTGTAATAATTGCTATCATTGTGTTGTTACAATGTGAAAGCACAAAAGGGTTATTACTACAGAGTGGGCACACAAAGAGCAATGTGAAGTTGTGCAGTATTAACCCTTTCCAATCCAATTTGTATCCTGGTTTTCCTAGGGGGCTTACTCCTTTTCTGCCATTATACAACCGCGCTTTATGCTGGCTAAAGCCAGTACTGCATGAGGTGACACAATGGATAGGCTCTGACAGCAGAGAGGCTGGCAATATATAGTAAGAGAACCCCAACGGATATCTTCCAACATCAGAACTGTACAGCCTTAACCCTTTCCTATCCAATTTGTATCCTGGTTTTCCTGGGGGGCTTACTTCTTTTTCTGCCATTATACAACAGCACTATAGGCTGGCTAAAGCCACTACTGTATTAGGTAACACATTGGATAGGCTCCGACAGCAGAGAGGCTGGCAATATACAGTAAGAGAACCCCGATGGCCGTCTTCCAACATCTGAGCTGTACAGCTTTAAATCATAATTAGAGATGAGCGAACGTACTCGGATAAGCACTACTCGTCCGAGTAATGTGCTTTATCCGAGTACCGCTGTACTCGTCTTGAAAGATTCGGGGCGCTCCGCTGCTGACAGGTGAGTCGCAGCGGGGAGCGGGGCAGAGCGGGCGGGAGAGGAGAGAAAGATCTCCCCTCCGTTCCTCCCCGCTCTCCCCTGCAGCTCCCCGCTCCGCAGCGCGTCCCGAATCTTTCAGGACGAGCGGAGAGGTACTCGGATAAAGCACATTACTCGGACGAGTAGTGCTTATCCGAGTACGTTCGCTCATCTCTAATCATAATGTCTTCAGAGGTCAGACAGTGGATTGAAAAGGGTTAAGAAGCAGACTATTACTGTGTGGGGTACTGAGAAGATCACTATTACTCTGGGGTACAAAGATAGCACTATTACTGGGTGGTGAACTATTACAATTTGCGGTACAATCTGAAGCAGTGTTTGGCATTATTATGATTAGGGGCACTAGCTATCTGATACTATTGTTTTCAGAGATGCTGTCTGTTTGGCAGCATTCTTTTGGAGTGTGGTAATTATAGTCCTACCAGCATTATTTCTGAATGGCAGTATTTGAGGGCACCATGCTACACAGCAGGTACAGTAATAGGGCAAGATTAACAGCATTGGGCACATAATTGGTGGGTGGGCTGGCAGCCAGATGCAGACTTTCCATAGGTTGGGAGAAAGTAAGGGTGAGTGAAAAGTAAGGCGCCAAAAATGTCTATGTTGCAAATTTTTCATAGAGAAGTCGTGGCTGGAATAAGTCATCATGGTGGCCTGGGCTGGATGGTAAAGACAGGAAAATTGAATAATTTCAGTCACAGCGATCACCGCCTTTGGGTTACTGCATACTGTATTGTTTAATATGGTCTGTGGATTGCCTGTCTAGTATTTGCATAGTAATTGGCATCTACTGCTATAAGGTCACTGTATGCTGGTAATATTGGTCTTTGTATAACCACTTTTATTGGTATGCACCTCTGCAGTTGTGAACATGCATCACCTGGATTGGGGGTCGACTCAAGATGTTTTACCTCCCCCCCCCCCCCCCCCCAATTCACTGAATTTCTACCTATACTTCTGGAATAAATGGATTTTGGATTCTGAATTGACCAATCATTGATTTGTTGTATGACATCATAATAATAGTGCCTTGATTTGTAATATAGCGTGCTTTAATAAGTGGTGCGTTACATGCAGAGACAGATATACTGGAGATCCAGATCTCTCTTCACATATTCTGGCTGCCTGGACAAGTGCGGTATATGGAGATAATAAATACTCGTTACAACATTAGCCGAGTTATAGCACACAATTCCTTACAGAGCGAGAGCTTCACCTTTATTTTAGGGTGTATATATATATATATATATATATATATATATATATATATATATACACACGGTTTAAAGCCGTAGTAGATCGCAGCACTCAAGCACCAAAAATTATTCAGAACATTAAAACAGCAAGTGCACAAGCTGGAAGCCTTTAGGCCAGGCAGTTGGCCCTTACAGGGAGCCCGTCGCTATCAGACATGGCCAGCAGCTAAGTTATGGTGCTGTTTGGGGGTGACAGGGAGCTGGGGATGTACTGTACACTCACCTTATTCCGCGTTCCTGCGGTGTCTGCGCCTTCAGATTGCTGTGCCCACGCACTCCCATTGAAGTGCTGGTATTTATCTTTCTTCTACTGGTTAGTGACCTGTTGCCAACATGGTATTCTGTATTTTCGTGCACCCAGTGAATAGAGTGAACACCTATAGACTAGTGGGGTGAGCTGATTCACTATACAATGCATTCGGAAAATGTTCTCACTTTTTATATACTTTCTTTCTATTTTTTTCTAACTTAAAACCTTCCATCTAGTATTCGCACCTTCTACGCAGTACTGGCTGTAACTACTTATGGCACCTTTGGCACTAATTCCAGCCTCCAGTCTTCTTGGGGATGATGCTACAAGGTTTGCACATTTGGATTTGGGGATTTTGATATATCATGTTGGATGGGGGCCGTCTGTGGACAGGTCTCTGAAGGGATGCTCCATTGAGTTCAAGGCTCTGGCCGGGCCCCTCAAGGACATTCACAGAGTTGTCCCCCCTCCTGTGTTATCTTGGCGGTGTGCTTAGGGTCATTGCCTTGTTGGGCTCTGAGCCTTTAGCCCAGTCTGATCAGGTTTACATCAAGAATATCTCTGGATTTTGCTTCATTCAGATTTCCAGAAACCTTGATCAGTCTTGCTGTCCCCCCCCCGGACCCCCCCCCCCCCCCCCCCACACACAGCAAAATGACGCCACTGCCGTGCATCTCGGTTGGGATGCTGTTAGGCAGTTCCATCATCGGAGCTGTTAGCCCTTTAAATGCCGCTGTCAGTTCTGACAGCAGTATTTTAATCCCCTGAACGATGTTCCTGGGTCCCATACGCACCCCCGTGATCAGCTTGCAGGGAGCTGTGCAGGTGTCATGGTAGCTGGGTGGCTTGATAGACTGCCTGTAAGATAGCAGTATGATGTAATGCTATGGCATTATATCATACTGCAGCAGCAATCAAAGCACCACACGTTTTTGTCCCCTTTGGGGACTAAGAAAAAAGTGAACACAAGAACAATAAAGTTTTACTAATTATTAAAGAAAAAAAAGTAATAAAAGTCAACCTGTTTACTTTTTATTTATTTATTTATTTATTTTTTAATCAGAAAGTCGTAGGGTTTCCAAAATGGTACCAATGGAAACTACAGGGCATCCTGCAAAAAATGAGCCCTCACACAACTATATCGAAGGAAAAATAAAAAAGGTTAGTGCGCTCAGAAGACGGCGGCAGAAAATAATTTAAAAAAATTAAATATCTTTGAAAAAAAATAAAGTAGTACAGCAAAAAAAAATAAATAAAACAATATACATTTGGTATCGTAGTAATCGTACTGACCAGTAGAATGAAGTTATCAGATCATTTTTGTTACAGTTTATGCGCTATAGAAACAAGACGCACCAAAAAATGGCAGAATTTCGGGAATTTTGTATTTTACTCCCCTTGGAATTTTTTTAAAGCTTTCAGCACATTATATGCTACATTAAATAGCACCACAAAACACAAGTGACTTTTTAAAAGGGGGGGGGGGGGGGGGGGGAATGGAAAAACAGAAAAAAAGCTTGGTCACTAAGGGGTTAAGCCAGGATCAACTAGACTCAGTTAATGCCCCAATCACCAACCAAGAAATTTTGAAGAAAATTAATGCCACCAAGAAGACAAACCGCAGGCCCTGACGGGTTTACAGAAGAATATAATCGCATTTTTAGAATGATCTGTCCCCAGACCTATCTGAGGTCCTTAATGAAGCCATGACCCGGGAATACCTCCCATATGAAATGCTGCAGGCCACAATAATGGAATCCCCAAACCGGACACAGATCCCACTTCCCTGGCAAATTTCAGGCCCATCTCCCTAATAAATAGTGACACCAAAATACACACAAAAATCCGAGCCCAAAGTTTACTCAAAATAACACCAACAGTGGTACGCAGTGATCAAGTGGGTTTCACAGAGGGTCGACGGGCCTCAGGCGGCACAAGAAGGATCATAGATTTGATGAATCAGGCCAGGGACCTTCGGTTGCCTTCTCTGCTCCCCCCGTTGGATGCGGAGTAGGCATTCCACTGGATTCATTGGTCCTGTAAAGAGCTGGTGTTCACTGTAATATTTTCAGAGCGATTAAAGCCCTCTACTGTACCCCATCTGCTAGAGTATCAGTGGATGATGTTCTGTCCAGCCATTTTAACATCACACATGGCACCCCTCCTATTTGTACTGACAATGAAACCATTCGCTGAAACAATACAAACTGATGCTGATTAGGGGAGTGCCCCTGCCCTTTCACCAACATACGTAGGTCTCTTTGCAGATGATTTTGTACTGTTACTAACCTATCCTCTACCTCCTCTACCCTCAAAGAACTTATAAAAAAGAATGCCCTTACTCATGGGAAGCAGGGAGGTATTGTATTTGGGTATACAACTTCCCCTTCCTCTCAGTGGTATGCCTGCAGCTAACCTAATCTCTATATTCAACACACTTCAGGCAGAATTCACTAAGTTTGCCAGAGAAGAACCCTCGTGGTTGGGCAGAGTAGTTCCATATAAAATGATGCTACTCTGACACTACTATGAGCCTACCTTGCCCGCAGAGCTACCTAAAAGCACTTTAAAACCAAATGCTGTCCTTCACTTGGAAAGCCAAGAAACCAAGGATAGCAGCTTCAATATTATACTCCTTGAGAAGGAAAGGAGGAATGGGAGTCCCAAACCTCACAGCTTACTATAGAGCCAACTTAGTACAACTTTTTTCTTTAAACTTCACCAGTTGGCCAATGATTGAACAGCGTTTAGGAGGAGACCGATGTCTTCGGACGCTGTTACTAGTGCCTCACTTAACCCAAAATTACAACTTCCATCTTGCTCTACTATTAGGGCGTCACAAGAAGCTTGGATCCACTTAGTGTATTTATCTCAATTTCACTCCCCTAGACATCAAGGTCCTCTCCCAATATGAGCTCTAGAGTTCCTCATCTCTAATCTTTCAACTAAACATTGGAAGAAGAAGGGAATTCTTCTCATCTGGCATATACTCGTACAAGTCACTTCTAAATGAAAATCCTTTGAAACAGTACGCAAAGAAACACACATCTCTAGCTGTGACCTATTGCTTTATGTCAACCCAAGCACCACTGGTACTGTCCTTACCTACCTACTTATATACTCTTCTTTAAGCAGAATATACATGAAATGTGATTGAAGTTGCTATGGGACATATTTAATGGGGAAGCCAAAGAGGAGGAAAACAAATTTGAAAAAGTCCACCTCATTAATTGGGAAAAAGATCTGAAAACAAGGCATGACCCGTCACAATGGTCCAAAGCATTTACATGGGTGCACAAGAGCACCTCCTGCGCAGGCTCACTGGAAGGTCACCATAAAGTGGCAACTACCGGTAGATAGACTCTTCCCAGGGTCCTCCAGCTCTTGTTGGAGAGCATGCGGACACAGATAGGTTCCCTTTTCCACATTTTTTGGGAATGCCCCCCTATCCTCTCTTCGGTCTGTGTTCACACTAATTCACAAGATGACAGGAATAAGGATCAAACCCAACTCACAACTCACCATTGTACTGTTAGGTACAGAAAACATTCCTCTCCAGTTATTCCACATACCCTGCTTATTGTAAAGCTTTTGGAGTTCCCCCAACCCTCCCTTCGTAACATTATCACTAGGACCTCGGAACATGGCTCATGTGAAAAATGATTTGCTTTTTGGCAGGACAGATTGCTTTATTTCAGGGAAGCATGGCAACCTTGGTAAAATTACATAAGGGGTTAATATACCCATCAGGCTTAAGATTCATTCATCCTTAAGGTATTTATCCTTAAGGTTTCCCCCAGGCCTGATAGCCATTTCCTTCCTCTGTATAACTTACAATGGTTCTGAAATGGAATATCGTATCCCTCCATCCCCTTTATTTCCCATCTCCCCGATTCAAGTCATAATTGCATAGGAAAAGAACTGCTATAGACATTGTACCTTACTGATTCTTCGCATGTATTAATGTTTTGTACAAACTTACATTTCTATGACAATTCATACAAAAAAGAGAAAGTTGCTATATGTAACTGTTGCAGCATTTTCCCCAATTCCAAAGGGTTACTATAAAAGAGACCTTCAACAGTGTAAAGAGCCCAAACGATTCCTCAGGTGAGCACACGTATACATAGCAGCATAGAGTTGGGATGAGAGTGTTTGCATTGCAGCTCTTCATGATGCCAGCCTTGTGGGAGGCCGGCGCAGCAGGAGAGATCACAACTCTGGTTGTTTATGCCAAGGGAGAGTTATGGGAGACTCGTGGACCAGAGGAACAAGCGGGCGCTGCATGAAGAGCCCCACACACAACATCTGTGACAACCTTGTAGACACTCACAAAACATGCAAGTCATTAGCCTATTAGTAGGAATTTGGTTTCTAGAAAAAGTTTTTACTTCTTTTATAGTAACCTTGTATAAATGATAACAGGTAGAGATTTAAAGGGCCACTTCAGTCCATTTTTATCTAGTCCCCCAGTATATATAAATCAGCTTGTATTTCCTTTCCATCTGAATCTCCCGGCCTCCTCCTCAGGTGGGTCATGTGATCTCATTTTGACTACTTAAAGGATTACTTGGCTTCAAATTAGTCAGTTTTTCAGTCAATATAATTCCTGTGTGATGGACCCTACCACACAAGCTCTTTAAAGGGGGGATACAAAACCCTATCACAGTTACAACTTATGATTAGAGACTTCTGCACACAGTTATAATGAGAAAAGATGACAGCTCATCCTCCGGGCTGTATACTTATTTAATAATATTCACAATGTCCTCTCTGTAGGTAGAGATGGTACTGGCTCTAGCTGGTCATGTAATATTGTGCTGGGATAGATAGCCCTGAAGAGTGAAAGAGAAAGCAGGGGGAAATCTACAAATGAAGATGTTCCTTGATAAGCATCAGACAGGAGGCTGCACTGCCTGGCAGTGCAATATACAGAGGAGACTTCCAGAGTGTGACAGTCACGTGACGAGTGCAGGAATGGAGAGGCCCTTTAAGATATCATAAGGTTCAAACTGAAAACGTGCTGAAATTGGTTGGCACTTGCTTTATAAATATGGTGGACGTGTTGCAACATTTTCAAGTTGTCATATGTTTTTATAGGTATGCTGCATAAAATCAGTTTTGGTCCCTTCTGTGTTAGGCAGAAACTAAACCAGCATTTCGAGAATGACAGGAAGAAGTCGGCTTATTTTTCACAGCGAGCGCCAAACTCCCAACGGTCTCCTCACCGCTTATATGAAGATGTATACATGCGCACATCTCACCCATCCGAAGCGCTCCACACCAGTCACTTTGGAGAGCTTGTGCTACCGGACGCCCTCCAATAGAACTAACTTTATTGGTATATACAGTATGATGCAGATTCTGTCCTACCTGATCATCTGCAAACTTCAGTAATGCAGCCATTGGATCGGCACCAGGAGACAAAACAAAGATCAGCGTGGCGCAGCAGTGGCTATCACCAAAGGCCTTGGACAGATCAAATGGAGGGGGTTCAATAAACGGACGCCCCAAATTCTCCGTTACGAATTCTTGAATCATTGGAATGACCTAGATAGAGAGATGTGTGTTACTGTTCTCATTCGGTGCGGTGACCTGGGAGCATGCCTTTCTGTACAACACAACTAGCGGACAGTTATTCTTTAGCAGAAGCAGATTTACGGTATTTCTACAAAATGTTACAACTTCTGAGCCAAGCTGGAACTACGGCAATCATTCCACAGATCCCATCTATAGTGACTATTCCTGCTTCAATGCCCCTCAGTGCTATAAGCTAGGCTAACTTCACACGGGTGAGGGCGCTATCGGGCTGTGAATCACGGCCCAATATCGCACTTGCCAGCAAGTGAAAGCCTCGTGGATGCAAGTAGTTTCATGTGGAAACAGCCTGGCATCTCTTCGGAGATGAAGGGGATCCCCCGCCGTTGCTGTCACAGCCGCAGCAGAGGATTGTGGAGTTCTCCCATTGCTTTCTGAGGGGCAGGCGCTGCTGCCGCCGCTACCCCTGTAAACACTGGACTGCGATGCGAGAGCATGCAGCCAGACAGAAAACATGGCTCCTGTGTATGACCCCAAGGATGGGGTTCTTGTTTGTGTGAGATCTTCTCGGTGGTGTGAAGCCGGCCTAAGACAACACCAAGTAAAGCGGAATGCCTATCCCTGGGGCAACAGCAAGGCTTTACACAACAGATCTGTCAGGAAGGCTTAGCCTAGATGTGACTGGTGTTGGTAATCACGGGCATTAAGCATCGTGGCCCTCTTTCCAGCCGGTTGTGGCCGTGTGCTTTAGGAGCCAACAGGCGCACATCATAGTCTAGCGCGGCAATCGAATGATCGTCTCGTTTTTTCTTACAAAATCTCCGTATACAAGCGAGGCTAGTGTAGTTGGTGAGATGACAGCGATTGCTAAGAGCAGCTTGCATGCACACAACCCTGCGGAGCGAGCACCCGCATAAACAATGTCTAGCCAGCCACTTAATATTAGCAATACTCAAACGTCATTTTTGCAATGTGTATAAATTGCACCATCCTGTGGGAGAAATAGTGCAATATTTCAATAGTTCAGACTTTTACCAGCATGGTGATACCAAGTGATTTTTTTTTTCCATTTTTCAAAATTTTTATGGGAAATATGGGAAAAGTTTTTTTTTAAATAACTTTTAATAGCTTTTTCTTTTTACCATTTAAAATGTTTTACTAAAACCCTTTTCTACATTTTGTTATTTCCCATAGGGGACTTTGTAGTCACTTGATCGCTTGTACAGTATACTGCAATACTTCAGTATACTTCAGCATTGCAGTACACAGGGGATGAGGGGTAATGTTTCCATAGCCCTGTCCCCTCAGATATAAGTTATCACATTATATTCTAGGGGGGAGCTGTAGCATCCCAGTGTGTACGGTTTCTTCCTTTGGCATCTTGTTTTAAGAGGTGGGGGGTGGCGGCTCATATCGACCCTAGTCTAGTTCCATTTGGAGCACATACAGAATATATCTGGTGGTATTGACTATACTACCCTTGTTCAAGGCTTGTGTGGACTACGAGCGATACCATCCAGTGCTGCTGCCCTGGGGGTAATATTCTGTGTTCTGCTCCAGATTTCTGTGGCGCTTTCCCTTAGTATTATACAGCACCTTTTTATTGTAGTGGATACAAATAATACTTGAGGTATCTGGAAGTCTGAAAGTGAATATATCACAGAAAACGATGTCACATCACTAGGATATACCAACATCACTTTCTGATCAAGGGGGCCAACTCCTAGGACCCCAAAAAATATGGGGTCCTAGGAGTTGGCCCCCTTGCTGTCCACTAGGGGTCTCCCTTCTAATTTGCTGTCTGCTGCCTGTTGGCAAGTGACCCCTGTCTCTAGTAACAGAGATAACAAGATGGAATAGAGGAATTGGAGGTGATGCCCGTATTGAGAGGGAAGAATAAGCTGCTGGAGGGAGAGTCACGCAGATGTGTCTGCAGTTAGTATTAAAGGGGTATTCTGAGACCCCATCATGCGACAGATGTAGTGGCCAAATAAAGCTGTTCACTGTTCATGCTGTAGCTTATTCAACTCCGATCCCTGCTTCTGAGTGCCCATCCCCTGGTCCCCATCCACATAGCACCGCCGCGTCTGCTGACGTCAGGTTATTGCTGTCCGTATCCTCTCACTTGCGGCCTGCCAGCTTGTTAGATGGGCAGGACCAGATAGGTCATTGATTCTTGAGCATGCGCAGTCACATCTGCCACAGTGTCAACCAAAGAGAGTGATGTAAACAGATGAGGCGTGTGATGACCGCAGCATGAGCACTCGGGAGCAGGTGAACCAGTCAGACAACATGGCGGGCATATGTATTATTGTCATAAGTAATTATATATAGTGATCACCTTTAAGTGCCTGGAATCAAATCTGCACTGCTCTACTATTCTCCATCATGCTGTGTGACAAGGAGCAGAATCTGCAGTGTCCCTGTATGCAGTGCCTAACTGACTCCTATCACTAGCTCAGAGAGAAATGAAGATCAGAGATGCAGCCTGCAGAGGAGGAAAACTGGTGGAAAACGCAGGACACAAGTCACATAATGGCTAGAGATGGTGCTATTCCTTATGTGCACACACATAGCAGCTTATTCGGAATAGTTAGTTGTGCTTTGTGCGCAGAGCATACAATACTGGGCTCCTATGGAACCCATCAGACTGGAAGAAAGCAGCTTGTCCCTGGGCACATCTTTCCTGCTTAGATACACTGCACTGTGTGTACAGATAACAGCATCATTATCCTGCTGCTGGCATGTCCAGGGTAAATGATTATGGCTTCTGAGAGACAACGAGTGCCCCTATGTATTAAATTCATGCTCCGACTTGTGAGCTTTGCTGAGCTTAAACTAATATATTCTAGTAATAAGGAAGGGAAAACAAGTGTTGCATATTTGCCGTTCTAGCTTTCCGTCATGCTCCATTACATTCAATATGCAATGTTGGTTGTTTATCTGATTTCAAGGCACTAAGTCATCAAAGCCGAGGATGATAAGACTGTTAAATTGCCACCATACTTACTTTGTCAGGCCTCAGGCACCGGATGAGGAGCATCCTTTGGAACTGACCCACTTTTTCTTGCCATTCAGAAGGGAAAGCCTGGTGGTGCGGTTCCTACACGTGCGGACACAGAAGGCTGACTTTATTTAATTTGTCACTTTTCATACCAGCTACAATCGTTAGAGCCGACATGGCGGCACGTCTGTAAATAATGCCTCAAATAAACAGTTATTTCACAAAGAGGAAGGAAATAGAAAATATCCGTTATCAAATTAAGATGGGCCTTTTCACAGAAAACACAGAGCCTTCGTATCATAATGAATAATAAACGGCCATCTTTAACCCTTTAGTGATGCGGCCATTTTGGTCCTGAAGGTGCAACAATTTTTTTAGTATTTTCATCTCCATTTTTTTAGAAAGCCATAACTTTTTTATTTTCTGGCGCCGCGGCCGTATGGGTGCTTGTTTTTTGTATGGCAAGCTGTAGTTTTCATTGGTACCATTTTAGGGTACATGTGGCTTTTTTGGGAGGAGGTAAAATGAACCAAAAAGCATTTGGGCCTTTTCTTTTACTTTTTTTATAACGTTTGCCATGTGTTCAACCTATTTTAGGGGTTGTTACGGATTCAGCGATAAAAAACATTGGATTTTTATTTACCTTTTTAAACAAAAGAGTGGAAGTGCATTAAATAGTTTTTTTAAAAATATTTCTGTAAATTTTTTTCACTGTTTTTATTTTATATTTTTTATGTCCCTGTGGGGACTTGAACTTGTGTTGCTATGATGACTGATATTTGATAATACTCGTATATAGCAGTACTTCTGTACAGTGTTGTATTATTGCTTACCCTAGCGATTACATGCCATGGCGGACCCAGATGCCATTTACTGGCTTCCAGTTGTCATGGCAACCCATCAGCCATACATAATTACATATAGTTACAATAACATTGCAGAGAGAGCTACCTCGCTGTGTGAACTTTTTGATCATAGCATGTAAGGAGTTAACAGCAGGGATTGGCGTTGCAGCAGGAGGCCAGCTGTCAGTCACAGCCGACTCCCGATGCATATTGAAGTGAATAGGGCTCAGCCTGCAGTAACAGTCTGGGCCACAGTGCAGTGTCTGGAGCTGTGTGCTTCTTGCAGCAAAACTGCTAGAAGTGGAACAACCCATCTAATCCCTTCCCGATGACGCACATCGGATGTCATTGTATGGAGTGAGCACATTCAATACACGGTAGGTGTCAGCCATCCTTCACAGCCAACATCACCTCACAACAGCTGTGATCGGTGATAATACTGATTGCTGCGGTCAACCCTTTAAATGCCCCAATTAGCATTTGGGGGTCCCAAATGGCCCCTACTGGGTTAAGACTGCAGGGACTGGTTTGGGTGTCATGGCAATCGGGGGGCCTTTTAAAGGCCTCCGGGACTGCCATAAATGATCGCCTATCAAGACATGCCTGTGGCACGGTCTTAATAGCTTTGTCAGACAGAATACGCATGGGAGTAATCTTGCAGGCAATGAGGAAGACACTATGCTAGAGTAAAACAGGAGGTCTTGCAAGCACTAGAGATTAAGAGCTTTTTCCAGGGAAATACTATTAATGACCTATCTTCATCAATAGCTGATATGCTGGGGTCCACCCCTGACCCCAGCCGATCAGGCGCCCGCTGCCATCGCCACTAAGCACAGGGGTACAGAGCAGAAGCTGCTTCTTCATCTCCTGTGTATAAGTCAGTGCTTATAGGTGTAGTGGTCATTGATTTTAATGAGACCCTAGCTTGCAGTTACAAGTGTCGGCCACTACATAGGTCAGAGCAGCAGCTTCTGTTCTGAACCTGTTTGTTGCAGTAATGATAGTGGGCGCCTGATCAGATGATCGACTGGGGTCTCGAGCAGCTCACCCAAGTCCATCAACTATTGACCACCTATCTTTATCAGTATTTCATTGGAAGATGTGGGGAGGGATCAGATTCTACCATATATTGCAAGCAAGACTTGTGCTGCTAGAAAACTGAACACCTACTGCCAGTTCCCTCATAGATTACACATGGTCTCTCGGGAAGGGGGCATCTTATTATTAGGGGACCCTTCTAGGAAAAAAGATTCTCCAAAGAGGATATTCGCATTATAAGGGCTTCCCAGATAGGTCATCGATATTATATTATTTGGGTTCAGACACCCACTACCCCAACCTATAAGCTAACAGAAAGGGTTGCTCCAGCGAATGCTGTATCCCCTTCATGGTTTACTGGGCACATCACTATACATTTCACTGCAGCTCTTGCCTGCTCAGTCCTATTCAAGTGGATGAACACACGGAGCCATGCCTGGTAAACAATGAAAGAAATGTGGAGCGTCTCTAAGCATTGCCGATTGGTGGGGGTGGCCGGAGTTAGACCCCTATTGACCTGATATTGATGACCTATCCTACAGATGGACCATAAGGATCAAAGTCCCAGAATACCCCTTTAATGTCAATTTATTAATGAAGTTAAATCTGTAGTGTAAAGGTAAAGCTTCTAAATAGACAATGGATGTTTGTAGCAAGCTTGTATTCGAGAGACCCAAGGCCAGAAAAGGGTATATTTTTTGATTTGCTCTTGTTTTTTCGAGGTGGACAAAAGCTTTTAAGAACTCCTTTCTGCCTCAATCAGGTTTGACGGATACAAAAATAATACAGAGAATGATTCCTTCCTGATGAAACCAGAGAGGGTCTGTCTACTAATCGCTCGTCTGCTAATAAACATGCAGCATGAAAAAGTGGCAGGAAGTTACTAGAAGCTGGTTTATTGTAGTGGCAAAATCCTAACTTCATGAATTATAAAGTACTCTGTACGAAAATGCTGGAATCTTCAAAATATCCTCTAAAATCTGTTCTGGGAGGGAAGAACTCTAAACAAAGAGGTATACGAGTCGTCTGCAAAGATGGAGGAAATGTCTTCAGCATTTACAGTGGGAGACATGAAGAGCTTCACGCTGGGTGTATGAACATACCTGATGAGCTGCTGGCAGGTAATGACAAACATGGCGCCATCCGGAGGCAGAAGAAAAGAAACTACAAATCATTCTGTGTGTAAGTGTTAGCCGGCCACAGGCGGCGGCCGCAGATGACACCATCTGACGTCTACACAATTATACAATATTTTCACCATTATATAGATTTTGTTAAATATAACATGTCAGAGGAGAAAATGAGGGAACATTCCACATACCTGGTAATAAATCCTAGTAGTTGTAAAAGACAAACCCGCCAGAGACATGAAACGTGTGACAAACCAGCCAGGGACATGGAACGTGTGACAAACCAGCCAGGGACATGGAACGTGTGACAAACCAGCCAGGGACATGGAACGTGTGACAAACCAGCCAGGGACATGGAACGTGTGACAAACCAGCCAGGGACATGGAACGTGTGACAAACCAGCCAGGGACATGGAACATGTGACAAACCAGCCAGGGACATGGAACGTGTGACAAACCAGCCAGGGACATGGAACGTGTGACAAACCAGCCAGGGACATGGAGAGTGTCCTCCAGCCAGGGACATGGAACGTGTCCCCCAGCCAGGGACATGGAACGTGTGACAAACCAGCCAGGGACATGGAACGTGTGACAAACCAGCCAGGGACAGGGAACGTGTGACAAACCAGCCAGGGACATGGAACGTGTGACAAACCAGCCAGGGACATGGAACGTGTGACAAACCAGCCAGGGACATGGAACATGTGACAAACCAGCCAGGGACATGGAGAGTCTCCTCCAGCCAGGGACATGGAACGTGTCCCCCAGCCAGGGACATGGAACGTGTGACAAACCAGCCAGGGACATGGAACGTGTGACAAACCAGCCAGGGACATGGAACGTGTGACAAATCAGCCAGGGACATGGAACATGTGACAAACCAGCCAGGGACATGGAAAGTGTCCTCCAGCCAGGGACATGGAACGCGTCCTCCAGCCAGGGACATGGAACGTGTGACAAACCAGCCAGGGACATGGAACATGTGACAAACCAGCCAGGGACATGGAACGTGTGACAAACCAGCCAGGGACATGGAAAGTGTCCTCCAGCCAGGGACATGGAACGTGTGACAAACCAGCCAGGGACATGGAACGTGTCCTCCAGCCAGGGACATGGAACGTGTGACAAACCAGCCAGGGACATGGAACGTGTGACAAACCAGCCAGGGACATGGAACGTGTCCTCCAGCCAGGCACATGGAACGTATCCTCCAGCCAGGGACAGGAACGTGTGACAAACCAGCCAGGGACATGGAACGTGTCCTCCAGCCAGGGACATGGAACGTGTGACAAACCAGCCAGGGACATGGAACGTGTCCTTCAGCCAGGGACATGGAACGTGTCCACTAGCCAGGGACATGGAACGTGTGACAAATCAGCCAGGGACATGGAATGTGTTCTCCAGCCAGGGATATGGAACATGTGACAAACCAGCCAGGGACATGGAACGTGTCCTCCAGCCAGGGACATGGAACGTGTCCACTAGCCAGGGACATGGAACGTGTGACAAACCAGCCAGGGACATGGAATATGTCGTCCAGCCAGGGACATGGAACGTGTCCACTAGCCAGGGACATGGAACGTGTGACAAACCAGCCAGGGACATGGAATGTGTCATCCAGCCAGGGACATGGAACGTGTGACAAACCAGCCAGGGACATGGAGCGTGTGACAAACCAGCCAGGGACATGGAGCGTGTGACAAACCAGCCAGGGACATGAAACGTGTGACAAACCAGCCAGGGACATGGAACGTGTGACAAACCAGCCAGGGACATGTGTTATGAAGACACATAACACTTTGTACTCTAATATATAATCATATCTAACGGTTCACCATGAATCCACTTACCTATACGACCCCTTCATGCTGCCCAGAAGAAATAACTGTGCAGCGCCAGCTGGTGGCCAGGCTGGGAGCTACAGAGATCCCGGCCACCCTGAAGGTCACATAGGGAGGTACACCGGCCACCTCCGCTCCACAGCAGAGTCGGTCAGTTCCTCTAGCGACGAGCATTAAACAACTGGAAGGAAGCGTGACGCATTGCAGGAAAATGTCGCATTTTCAAAAGAAGAATGTGGTTAGTAAGCGCTTTACTTTCACATTTCCAATGCATTGAAAGGTGATTCCTGAGAGGAGAATGGCCCTTTAAGGACTAGAAACTGCTACAGTATCTGTAGACACAGACGCTACTTACAAACAGATTGTTGGTAGCAGCATTCTGACTTCAATACATTTCAAGTCCAGTAATAATATTATTCTTCATATATTTGTATTATATTGCACTACTGGCCAACCTCCTGTACACCTCCTGTACACCTCTCACAATGGAAGCTTACCATGCTATCATATACGGTTTTCCATCCGTCCTTAAGTCTCATAAAATCCTTCCGAATTCCTTTGAACCTAGGAACAGAATCAAGGCGGCATATTTCATCCCATGACTTCTGGGGTAACCATGTGCATGGGTTGGAGTGTGGATTGTCCAGTCCCAGGCCACCGGTCAGCAAGAACATCCACTCTACGTCATCAACCTAAAACATCAAGAACATTACTGAGGGCTCTTCATAGAAGTAAGTGTTCTGCTGCTGGACCCTTTAGGTTCGCTGACATCTGCACTAAGGGGTTCCGTTAGGGGAGCGGTAAACCAGACCCCCCGTACTGATGGCACTGAACGCTGAAGGAACCTCACTGGTTAATGGGGTAGCTCGGTTTGCATCCGGCTGTCTGGCATTTTACAGGATGACCATTTTGGCCTGTATTTTAGCAGAATTCAGCAGCAGAGGCTCTGAATGAAGTGGACTGACCCTGAAGCCGGCTTCACATTGGTGTATAGTGTGCACAATACACAGTAAGTACAACCCATTGATTTCTATGGGTCCATTCACATGTGTATTTATCCTGTGCAGCATGCTCTATTCTCCTGCACATTTGCGCACAAAACTTCCACCGTATAAGTCAATGGGGATATGCAAATGCGCACGTAAAAAGCTAAGAAATGCGTGATACACTGTAATTGCAGGAGAAAGAACACATCTCAAACTCATTACAGGTAACAGATAGAAAAAGGCAATAATTATAGTGCAAAAAAGGAGGTAAAAGAGCAAAGAAGAGAAAGAAAAACAGGGAAAATCAGTCAGTCGTACAATAAAGCGTGACGCCCTGTAATAGGAGACAGCAATACAGTAACAATGTAATATCAGAACGTGTGCTATTACTTTAGTGAGGCCGGCTGCACACCAACGGTGCGGGGTCCGAGCCTGCGCCCGGCCGGTGACTCCGCGTAACCTGTCTTCTTTAACTCTACTGTGAATGGTCCGCACGGCTCGCCATCGGACATGCACAGTACAGATTTTCCAGCTCTGTCGTTCGGTAATGATGCAAATCTCCGCAACGTTAGCGGCAATGGAAGCCGTCCATGCAAACACCTCACAAAAATAGAGCAAGCTGCGATTTTACCTCCACAAGCGGAAAATCACAGTTGATTTCCATTCATGTGCAGGAAAAAGCACTTTCCCATTGCATGCTATGGGCGGTATTTGCTGCGGAACGCAGAGACGGACACCCGCACCGGGTGCCATAATGCAAGTATATCCGTGTGCAGACGGCATTAGAGAACAATCAGACCACATTTTTTAGTAATTAGTGTAGAAATCCAGGTAATTCCACGGTGTTCAGTGACTTTTTCTTTTAGTCAGGGTTTTGAAATCTACATATTTTGACTGAAGAAACACAAAATACAAAACGGACATTATTCTGCGGTATTATTCTCACAAAACGGAATTGTTTTTAGCCAAATCTAGAAGTGGATCCAACAATTGTTTTGCTGATCTTTTCCTTATGATCGACTTCTGGCTTTACCTACCAACAAACTGCATCAACAGCCAGAATGAAGCCAGAATGAAGTGCTTGTACAGTGCAGCCTCTGCCTTTACCTCCGCGGTGGAGCGCCGTCTAGTTAAGGCTTCCGCACCGCCATCTAGTTGGGACTTCCGCACCGCCATCCAGTTAAGGCTTCCGCACCGCCATCCAGTTAAGGCTTCCGCACCGCCATCCAGTTAAGGCTTCCGCACCGCCATCCAGTTAAGGCTTCCGCACCGCCATCTAGTTAAGGCTTCCGCACCACCATCCAGTTAAGGCTTCCGCACCGCCATCCAGTTAAGGCTTCCGCACCGCCATCTAGTTAAGGCTTCCGCAAGGCCATCTAGTTAAGGCTTCCGCAAGGCCATCTAGTTAAGGCTTCCGCAAGGCCATCTAGTTAAGCCTTCCGCACCGCCATCTAGTTAAGGCTTCCGCACCGCCATCTAGTTAAGGCTTCCGCACCGCCATCTAGTTAAGGCTTCCGCACCGCCATCTAGTTAAGGCTTCCGCATCGCCATCTAGTTAAGGCTTCCGCACCGCCATCTAGTTAGGGCTTCCGCACCGCCATCCAGTTAAGGCTTCCGCACCGCCATCCAGTTAAGGCTTCCGCACCGCCATCCAGTTAAGGCTTCCGCACCGCCATCTAGTTAGGGCTTCCGCACCGCCATCTAGGTAAGGCTTCCGCACCGCCATCTAGTTAGGGCTTCCTTCAGTTGTGCTTCTGGTTTATTTTATAAAATCGCCCGTGGTTTCCTAATGGTACACGTTGTGATGTTTCGTGTCGGGGTTGAGTGTGTGGCGTCTAAAAGGAGATTTCTTTAATGGCGTCTTTCACATGAAAAGTCTTGTGATTTAAGGATCATGTAACTCATATTCCTCTTTGAATCACATGATGCTGAATGTGGAGGAACCACAAAAAACAAAATATACATTTAGGCGTGAGGAACAAAGAAAAAGCCTGGGTAGTTCTACGGGAAGATAAACACAAAATACCTTATAAGTTGGGAAAAAATGCCAAAGAGAGCAAAACAAGCAAGACGAGTGAAGGAAGATGCCAGAGAGGAAAAAATGTGCAGTTTGAAGAGTTTTAATAAGTATTTCTCTCTTGACTTGGACCCAACACATGACTAAGAAAATGCAGCGGAAAAAAAAGTTAAAAACACTGCAAAAAAAATGTGGAGCTTTGACACAGAACACAGTGTGTGACACCATCCTTAGAGGTAACACAGTAGGTTAGGCTGAATGCAGGCAATGTCCATCTAGTTCTACCTATTTCAACCTTCCCCGTTGGTCCAGAGCAAGGAAGAAAAAAACATCAAGCCAATTGAGCTCATTTGGAGGAAAAAAATTCCTTCCCGACTGCCTAATGGCAGCTAGAATAATCCCTGGATCAACCTCTGATAGATCCTACCTGACTGTAATACCCGGATCAACAACCCGCTGGTCACCTAATATCTCTTGAAATAGCTCTTGAAAGACATCTACTCCCCTCTTAAACTCCTCTATGGATTTTGCCATCACCACATCCTCAGGCAGAGAGTTCCACAGTCTCACTGCTCTTACAGTAAAGAACTCTGTTTCTAGACGTAGCGGATGCCCTATCGTTACCATCGCAGTCCTGGGTATAAACAGATCCTGGGAGAGATCCTTGTATTGTCCCCTCATGTATTTATACATAGTTATTTGGTCGCCCCTTAGCCGTCTTTTTTCTAGAGTAAATAATCCTAATTTTGATGCCTCTCTGGGTATTCCAGTCCCGTCATTCCATGTATTAGTTTAGTCGCTCTTCTTTGAACCCCCTCAAGCGCTGCCACATCTTTCCTGAGCACCGGTGACCAGAACTGTGCGCAGTATTCCCCGTGAGGCCTGACAAGTCCCTTATATAGTGGGAGGATAATGTTCTCGCCCCCCGCCCCTATACCTCTTTTAATGCACCCCAAGACTTTATTAGCTTTTGCAGCAGCTGACTGGCATTGGTTACTCCAGTTTAGTCTACAATCCACTAATACCCCCAGGTCTTTTTCCATCTCACTTTTCCCTAGCGGTACCCCATTAAGCGAATATTGGTAACATCCATTCTTGCTGCCCATGTGCAGAACCTTACATTTATCAACATTGAACTTCATTTGCCATTTTTCTGCCCAAGCCCCCAGCTTATCTAGGTCCATTTGTAGCTGCACATTGTCCTCCCTTGCATTAATTATATTGTATAGTTTTGTGTCATCTGCAAATATTAATCTTTTGCTGTGCAGCCCCTCTATCAGGTCATTGATAAATATATTGAACAGAATGGGGCCTAATACTGAGCCCTGTGGCCCCCCACTAGTGACTGTGGTCCAATCAGAGTACGAACCATTTATTACCACCCTCTGCTTTCTATCTCTGAGCCAATTCTTTACCCAGATACAGATGTTTTCACCCAATCCGAGCTGTCTCATTTTATACGTCAGCCTATTATGTGGCACGGTGTCAAAGGCTTTAGAGAAGTCCAGATATACGAGATCAATAGATTCTCCCAGGTCCAGCCTAGAACTTACCTCATCGTAGAAACTGATCAGATTGGTAAAACGAAAAAAGGTTTGGTACGGTGTTAGCCAGTAGAGCAAAGCGTGATTGTTCTCAGTGAGAGAAACCAAGTCATCTTGTAGATATGATACCTTTTAATGGCTAAAATACATCATGCTACAGCTAGCTTTCGGGTCTTCTATCGACCTTTCATCAGGCTCAAAAGAAACTGGTTTGGATGGGGCACATATATTATATATAAAGCAGAGAGGACACCCCTCTTGATTGAAATACAAATGTTCACGCACAGAAATTTGAGATTGTTTTGCATTCAAAAATTAAAAGAACAGCGAAACTGGGCTGAGAGATAAATACCATCAGGAATGTGATGGTTTTATGATGTGTCTTATCTCTCCTTCAACCTGCACATGGAAGGAAATACAGCACCACCTATTGGATGGCGACATTCCCAGGGATGTTCCGTTAAATCAAACTTTATCCTTACATAAAAGGCAAGGTGTATTGGTGATGATGTATGCAGGAGTATGTGTGTATCACTCCTAATAATGCTTTGATACTGTAAAAGATTCAATTGTCCATGAACCAGAGCAAAGAAAATAACTAAAAATTTTTTTACAAAAAACGACATACAAACAAATGGAAAGGTAAAAAAGCACTCGAGGGTCCAGTGTCAGTCACTGTACACGGATAACGAAATAAAAGGGGGTGTGGACCTGGTAGAAAGATTATACAGTAAAATATCAATATTTGCAGATGATATAAAACTATGTAATGTACTTAGAGAGGACACAAGGCAGTTGCAAGAGGATCTCGTTAAGTTTGGGGTTTGGATAGAAAAGTGCCAAATGAGGTTTAACACTGATAAATGTAAGGTTCCGCGCACGGGCAGGGAAATACATGTCACCATTACCACAATGGGAAACCACTGGGGAACACTGACATGGAAATGGACTTGGGGATTCTAGTTAACTGTAAGCTTAACTGGAGCACCCACTGTCAGGCAGCTGCTGCCAAGGTAAATAGCATCATGGGGTGCATCAAAAGTGGTCTAGGGGCAGATGAGGAGAACATTGTTCTTCCTCTTTACAAGTCACTAGTCAGACCAAACATGGAATATTGTGGACAGATTTGGGCACCGGTACTCAAGAAGGACATATCAGAGCTTCAGTGGGTACAAAGATGGGCAATTAAAGTAATAAATGAATTTGGCGGACTACAATACCCAGAGAGGTTATCAAAATTGGGATTATTTAGTTTTAAAAAAGACAGCTGAGGGGTGACCTAAAAACTGTGTATACATATATCAAGGGTCAATACAGAGAACTCTCCCATCATCTATTTATACCCAGGACTATAACAAGGGGGCGCTCTAATAACTATGTATAGATATATAAAGAGTCAGTACAGAGATCTCTCCCATCATCTATTTATACCCAGGACTATAACAAGGGGGCGCTCTAATAACTATGTATAATATATCAGGGGTCAGTACAGAGATGTCTACCATCATCTATTATACCCAGGACTATAACAAGGGGGCATTCTAATACCTATGTATAGATATATCAGGGGTCAGTAGAGAGATCTCTCCCATCATCTATTATACCCAGGACTGTAACAAGGGGCGCTCTAATAACTATGTATAGATATATCAGGGGTCAGTGCAGAGATCTCTCCCATCATCTATTATACCCAGGACTGTAACAAGGGGGTGCTCTAATAGCTATGTATAGATATATCAGGGGTCAGTACAGAGATCTCTCCCATCATCTATTATACCCAGGACTGTAACAAGGGGCGCTCTAATAACTATGTATAGATATCAGGGGACAGTACAGAGATCTCTCCCATCATCTATTATACCCAGGACTGTAACAAGGGGCGCTCTAATAACTATGTATAGATATATCAGGGGACAGTACAGAGATCTCTCCCATCATCTATTATACCCAGGACTGTAACAAGGGGGCGCTCTAATAACTATGTACAGATATATCAGGGGTCAGTACAGGGATCTCTACCATCATCTATTATACCCAGAACTATAACAAGGGGGCGTTCTAATACCTATGTATAGATATATCAGGGGTCAGTACACAGATCTCTCCCATCATCTATTATACCCACGACTGTAACAAGGGGGCGCTCTAATAACTATGTATAGATATATCAGGGGTCAGTACAGAGATCTCTCCCATCATCTATTATACCCAGGACTGTAACAAGGGGGGGGGGGGGCGCTGTAATAACTATATATAGATATATCAGGGGACAATACAGAGATCTCTCCTATCATCTATTATACCCAGGACTGTAACAAGGGGGCGCTCTAATAACTATGTATAGATATATCAGGGGTCAGTACAGAGATCTCTCCCATCATCTATTTATACCCAGAACTGTAACTAGGGGGTGCGCTTTATATCTAGACCAAATAAGATTTCTACACAAGATAGAAGGGGGGTCTTTACTGTAAGAGCAGTGAGACTATGGAACCTTCTGCCTGAGGACGTGGTGATGGCAAATTCAATAAAAGGGTATAAGAGGCGTCTGGATGCCTTTCTTGAGTGTTGCAATATTACATGTTATACCACTGATTACTTCAAAAGGGTTGGTGATCCAGGGATCATTCTGATTGCCAGATTGCCTGCTCTTAGTTTCAGACTTTTGTCATGTGGGCGTGGCCCTCCCAGTAACACGTGTCGAATGTCAGTTCCGTGCGTCCAGAAAGCTGCTGTCTCCTCTCCCTTGTTCTGACACATTGATGCTGACTGATTCCAACCCCCTACCCCCCACCCACCCAAGTGTCCTCTCCTCCCGCTGCACACTCTCATAAATATTGCTTACCAACTTTTCATGCTTCAACAGGTTCACTGTTAAGCAGAAAGAAAAGAGAAGCTTGTCCTTTTCCAACAGAGAACGGCATACATTTGTGTACAGAGAATACGTGAAGTGATCCTTCAGTATCTGCAACCTTGAAAAAAGAAGAAATTCAGTTTACTATAGAGATGGTACAATGGTGGGATTATAAGCAGAAGGTATTGTCTGTCTGATGGGAGAGTGCAGCTGTAGAAGTACGGCCATTTGTGGTTGGGGCTGGCCGCCTATCCTCCGCTCTACAGAGATGGTCACGTGACTGATACTAGTGACAGATACTGCATTCTCTTCTTGAGACATTTCATTTCCGTATTTAAAGGAGTTGTCAAGCCTTAAAGTATTAATGGCCTAACCTGAGAATAGGCCATCGATAGTACTGCAGATTGTCCCAGGTCTGCCGCCAGGGACCCCCACTAATCGGCTACCTGCTGGCCAAGTGCACTCGTACATGGAACTGATATCTGCAGGAAGCACACAACTCCATTCTCAATGTCCCAGCTTGGTATTTTCAGGCCAAGTTTCCATTCACTTCATTGTAACACTAAGTCGGGCTACTTGCACAAGGACATCAGCCTGGAGAACAGCTGATCATCGAAAGTTCTGCGTGGTGGATGCCAGTCTACCTACCATTGACAAAGGCTAACATTCCCATAAGCCAACAGCCATGAAGTAAGAGACCATTTGCACTGCCTAGTTGCTGGGATAGGATCCAGCCATTCTCCACAACAACAGCTGGTTCACAGAATTGGGAAAAGCCAGGATGCTGATCTAGCGCTCCTTGTCTGAAGTCTATTGTATCTGCATCCTTAAGACAGAAGTACAATTGACTATGGCAATGATGTTACATGTTCATCGCCTGCTCCTTCGCATGGCACCTTCTCTGTGATGTAATGATGTCATTGTGCCACCAGCATCATTCTGCAGCTTCTGGTCGAGTACTAACAAGATGCCAGGATGGTGGATGAAGGATGACCTGGGAGCATGAGGGAGGCGGGCCTATTAATTACTTTAAGAAGTCAGCCTCCCCCATTAATTACAGTCTAGCTTATTCATTATTTTAATTACTCAATGGCACAGTATGACTTGTTACATATTGAGGGGCACAGTGGAGCTTGTTAAACATTCAGGGGCAGTGTGTACTATAACACTATTACATCCAGGGGGCACTGCATGTGGCACTACTAAAGGTCTTAATATAGGAGTTAAGGATATGAAAAAGCAAGTCAAAAAGCAAAGAACCAAAGACATTTATGTGGTAACTTCTGAAAAGACAAGTCACTGCTGGGAGAACTTATGGTGGTCTGGCCCAGAAAGAGAAGAAAAGGGGAGTGATTCCAATTAGGGATGACACTGCCTGTGAGTCACTCAATGTCATTGTTTATCCTGCCATTAAATATGTCCGATCAGGTCTGTAGTCACAGTATGGGCAGCAGAATAATAATGGGGGTGGGGGGTGGGGGTGTCTGGTGGGTGAATCAGACTATTTTGGCACTCCAGCCTTATTGCTGGCAATCTGGTTGTATGTATCTACGTGGGTGTTGTGTAAAGCTTAGGTACATATTGGATACACATATGTGGTTCACCCACTGACTTGTATCTGCAGTGTCTCATATGGTTTTTATGAAGGATGCACCTATAAAGATGGATTGTTTAGAATCATTTTAGTGTGACACAAGAGGTCTACTGGTTGTCTGATCGGTGATATAGACTTGCTACATTACAGCCTGGGCTATCCCTATTAATTTGGGATATGATCCAAGTAGTTTGGGGTCATTGGGGTAGGACTACAGGAATGGTTTGAGTTCACTGCAACGCCTTGTTTTATTGCACTGTATTTTACTTTTGGGTAAGGGCTAGAGATGAGTGAACGTGCTCGGCCACGCCCCTTTTTCGCCCGAATACCGCGATTTCCGAGTACTTCCGTACTCGGGCGAAAAAATTCGGGGGGGGCGCCGTGGCGGCACGGGGGGGAGCAGTGGGGAGTGGGGGGGGAGAGGGAGAGAGAGAGGGCTCCCCCCTGTTCCCCGCTGCTACCCCCCGCACCGCCACGCCTCCCCCCGCCCCCCGAATCTTTTCACCCGAGTACTGAAGTACTCGAAAATGGCGGTACTCGGGTGCGTAAGTACTCGAAACGAGTACGTTCGCTCATCTCTAGTAAGGGCGCATGACCGATGCGATATGGTAAGGGAGCATAACTGATGCGATATGGTAAGGGGGCATGACTGATGCGATATGGTAAGGGGGCATGACTGATGCGATATGGTAAGGGGGCATGACTGATGCGATATGGTAAGGGGGCATGACCGATGCGATATGGTAAGGGTGCATGACTGATGCGATATGGTAAGGGCGCATGACCGATGCAATATGGCAAGGGCGCATGACCGATGCGATATGGTAAGGCCGCATGACCGATGCGATATGGTAAGGCCGCATGACCGATGCGATATGGTAAGGGAGCATAACTGATGCGATATGGTAAGGGCGCATGACCGATGCGATATGGTAAGGGCGCATGACCGATGCGATATGGTAAGGGAGCATGACCGATGCGATATGGTAAGGGAGCATAACCGATGCGATATGGTAAGGGGGCATGACTGATGCTATATGGTAAGGGTGCATGACTGATGCGATATGGTAAGGGCGCATGACCGATGCGATATGGTAAGGGCGCATGACCGATGCGATATGGTAAGGCCGCATGACCGATGCGATATGGTAAGGGCGCATGACCGATGCGATATGGTAAGGGCGCATGACCGATGCGATATGGTAAGGCCGCATGACCGATGCGATATGGTAAGGGGGCATGACCGATGCGATATGGTAAGGCCGCATGACCGATGCGATATGGTAAGGCCACATGACCGATGCGATATGGTAAGGGAGCATAACTGATGCGATATGGTAAGGGGGCATGACCGATGCGATATGGTAAGGGCGCATGACACATGCGATATGGTAAGGGAGCATAACCGATGCAATATGGTAAGGGGGCATGACCGATGCGATATGGTAAGGGTGCATGACCGATGCGATATGGTAAGGGCGCATGACCGATGCGATATGGTAAGGCCGCATGACCGATGCGATATGGTAAGGGAGCATAACCGATGCAATATGGTAAGGGGGCATGACCGATGCGATATGGTAAGGGTGCATGACCGATGCGATATGGTAAGGGCGCATGACCGATGCGATATGGTAAGGCCGCATGACCGATGCGATATGGTAAGGGCGCATGACCGATGCGATATGGTAAGGGCGCATGACCGATGCGATATGGTAAGGGTGCATGACCGATGCGATATGGTAAGGGAGCATAACTGATGCGATATGGTAAGGCCGCATGACCGATGCGATATGGTAAGGCCGCATGACCGATGCGATATGGTAAGGGCGCATGACCGATGCGATATGGTAAGGGCGCATGACCGATGCGATATGGTAAGGGCGCATGACCGATGCGATATGGTAAGGGTGCATGACCGATGCGATATGGTAAGGGAGCATAACTGATGCGATATGGTAAGGCCGCATGACCGATGCGATATGGTAAGGGTGCATGACCGATGCGATATGGTAAGGGCGCATGACCGATCCGATATGGTAAGGGTGCATGACCGATGCGATATGGTAAGGGTGCATGACCGATGCGATATGGTAAGGGTGCATGACCGATGCGATATGGTAAGGGAGCATAACTGATGCGATATGGTAAGGGGGCATGACTGATGCGATATGGTAAGGGAGCATGACCGATGCGATATGGTAAGGGCGCATGACCGATGTGATTGTCAGATATTGCACCTGAAAAGAATAAATTGCTTTTAATGTCTTAAATCACATGAGTGATTTTTCTTGCAGACTGATGATCCAAGATTGAAAACTCACTGCATATGTTATTATTTCCTATGGCGGCAAGAAAAAAATGACATGAGTGAACAATCATGGCTTCTGTGTGAAAGCACTGAAGTGATAATGATTAGAACGGCTGTTGGGCCCTTAAATCCCCAATAGTCATCCCGTGTAAAAGTCCCCTGAAACTGATCAACCCCCAACAAATCCCAGGAACAGGAGGGATAAAGTCAGTATTATTCAGGGTCGTGCATATAAAGGACAGAAGCTCCCCCGCTTTGTATCCCGTCTGCGCGGTTGTCAGTGTTAAACCTGCAGGATCCATTGGCTATGAGGCAGTGTTATGTGGCAGGGCGCCTACCCTGTGCCCTCCCGGAGGGTAGCCAAGAGGCGCTGCACCACACATCTCTCTTCAGTAATACAGAGGCGATGCACAGACGGTAACCTACCTCATCTGCAAGTGTTCGGACTTCTCCGAGTTGTCTATTGACATAATGAACAGAGTAATAAACCAGGCCAGAGAGTACTGGTACATGGGCTCAATGTTGGCTAAGTCAGCAATGGAAAAGAACAGAATTGAAGAATGGATGGAGATGGGGCGGTAGCCCATCCTTGTGGAATCAATCTTCTTCTCTGTTGCCTCAGCAACTGTTTGCTTCTCAGAAATCTCATTTGCTAGAGCCTTGGAGGAAGACAATATTTTAATGGCAGTTTCATCTTCTAATATGTTGCCTTCTGAAGTTGAAAGTACTTCTAAGATCTTGTCCTCAATTTCTTTTAGCTGCCTAGAAAAATAAAAAGCACAAGAGCAGAATTAATGCTGCGAGACGTGAAACAGCATGAACAAGTCTATAGAAGCGACTAATTGTAACGCATATGATAAGACTGCCTCTATGCTGCCTGAGGCGAAGTGTGAAATAGTGCCCCCCCAACAAAACACTGATTGTACAGGTATTGAAAGCACCAACACATATTTCAACTATTGAGACCTGTCTAAAGTGACAGTGCAACAGTGACCCCAATAGTAATAGTGACTCCCATAGTAGCCTCAGAAATAATGGCCCAAGTAATAAAATGACCATCATATTGGCCCCAGTAGTAGTGTTCCCACAGCGGCCCCAGTATTAATCGTGTCCTCCATAGTGGTGGCCAGAGGCATAAAACGTCACCGATTTATTTTTTATACGCCGCAATAGAGGTGCAAAGCCCTTGATAAATTCCCCCTATACATCTAACCAGTCACTGAGTTCACAGGATAAGGATAGGTTCACATCTGCATCAAAGGTTCTGCTTGGAGCAAACAATCCTAGACAGAATAGCGCAGCATGGGGAAAATGCTGGAAGCGGGAGGAACGCCATCATAGTCAATGGGGTCCATGTGGTGCTGCCCGGGCTGGCCAGGTGTGAGTGTGCCCTACAGCTACGGCCTGTTCCTCAGTGTACTGCTGCTCTACACAGACATTAATTGTTGAAGACCAATCTGCCTACCAAGCACAAACTCACTGAAACTATTCGTTTGGGTGTCTGGAAGTGAATGTAGCAAAGTTTAACGTGACTGAGTAGAACGGCTTTCTGTGCCACGCGGTTTACTCTTTCAATTGGTTTACACTGGATTTGGTGTGTTAAATTAATAAAAAAAATGTTTTTTCAATGACTTGAGGCCGCCTGCACACAGCAGAGCCGCGTGTTCCTGCCTCTTTTCTTCTTCACCTGTATTGCGGATGGCCGCGGTGAGCCGCCGGCAGACATGTGCAGCACAGATTTTTTTTTCAAATCTTTTTTTTTTCCCCCATGCCGTGGCTAGGCAATAATGCGAGTACCCATGACCTATCTGCAATGCCAAACGGCTTCGATTGACTTCCATGGAAGGCGTCTGTGTGCAGCCCGCACACAAATAGAACATGCCGTGATTTTGTCTCCACTTGCAGACGCCACAATTGGTTTCCGGGTGTGTGCAGGGAGCAGCGATTTTCCATAGAATGTAATGAACGGTATTTGGTGCGGACGCCGACCGCGGATTCTGCAATGCAGATCCGTTTGTGTGCAGCCAGCTTAAAATAACATTTAACTGTTTTTACTGAAAAATAGTAAGTAAATCATAAAGGATGATAAGAGCTTCCCAACACGTAAAGATACAGCTACTGGTCCGCAGATGTTAAACTTCACTTCCTCTTCAGCATCTCTCTTACCTTCCTTCAGCCCCCTGAGTCTTCTGTACGGCCACGTGGGTAAGGCAGGAGACCTTCATGGAGTTTTACACGACACTCAGAAATCTGTCAGCTGAAGCTCCGAATCTGTCCACCGCCCCCCACAATGTATGCTAGAAATGATTTAGAGGTCCAGCTGCGAGACGTCCGAATACTCTTCGGCACATTTAGGGGTTGTGTCAAGTTCTAAAGTTATCCCCTATCCTCAAGATAGGGGGTAACATTATAATCGGTGAGGGTTCGACTACTGGTACCCCCACTTATCCTGAGAATCGGGGTCCAGTGGGTCCCCGGGTGAATAGAGCTGAGATTGCATAGACGCACCACTGCTCCATTTACTTCAATGACAGTGCTGGAGGTTGCCGAAGCGCTTGAACTCAGTAATCTCCAATGCTGTCATTGAAGTGAAGGGAGTGGTGGCGTACCTGTGCTACCTTTACTCCATTCCCTACAGAACCAACTGGACCCCTTTTCTCATTATAGGTGGGAGTCGCAGGGGTTGGATCCCCACCAATCATATATCCCATGGTCAGGGAAAAACTTTATAACTTTGCACAACCCCTTTAAAGGGATTCATCCAAAGCTTTAAACTTTTCATATGAGATAAGTGTCTGATTGGTGGGAGTCTAACCAGTGGCAATCTCACGAGAATGGGGGTCCCATATCCTTTCACAGGAATGGAGTGGTTTCCAAGCAAGTGCAATGTTGCTCCATTCATCTCTGTTGCTTTGCCGAATGAAAGCTGAGTACAGCAAAGGTCAATCTCTAGCAGTCCAATAAAGAATGAATCAGCAATGCAGATGCTCAGTCGCTACTCCTTTCATGGGGGATGGGGGGGGAGAACCCCCTTTCTTGAGATTTATGTTGGTATCCGTGGTCGGTCTCCCATTAATTTAAGGTAGCCTTACAGCACCACTAAGAAGAGCTGACTGCAGGAGGACATCTGCAGCTTCCACCCAACAGTAAGATGCACTTAGCACTATGGTTGGAAGGAGGGACACAGGGGATCGATAACAGAACACTAGAGCTCTAAATCCTACAAACATATATTATGAGATTTCATGCAGAAGCATTTTAAGGTTTTATCTGCTGGATCGCATACAAATTATGACACGCACCACGGGATTTCACTTCTACAAGCATTGCTTCTTGGGAAGACTAGCTTTGTACATAGCGCTCCCAACGTAACAGGATACACACGGAGGCAGGCGGATCTGTCTGTGATGGCTCGGTGGATGCGGTCCTGGCACACGGCTCTTGACAAGTTTATACAATTATGACTTTCACACAAATAAATAAATTACACTAAATATCTGGGTTTTGTACATGTACGTCCACATCCTTCCTGTACTGTGAAATGGTGCCTGCTTGTTAACCCCTTGAAGCTGCATCCAGTTTTGGTTTTCATGACATGGCCATTTTTTAAAACTGTTTTCATCCCTGCCGAAACACCTATTTCTGGCCCCTCCATAATTGTCATACATGCCATGTATTTAATGTGGATGCACTGTGCAAAGTGTCTTGTCTGCTGTTATATGTATTGCACAGCTGCAGCATGCAAGAGGTTAATGTCTGAAAGTGGCTGGGATATGTCTGGGAAAGTATCAAAATCTGTCTTGTCACATGATGTCTGTACCCTATAAATGTGAGTGACTGAGAGCAAGGTGTGGTCTTCTGTCATCTTCAATGGTTGTGAAAGGACAGAGAGTGTCGGCCACATGGGGGTACCTTTAACCCTCATGTTGTGAAGTGATGGAGGAGGAAAGGTATCCCGAGTCCTTCCATGCCAGGAACCACCTCTGAGGAGAGAAAGGAGTAAGCAGTCTGCTGTGCAGAGTCGTCTTCAAGCGTTCTGAGTGAGTGTCAGCGGAGTGTCGTGTTTCTCCTCCGAAGTAATTCAGAGTCCCGGAGAGTGTGTGTCCAGGAGTTCTTCTCCCTGGCCGATCACCAATAAGCTGACTTTCCAGCACGTGCAAGTAACCTTATTTGTATGCAAATTATACAGTAAAGTACGCTGGTCAGTAAAGATTGCCTGTTCCCAGTGACTGAGTTATCAAGTTACAATCGTGTGTGTGGACTCTCTTTATTGAACCACCAGATACTCAACGGTGTGAAGGAACGGTGGTGTCATGCGTGACAACTTCAACTTCACCACACTTATACAGGTAACCGCTGTCCCAGTGTTGCCTGGTAGAGGTCTAGCGGTGCCTTGGCGGAGGTTCCATACTTCCCCCCAGGGAGGACTCTGCTAAGAGTCACCGTGACAAGCGACACCCCTGCCAGATCCTCAATGTGGGCCTCATGTCTTGCTCACCGTGGGGTACCACACCTGCCTTGTAAGAGCCAAAACTTTTCTTATTTTCAGCTGCCATCTTTTACCCCCAGGTCTTTTACTTTTCCAGTCATGGGGTTGTGTGAGGTCTTGTTTTTGCAAGTTGTGTTATTATTGATTTTTGGGGTACCTACAAATTTGCTAACTCTTTATTTCATTTTTTCTTAGGGTGATCAGAAAGCCACAATTCTGGCATTGCAATGTTTTCTGATAGCGTTCGTCACACAGGATTACTGATGAGAGATGTCAGATGCAGCAATACCAGTTTCAAAATTGCTTCTATTTTGTTTTTCAGTGGAACAATGGCTTCACTGGAAGCGGGATGATTGTCTATGAATGCCTTTTTCACTTTTTTCGACAGACTTTGGCACTTGTGGGTGAAATGGCATAATACTATTATAGTTGGGTTTACTGTGGATGGGGTGACACAATTATATATAGGGTTTTTTTTGGGGGGGGGGGGGGTCATTATTTTTCCAATAATAAAGGACTCCCTGTCAAAAAAGGTTGATTTTTGCTTTACTTACATTTTTCCCAAACTCTTTTTCTTTACATTAATTAACTTTTTTCTCTGACGGCTCCTGTATCGTTGTGTATTATGCCTGTCAGGCATACTATTGGGGGTCTCCAATGTTGGCAGCTTTTGTAGATTGTCAGTTGTAGTATACACAGCCCCTGAGCCATCCCAACACGTACCTTTACAGCGGATGTGAGACGTACCTCCCAGCAGTGCTGTATATATGAGGTGGATGTCAGGGCGTAAATGAAAGCATGAAATATTGATATTATATGCATGACTAATCAGAGATTATCACGAGGATATCATTATGGCCACCTCTTGTTCTCGGCTCCCTGCAGAATAAGCGCCTGCTTCTCTTCCTCCAGATCTGGTCTTTCTCGAGCGACCACAATGCCCAGCAGCTGATCCTGCATTCCTTCAGGGGTGATCATAAAATTCAGCAAGGTGACCTACACGATAGAAATGGCGCTGGAATGTAAATATTCGCACATATTTTCCAATTTAATGAAGCAACACAATCAACCCTTTGTTTTGGGAGAAGGCGCGATGTCTGACCTTTCAGTAGCGATATTTCTAATTTGTTCACAAAGAGCACAGCATTTAAATGTGAACTTTAAGGCGAGATAAGCATCAGGCAAACATACATCAGCAATAGGGAGATATCTGAGGAAACATCAACCCAAAGCCGTTTACTACAGCAAAACCGTCTACAAAGAATAACTCAAAAACAGGATTTCTGCCAGACCACTAATCTGCCAGAAATATCACATTAGAGAATGTAAACAGTAAATCAGATAGTTCATCTGAAGCCATTAGTGTAACGGAGATGGTTGGGGGCCAGGAAACAGAACAAAGTTTGGGGGGTTTGTTCAGAGCCCCCTCTTAACTGACCTTGACAGACGTCTCCGGCAAGTAGTGAGGATTTCTTAGTTTGGTTGTAATGTAGAATCGGAAATCAGGAGCGTATTCAATTGTGGAGTCCCCGAGACGAATACACATGCTACCTCCTTGCTTGAAGGTTTGCTTCAGGAGAAGAGGCTCCAGGATGGGATCTAGTTCTTCGCCAACATTTTCCAGTAATACTAAGAGAGATGAAGCAGTAATATGAGATGGGCAGATGTATCACATACAATGAGCGCAGTAGTATATCATTGTAGACGTGATGCTATGTCTTTAAGAAACAAAGCGTGGAGCTGAGAGTGGAGGTCTTGTTGTGAGGGGGGGGATCTCCCCAGGTTTTCTTGTACTTCCAGTGGAGTGGCCTAAGGCCACTGAAGACAAAGGGACAGAGAGTAGGATGCTGACGCTCTTCTACGGGGCCCACGCAGATACTCTGAATCAGTGCCTGGTGGGCAGCTTCGCATCTGAAGAGGGGCCCAGTTTCCTAGGGGGTATCTGTCAAGAGAAATGCTGAGAGGAGGAGCGCTTGGTGGGACGCTCAGAACACTGACTCAATGCAATGTAAGCCTGAGGAAACAAGACCCTGTAAATCCATTGAGACGGTCTCTCTTGCCACAGTCAGGAGTGAAGTGTAACTTGCCAAGTGGACCACTGCCATGTAACCACTGCCCAGTCCTGGTACTTCCAGTAGGAAGATGTTGTGTAGCTGAATTGTAGCTGTGTAACACGTGGAACCCACCGGGGCACCCAATTACTACATTCTTTATCGGGGCATAACATGCTAAACTGACGGGGTAACCCTGACGCCCTGCCCTTGGCCTGCTGTCCACATCACCTTCCCCACCAGGCCAGTCCATTGCCTCTTATATAATCAGGAATACACCCAAACAAAGACATGCTGGAGGCATACTCGCAGTAAAGGGGACCGTGGTTGAAGACCTGGGGGGGGGGGGGGGTGCATTTGGATATTGCACAGCTTCTGCTCATTCAACTTGCTGGCTCCCGCCCCACCAATCACGTCATACAAAAGCCCCAGTCCCAAAGCTCCTAACCCGACCCAATTTCCAGCTTCAGTAGAGCCAGCCCCGCCCCTCGCAGGTCCTTCAACCACGGTCCCCTATACTGCCAGTAAGCCCATGCTGGATGCTTCAAATCCCATTTGGTGCTTTACAAGATGCGTGTATTTAATGTAAAAAAAATAGATTAAAGCGCTGAGGAATAAGTTGTGGCTATACAAACAAAGATTATTATTATTAACCCCTTAGTGACCAAGCCTGTTTGCGCCTTAATGACCAGGCCAAATTTGGGAAATCTGACATGTGTCACTTTAACATGAAATAACTCCGTAAAGGCTGACATTTTTTCGCCACATATTATACTTCATTTAGGTGGCAAAAATAGAGCGATAGAACTTGTGTATATTAATTAAAAGCGCCAAAATTGGGGAAATTTTTATTTTTATTTTTTTTCACATTTTCAATTGTAATATCTCAAATATGTGCAAACATACTGTACAAATTGTTGATGAGATATACATTTCCATTTGTTTACTTTATTCTGGAAGCACATTTGAAAAACTTTTTTTTTTTTTTAACCATTTAGGAGATGTACAAATTTAACATTGATTATCAACATTTTAAGGAACACTTTGTTTTCGTACACCAAGCCAAGATTGAAAAGGCTCATGGGTGTTAGAATGATAGATACCCCCACAAATGACCACATTTTAAAAACTGCACCCCTTAATGTATTCACTGAGGGGGTCAGGAGTGTTTTGAACCCACAGTTTTTTTTTTCATGAATTAATGCAATTTAGAGAAGAAAAAAATAAAATTTCAAATTTTTGCAAATATGTCATTTTAAAGACATGTTTTTGGTTTTTTTCCTATAGTGCACATGAAAATGAGGATTTACACCCTAAAATGGATCCCCCTGTTTGCCCTGTGTTCAGAAACACAGCCATTGTGACCCTAATCGTCTGTCCTTATGCACAACGGGGTAGAGATGAGCGAGCACGCTCGGATAAGTCAGTTACTCGAGCAAGCCTCGCTCTTCTCGAATAACTGCATCCTTGTCCGAGCGTGCTCAGGAGGAGGAGGAGGAGCAGCGGCGGGGGTCACTCTCTGCGCCGCTACCCCCCTGCCGCCCCCCCCCCCTTCCCCCGAGCACGCTTGTACAAAAATGCAGTTACTCGAGAAAAGCGAGGCTCGCTCGAGTAACTGACTTATCCGAGCGTGCTCGCTCATCTCTACAACGGGGCCCAAACTAAAGGAGCCGCCGGTGGCTTTCAGAACAGACATTTTGCTTGAAGGTGATTTAGGCCCAAAGTTTTTTTTTGTACAGCACACATATCAATGAAGACTTTCACCCCAAAAAGGATTCCCCTGTTTGTCTGTGTTTAAAGACATACCCATTGTAGCCCTAATCTTATGCCTGTATGTACAATGGGGCCTAAACTGAAAGGAGCATTACACTTCAACTGTTTTTAACTATTACGTGATCGCCATTATCGATTGGATAATGGCAATCATGTGACCTCAGACCACTCACCACGGCGCTCGGTTACTGCTCCAGGCTCTCGGCTACCTTTAGTAGCCAGGAGATTTTAATCTCCCGAGCCCTCCCAAGCTTCTGCGCTTACGTCTGCCATTTTGGTGATAGCGCATGTGCCGAAGCTGGGGAAAGGTCCGTGGATAAATATGTGGGAAAAAAATCGCTGGAGGCCTTAGGTAATTTCTCCTCCCCTCACGGATCGGATCCGTGACAGTAGGTGAAAGTTTTTTCTTTTATTTTTACGTGATCGCTGTTATCCATTGGATAATGGCGATCCCATGACCAAGAACCGCGTACAGCGGCCCCCGTGAGATCTCCAGGCTCTCGGCTATGTTTAGTAGCCAGATGCGGGGAGATTTTAAACTACTCTGGCAATCTGCGGCTATTGCGAATGCGTCTGCCAAGTCAGCAACAGATGGGTGCGCTGAAACCGGGGAGAGGATCATGAATAAATCAGTGGGTCTTAGGTGAGTAATTTCATGAAACTTAAACTTTTTTTTTTTACTTTAAATGATTGCTGTTCTCCATTGGATATCTCCCTGTTCTCAGCTACACATGCTAGCCGGCAGCAGAGGAATTTTAAATTTCCTGGGCTGCGAGTCCTTACACGTACACGTCTGACATCTGGCTCGCATGCGCAGAAGGCGACATCAGGTCCGGAAAGGACCAGAACGTCGCAGGGCATTGCGGAGGACTGGGGTAAGTACTTTTTAAACTTTTATTAGCTTTTTTTTTAACACTTGTATGCAATTGCGTGACCGGAGGTGGTGGGGAACTTTTTGCGGCCACTCATGACAGATCCATGTTGTCGGCTACCTCTGGTAACCCAACAACATGGAGCTGTCACGTCCACAGCCCACAGGGCTTTAATGCCCAGAGTGAGCGTGTTTTTACGGTCCTGGGGATTAAAGCCCACTAAATCAGGATGTAAAAAGTTTATGGGGTGGTCACTTAGGGGTTAAATTTTCAAAATGTGAAAAAAGTACAACTACGCCCCTTCCCCTCATCCACACTCTCTCGCCCATTACTTAGCTGAACTTGAGGACATCGTGTGTGTCTGTTATCAACCATATTATCGAACAATGCATATCAGAATCAGGTTTTCTCTCCTAAACGCTTTAACAAGTTTTTATGTACACAAAGAAAATGCAGATTCATCAGATATAAAAGATTCTAATAGAGCAGAGATGGTTTACTGGTTTACTGAGGAGGAAGACGTCTGAGCATTAAGGTGCACTGTGATAGAAGAAACCCCAACTGGAAGATCGGCAGAATTAGAAGGAAATAAAACTGTTACAAAGGTAGAAGAACATCGGGAAACACTGAAGCCAAGGCTGCCACACTGGATGCTAGTTGTGTACTTTCATAGACCCGCTGTTCAGAGATTACATGTATTACAGCACTTATGGAAGGAGACGTGGGAGGCCTCCGATTCCTGGCTAGTAGGAGCTTGGAAGATAATAGAAGGTCAGAGGTCCTGCATGACAGGGTTGTTAGGAAGTGGAATAGGCAGGATAGGGTTAACAAGTTGCTAATGTAAACTAGAAAGAAGCGGGGGGTGTAGGGTGAGTGGGTTATTTACGTTTAAGTTGATTGGTAGGGGTTTAAGTAATGGGAAGGGTTATTGAGCCCATAAAAAGGGGAGTTTGGGCGGGAGCGCCATTTTAGAACCTGTGAGAACTGAGTCCCACCCACCCTCCCTTGATATATTTAGTTATACAGAAGTAATTATAGTAGTATCTAAGCTTAGGTAGTACAACGGTGAATTGGTGCAAGAGGATAAGTATATGACATGTCGTGGCAGCCGTTGGCGGACAGGGGGGGGTCCTTGGAGGCTGAGTTGGTATTTTGGGTGAAAGGAAGTCTTGGTGGGGACGGCCTCACCGGTATGATCACCCTGGTGTTATAGTGTTTGGGGCTGGTGTGTGGGAGAAGGCCAGGGAAGGGATCCCGGGTGGCCTTAATCTATTTTGTTTTCTAGCATCCCAGTGGGGGGGCTAGTGGTGTCTCCGAGCCAGGTTACGGTTGGAGGCAAGGTACGGTTTTAATTTGATTAACACCAGACCCCTTGGTATTTTTTGGTTGTCTCCAAGGGCCTCCTCTCGTATATAAAAGGTTAAAAGAATAAAATTCTATGTGGTTTTTGTTAAATAAAGTTGGCTGCTGTGGCCAAAAATTTCCAAAGAGTTTGGTCTCAGTGGATTATTTTAGATAAGTAATGGGAGGGGCATGGGTAGCAATATGGGAGCGAGTCTAACATACCCGGGTCAAGGAGGGAGGACAAGACTGAAGCGCATCCTCTCCGAGGTCCCTGGGGTGACTGTTCTGGACAGCCGCATATTGTGGACTGTATCTTAGAGGAAAGGAAGCAGCAGGGAAGATATCTCAAGCCGCAGACCTCAAACCTGTATTCTACTGCCCCCGTTAGTGTTACGCTGATCAGTAAAGACATGTTTGCAGCACCGATGCGTTATATAGCTATTCCTGATTAACTCCATCCCAGCTGGGAGTCTATTACAGCCTGCAGCCCCTGAACCCATTCCCGCTCTCAGACCCTGGGGATAAAACGCTACAGGTGGGACACATTCAGGAGGGGGTTGGCGGTTTAGTAAAAGGCTTTGATAGGTTGCCAGACACATAGTATGTACAACCGATAAGACACCTGTCTATCCAGTTCAGCCTATTACCCCCCAAATGATTACACCTGGTTACGGACCCCGGACCCCCCAGCCAGACTGCTTCCTGATGACCACGTGTGACGATAACCTCAGTCTTCTGAGATTCTTCCCTGCTGGATGTATAGTGATGACATCACAATACACACTTCTGGACGGTTTCTTGAAGACCCTCTAACAGCTCAAGAAAGCATCCAATAAGAGCCCGGAGCGCCGGCCCCCCGTAATGATGTCACTGTAACAATTCTAGGTTCTTTCATCTCGATTTCATTGTAGTTTGTATTCTGGATTTATTTGGACAAGGAAGTGAAATAAATCAGGGATATCACCACTGTCCTGCCACATTTATCTCTCTGCCATTGTAGAAAGTAGCATTTTTTTTCAGCCAAAAACTAAGCTCAGAAAAATCAGCTTTTTAATGACTACATAAATATGCCGCGCCGCACAACTAGAGGAGCTCATTAAACACCAATGAATCCCTCAACCTGCTGGCAATACAGCAATTACAGATATAATGTGATTAATGATCAGTAGAGAACGAAATGCAAGAAAGACCCCCCGTCATTGTGGGGGACTCCGGGCTTAACTCTTTACTGTCTGAATACAAGCTAGCAATTCATATTCATTTATCATGGTTGATATCTTACCTGGAGTCCCAAATTGGATGCAATTTTCCAAAGTCCGCACAAAATCAGGATCACTTAGCTTGATAATATGTAAGCTGTTGGCCTTCTCCATGTTCTTCACCCATTTATTTGCCTGACCCTGAGGATCAATCATCAAAGGCCAGCGTCTTGCATTTCTGAAATGACAGTTGTGTACATATTTAATGCTCATTATATAATGCATACTGTATATGTTTAGTACGAAGTCATCCTACGAGCCCCGGGAGCAGTGTGCTGCAGCGCAGCTTGCCCCAGTGTACCGCACGGTCTGCTGACTTTGGTCATGGGGAAGGGAAGGCAGGTCTGGTTGGAGTGAGAACTCGGAGGGCGTCAGTCACTCAGTGTTACTGAATACAAAGAAGATACAGAAAATGTGCAGAAAGCAGGGAAGGAAACCGAGGCTCTGAGCTCCGCCCCTAATCACATGACAGTGGCATCATCACAGCTCCTGTAAGCACAGGGCTGCTGTCAGGCTCTGCATGTTTTAGAACCTGTGATGACGTCACCGACGTGATCAGGGGCGGAGCTCAGAGCCCCGGTGACTGATCACATGAAGGTGACATCATCGCATGTAACTCACACATTCACTCACAGACAAGTGGTCATTAGTATTTTGTTTTATTTGTGGTGTGACGGTGAAAAAGTTTCAACTGGTTGTCTGCGTTGTAGGTTTTCACTAAAACCCCTTTCCATGTAGGAAAATAACCATCACATATCCCCCTCCCCTGGCTGTGTCCCGCACCGCTGCTCAGGACCTCCCCTCTGACATCACAGTTACAGGCCGCTCCAGCCTCTTTATGGGATGTCACAGACATTGCAGGCAATGGACGAACTCTGTTATTGGCTGCAGCGCCTGTGACATCCCTTCAACCAGGCAGGACTGCAGGTGTAAAAACAGCATCGGATGACCACACGGGACACAGCAGCAGCGGGGAGAGGTGAGTATATGCCAGAGAGAGGTTTTACTGCACGGGGAACGGGGTTTTGGTGAGAACCTACAATTCTGACAGGACTGGGGTGGTCCTGGGCCTTAAAGTGGTTTTTGAAGACACCAACAAATTTAAGCTAGAAATTGTTACAAAATAAGTCTGAAGTCTAACTGACTCTGCCATCGCTCCAGTGCTGTACGATGTATGGCACACCGCAGATTACAGGTCCTCTTCTTTTGCAAGACTTACACAAAAATAGGACACGCAGCAATTTTTCATAGGAGTGAAAAATCCCTCATGTACATAAAGCCATTCAAATTAAGGGGTTACTTTCCGTGCAAGCTCCTGACATATCACATGTGGATATCACCTGTACTACAGCCGCAGTAAAACCTCATCCACTGGGCTGCTACTATAAAGGTCGCCGATTATTCACATGCAATGTTAATGTGGAAAATCCACCCCGTTTACGCTGCATGTGAACCGACCATTAACCCCTAACAGTCACTTTAAAATGAGAAAAACCTCCTGAAAACGACACTTTTTTATTGTAGACTAGCTTACCCGTCGCGCGTTGCTGCGAAGACAGACATACATACATACATTCGTTTTTATATATCTAGATAACAATCAATCACAGCGCAGCTTTCAAGTTACTTCAGCGGTATAATGTATAACAACCAATCACAGCACAGCAGCTTTCATGTTACCCCAGCAGTATAATATATAGCAACCAATCACAGCACAGCTTTCATGTTACCTCAGCGGTATAATATATAGCAACCAATCACAGCACAGGTTTCATGTTGCCTCAGCAGTATAATATATAGCAACCAATCACAGCACAGCTTTGATGTTACCTCAGCAGTATAAGAAACAGCAACCAATCACAGCATAGCTTTCATTTTACCTCAGCAGTATAAGAAATTGCAACCAATCACAGCACAGCTTTCATTTTACCTCAGCATTCTCAATATCCAGCAATTGTCTTGCGAAACGTTCGGCGGATGCATCATTTTGTAGTTGAACACGCATCCCGTTGGTCGTAATGCCTTTTGCTTTCGTGCTTGAGATGGAAATCAAACGATCTTTGTCTGGGGGGCATAACTGTCGACGATGCTCGCACGCGCGCCACATATCGTAGGATAAATGTACTATGCCAGTAATCTTCCCAGGAGTGTACTCAACAACTTCCCAAAGTTTCATGGCGATTGGATGAATGATGTAGTAGCGCAAAAGAGACAGACAGACAGACATACATTCCTTTTTATATATATAGATGACATCAGGAAGTGAGAGAATTAGATTCCGTACATAAAATTTGGACGCTAATTCTTTTGCGCTTAGAATTGAATCATCGAGTTGGGACCCATTAACTTTTCCTATTTTTGACATAAAATTTGGCACGAGCATTGATTATGTCAAAAATAGAAAAAGTTAATGGGTCTCAACTCGATTATTCAATTCTAAGCGCAAAAGAATTAGCGTCCAAATTGTACGCACGGAATCTAATTCTCTCACTTCCCAATGTAATAGAAACTTGAAATTTGGGACGGGCATTGATTATGTCATAAATAGGAAAAGTTAATGGGTCCCAACTTGATTATTCAATTCTAAGCGCCAAAGAATTAGCGTCCAAATTTTACGTATGGAATCTAATTTTCTCACTTCCCAATGTCATAGAAACTTAAAATTTGGCACGAGCATTGATTAAGTTTCTATGACATTGGGAAGTGAGAAAATTAGATTCCATGCGTAAAATTTGGACGCTAATTCTTTGGCGCTTAGAATTGAATAATCAAGTTGGGACCCATTAACTTTTCCTATTTATGACATAATCAATGCTCGTGCCAAATTTCACGATTCTATTACATTGGGAAGTGAGAGAATTAGATTCCGTGCGTACAATTTGGACGCTAATTCTTTTGCGCTTAGAATTGAATAATCGAGTTGAGACCCATTAACTTTTTCTATTTTTGACATAATCAATGCTCGTGCCAAATTTCAAGTTTCTATGACATTGGGAAGTGAGAAAATTAAATTCCGTATGTAAAATTTGGACGCTAATTCTTTTGCGCTTAGAATTGAATAATTGAGTTGGGACCCATTAGCTTTTCCTATTTATGACATAATAAATGCTCGTGCTGAATTTCAAGTTTCTATTACATTGGGAAGTGAGAGAATTAGATTCCGTACGTAAAATTTGGACGCTAATTCTTTTGCGCTTAGAATTGAGTCATCGAGTTGGGACCTATTAGCTTTTCCTATTTATGACATAATGAATGCCTGTGCCAAATTTCATGTTTCTACGACATCGGGAAGTGAGAGAATTAGTGGCGATGATGGAAATCAAACGATCTATGTGGGGGGGGGGCGTAACTGTCGACGACGCTCGCACATGCGCCATTTATCATAGCATAAATGTACTATGCCTATAATCGTCCCAGGAGTGTACTCAACAACTTCTCAAAGTTTCATGGCGATCGGATGAATGGTGTAGTAGCGCATAAAGGACAAACAGACAGACAGACACACAGACATTCAATTTTATATACATAGATTTTGAATTTATGTCTTAACTAAAAATATTTGGAGTAGAACTCCGTCATCTTAAAGGGTTGTCAAGCTGCAAACTATTGATGGTGTAGCTTCTGAGCTCTGCTTCCTGCCAATATCAGCTCACTGAATGAACACACTGGCTGTGGCGGGCAGTTGTTTGGTCGTGCGTGACCAACCCACACCGATCCAGTATGGATTACCTGTCCATTAAGTGTATTTTTAATCCCTTTAGTGGCATAACATAGTAATGTAGTGGCCCGAAGGGTCCTCCAGAAGAGTCATCATCAACTTTAGTCCTGTCACACCTGTCCATGCGTTTCCCTTACAAATTGAAGGTGTCACGCGTCAGAGAGACCCTGTTTCTCCCATTCCTAAGCTCAGAGTTTAGCGCTGACAATATCTGGTTGCCTATTGGCTTTATGTCATGACTCCTCTGATTGGTGAGCGTGTCCGGAGCGGGAAAACCTAATCATGAGTCCCTATGCAGAGTGGGTGGAGAGGAGAAAAAATGCAGGAAGCAAGGGAGGAAGTGAAGGAGGAGTCAGTTTAGAGGAGACAGAATAAGGAGGAGAGCAGTCGGAGGAGAAAGGTGTGTGCAGCAAGTTGTGGTCGGAGAGGAGGTGTGTTAAACACAAGTCAGCCGTGGGTGCAGTGAGGAGATCTGAGTTAGAGGCCGGCGTTCCACAAAACAGTGAATAAAACTACCCGGTGAATTCAAAGCCAGGATTAGTTCAGCGGCCATTTTCAACTAACATCCAACACCTGCATCGCACACGCCCAGTAAGCCCACCAGCTATTCAATACTGAGGAAAGACATTACTGAGTAACTTCTAGGATAGTAGAGGGAGAGCGTTGAAGAAATTGTTGTCCAAAATACAAATCTACTGTTTTCAACGTGTTCAATTACTGCTTCATTGCCGGCTCTGCTACATCCTTAATGCTGCAAAGGTGAACAGTATTTCATCTGTATTGACCAAAGCTTCAGCACACCTGCATGCTCACAGTTTACTAGAACAAGCTACTGCACTCGTCTCAAGTTATTTCACCACCTCTACACTTGGGAGTTCAGGCTGGAGCACTGGCGTCACCAGTGACAAAACAATTGTTTATTTCAAACGTATCGTCACGTTTTTCTTGCCACTGTGCAACCACTGAGCAGAGCCCTGTTATTGCCACTGTCGGGACGAATTACAGAGCCACCTATGACAACCATTTTATAATCCCTGTGGTCTCACCCACTTTGGCGTGCTCAGCTTGGCCGTTGCAGTAACATAATATGGAAAGCCGAAAAAAGTTCATCCAGGTCATCAGCCTATTACCCCCAAATGTTGATTCAGAGAAAGACAAAAAAAACACCCAATGAAGTAGAAGCCATTTTTCCCCATTTAAGGAACGAAATTCCTTCTCGACTCCAGTCTGGTAATCAGAATAATCCCCGAATCACGGACCCTTCTGAAGTTAATAATGATTATAACCTATAATATTGTAACATTGACGAAAGGCTTCCAGACCCTCTTATACTCTTTTATCGAGTTCACCATCACCATGTCCTCAGGCAGAGAGTTTCATAGTCTCACTGCTCTTACAGTAAAGAACCCCTTCTATGTTTTGTACAAACCTTCTTTCCTGTAGACACAGATAGTGCCACCTTGTTACAATCCTGATTTGATTCCTTAAAACATAACATTTAGGCCCCCTGTCCACGGGCGTTCCGGTATCCCGCGGCGAATCTCAGCCGCGGGAGCCGCCGCCCGGTAGCAGGAGCCAGCAGATGGTTCTCCGCAGGTCAGCCTATCTTACAGATAGGCTGACCGCGGAGAATAGGGGCAATTCACAGCATGCTGCGAATTGCTGGCCGCGAGCGGAGAATTGCAATTATTCTCATGGACACAGGGCTGGCGCTTTCCATAGCAACGCTATGGAAAGCTTTAACCGGCGTGATTCGCCAGCGATTTACCGCTGGCAAAATCACTGCCCTGGACAGGGGGCCTAAATATAGTCATTTAAAATAGACGGCTTCAAGACGGACAAACACAAAGAAATACAAAAAACCACCCTTCCCCGAGGAGGGATTTATGAATGGATTAATTCCCACTTTTTCCTGTTAGGTCTGGACCATAAAACCAATTGCCCAACCAAGATAGTATGTTCTCCAGTGTATGTTCTCCTAACCCTAAACCTAACCCTAACCCTAAACCTAACCCGTAACCCTAAACCCTAACCCCCCGCGGGTCTCGTGAAGTGGCACTCGTGCACATCTTCAAAGGGAGGTCTGTGCACGGCTGCTTAACTGTAGTATGTAGTGCATGGCTGCTTAACTGTAGTGTGTAGTGCACGGCTGCTTAAGGCAATCCGCGTGCACGCAGTGTAGTCACGTGGTGCCGAAGAGCCAATCAGGTGGCTCTAATCAGCTTAAGTGTGGCTGAAATACCAAATATGCCTCCAGGACAGCATCTCTTAGAAACTTTTCAAACATTTTACCCACAATAGAAGTAAGACTTACCGGCCTGTAGTTTCCAGGCTCACGTTTTGAATGTCGGCACCACATTGACTATGCGACAGTCCGGTGGAGTAGACCCTGTCACTGTAGCGTACTTAAGTATACAAAACAACGGTCTGTCTATCACATTACTTAATTCCCTTAGAACCTGGGGGTTTATCCAATCAGGGCCCGGCGATTTGTCTATTTTGATCTGCACTTCTTCCTGAGTTAATGCCCATTTAGACGGGACGAATGTTGGGCAAACACGCGTACCTGCACGTACTTGATCCTGTGCTGCTGCATGGAAGCTAGTATCGCCTCTTCACAACAGGGAGGCTGTAGGAGATTTCCACCCTCTTTCCTCTGCCCCTCTCCATTGACTTAACATAGCGGCTGTTCAATACTGAATGCTGCTATTTACACTGAACACTCATTGTTCAGCTGATCATCCATCGCTTATGCTGCATAGGGAGCTGGATGAGGAGCTCATCACTGACCATTCAGTGTAAATAGCATCTGTTCAGTATTGAACGGCCACTATGTTAAGTCAATGGAGAGGGGCGGGGGAGAGTGAGGAATGAAATCTCCTGCAGCCTCTCTGAACCCTGCTGGCCGCTTTGTGAGTGTGCCAGTGATACCAGCTCCCATGCTGTTGTGGGACAAGTGTCTGGCATTGTTTGCCCACAACATTCGTCGCATCTAAATGGGCCTTCAGACTGTCGATATTTAGTGAAGAGCTTACTTTATCACTCTGCACCTGATCTAACATTTTATTTTCCTCCTCTCCACTGGAAAAAAGCAAATCTATTAAACAGTTTTTCTCCTCATCACCCTCTACAATTTTTCCTTCATTATTTATTAAAGGGCCAACACTTTCAGCATTAGTCTTTTTACTATTTATATAATCGAATAACAGTTTTGGGTTAGTTTTATTCTCTTTGGCAATAAGTATTTTTGTCTCCATCTTTGATGCTTTTATCTGATTTTTACATTATTTATTTTTTCCTTATAGGTTTATAGTGCTTCTTCGCTGCCTTCTTGTTTTAGTAGTTTAAACGCTTTCTTTTTACTATTTATTGTCCCCTTTACGTCTTTATTAAGCCACATTGGTTAGCCTTTTACTCCTGCAAGGTATGAACTGCTCACAGTAAGTAATTAGGATGTTTGTAAACATTTCCCATCTGTTGTTTGTAGTCTTATTTTTGAGCACTTTGTCCCATTCAATAAGGTTAAAGGCATCACTAAGCTGATTGGACTTCCTAAAGTTTAGTATTTTCGTAGCTCACCTTTAAAACTCTCTCCTGAAGGACAAGTTGAAATGTATTATATTATAGTCATTATTTCCCAGGTGACCCCCGACCTGCACCCCCATTATTCGGTCAGGTCTGTTGGATAATATTAAGTCCACAATGGCCGCCCCTCTAGTTGGGTCCTGTACACGTTGGGTAAGGTAATTATCTTTATTAATTGTGACAGGACAGGAAGTTGTCACCGTTATGAGATCCGCAGTTTTCAGCTTCCCAGTTTACATCTGGATAGTTAAAGTCCCCCATAATAATTACCCCATTGAGATTTGCTGCTTCATCTATTTGCTTCAGTAATAGATTTCCGTTGGTTTCTGTTATATTTGGTGGCCTACGGAAAACCCCTATGACAGTGATTCCCAACAAGGGTGCTGCAGCTCTCTGGCTGGGAATCACATCGGTAGTGGTGTGTCAGGGAACAGAGTATACCCCGGCTCCCAGGGGACATGCAAGACACTGATAAAGCAGCTGGAGGAATGCTTCCAGGAGCAGAGACTGAGCAGAGGCACAGCCCCGCTCCCAGGGGACATGGAAGATGCAGCTAAAGTTCCTTCAAGGACCTGGAGGAATGCAGCCAATGGGGAGCTAGTGGCGTTCCTACATCCCTGCCCTGTCAAACCCCGATCTTCCTGGTGACGTCTAGATACACCAGTACCAGGAGGAGGTAAGTATATGGGTCGGGGGTATTAATGTTATTACTGGGGAAGGGGGGGGGGTTAATGTTATTACTGGTAGGGGGGGGGGTTAATGTTGTTACTGGGGGAGTAATGTTACTACTGGGGGGGGGGTACTGTTATTACTAGGGTGGGTTAATGTTATTGCTGGGGGGAGGTTAATGTTATTACTGAGGTGGGGGTAATGTTGTTACTGGGGGGTGTAATATTATTACTGGGGGGGAGGGTAATGTTATTACTGGGGGGGCGGGTTGATGTTATTACTGGGAGGTTGATGTTATTACTGGGGGGTGGTTGATGTTATTACTGGGGGGAGGTTGTTGGTTCTACTGGGGGATTGATATTATTACAGGAGGGTTGATGTTATTACTGGGGGGCTGATATTATTACTGGGGGAGGGTTAGTGTTATTACTGGGGGGGCGTTGATGTTATTACTGGGGGAGTGTTATTACTGGGGGGTTAATGTTATTACTGGGGGGGTTAATATTTTTGCTGGGGCTACTGGGGGTTAATATTACTACTGGGGCCGCAACAGGGGTCACTATAACTACTGGGGTCGCTACTACTACGGGTGGCTGCAATAGGGGTCGCTATTACTACTGGGGCAGCAATGGGGGTTGCTATAACTACTGGGGTCGCTATTACTACTGGGGCCGCAATAGGGGTCACTATTACTACTGGGGCCACAATAGGGGTCGCTATAATTACTGGGGCCACAATAGGGTTCACTATTACTACTGGGTTCACCTATTACTACTGGGGCCGCTATTACTGCCGGGGATGCAAAAAGGGTCACCTATTACTGCCGGGGACGTTCTAGGAGTCATCTATTTACTGCCGGGGATGCAATAGGGGTCACCTAGTACTGCCGGGGACGCAATAGGGGTCACCTATTACTGTTGGGGACACAATAATTACTACCGAGGAAACTGAGGGGGTCACTATTATTAACGGGGCCACCAATATAGGGGGTTGCCATTACTACCAGGGCCACCAATATAGGGGGTCGCTATTACTACTCGGGCAGCAATAGAGGTTGCGATAACTACTGGTGTCGCTATTACTACTGGGGCCTCAATAGGGGGTTGCCATTACTACAGGGGTCACTGATATAGGGGATCGCTATTATTACCGGGCCACCAATATAGGGGGTCGCTATTACTACCGGGGCCACCAATATAGGGGGTCGCTATTACTACTCGGGCAGCAATAGGGGTTGCTATAACTACTGGGGTCGCAATAGGGGTCGCTATTACTACTGGGACCACAATAGGGGTCGCTATAATTACTGGGGCCGCAATAGAGTTCACTATTACTACTGGGGTCACCTATTACTACCGGGGCCGCTATTACTGCTGGGGCCGCAATAGGGGTCACCTATTACTGCCAGGGACGCAATAGGGGTCACCTATTACTGCAGGGGACGCAATAGGAGTCACCTATTACTGCCGGGGACACAATAATTACTACCGAGGACACTTTGGGGGTCCCCATTACTACCGGGGCCACCAATATAGGGGGTGGCCATTACTACCGGGACCACAAATATAGCGGGTCGCTATTACTACCGGGGCCACCAATATAGGGGTTCGCTATTACTACTGAGGCCACCAATACAGGGGGTCGCTTGTACTAGTGGGGTGTCCAATATAGGGGGTTACTATTACTACTGGGGCCAGCAATATAGGGGGTCGCTATTACTACTGGGGCCACTGACATGGGGGGACACTATTACTACACGGGGCGGATTAGTTGTGAAATTTAGAGTAGCTGTAGCAGAAAAAAGGATGAGATTTTGAAAATCATCCACTCTGTGTGAAAACAATCTGCACAAAACCCGTGTGGACGCTGACATGAGGGGCGGGATTTAATTCTACCACATGTTAATTTTAAATATAAAGTATATCAATAGCCCACCCAGCGCTCTTCCCTGTGAGTATTTTTAAACAGCCCTGTCCTTTTTATAATGAGGGAGGTAACAATTATATGTCGTAATAAGCCACACCCCAGCCACGACCCCTGACCACACCCTTTACCACCACCCCTATTTAGTAGGGGTGCCGCGCCATAAATAAATTTTAACAGGGGTGCCCCAAGGCTGAAAAGGTTGGGAAACACTGCCCTATGAGGATTTTATTACTGTTTTTCCTTCCATGTACTAGGGAAAAGTGATATGGAAAAGGACCTCGGCGTACTAGTGGATAGTAGACTAAACTGGAGTAACCAATGCCAGTCAGCTGATGCAAAGGCAAATAAAGTCTTGGGGTGTATTAAAAGAGGTATAGGGGTGAGGGACGAGAACATTATCCTTCTACTATATAAGGCACTTGTCAGGCCTCACATGGAATACTGTGTACAGTTCTGGTCACCGGTGCTCAGGAAAGATGTTACAGTACTGGAGGGGGTTCAAAGAAGAGTGACTAAACTAATACATGGAATGAGAGGACTGGAATACCCAGAGAGGCATCAAAACTGGGATTATTTACTCTAGAAAAAAGGGGCGATCAAATAACTACGTATAAATACATGAGGGGACAACACATGGATCTCTCCCAGGATCTGTTTACACCCAGGACTACAACGGTAACAAGAGGGCATCCGCTACATCTAGAGGAAAGCAGGTTTCATCACCAACATAGAAAAGGGTTCTTTACTGTAAGAGCAGGTAGACTGTGGAACTGTCTGCCTGAGGACGTAGTGATGGCAAAATCCATAGAGGAGTTTAAAAGGGGACTTGATGTCTTTCTGGAGGGGAAGGATATTACAGGATATAAATCTTAGGTTAATTGTTAATCCGGGTATACAGGCAGGTAGGAACTATTAGGGGGTTGATTCAGGGAACAGTCTGATTGCCTAGGGAGTCGGGAAGGAATTTTTTTCTCCAAAAGGGCTAATTGGCTTCTGCTATTGGTTTTTTTTTTTTGCCTTCCTCTGGATCAACACAGGAGGATAGACAGGCTGGACTAGATGGGCATTGTCTTCATTCAGCGTAATGAACTATGTTACTATGTTACATCCACCCATAAAACTCCACAAGTTCATCTCCCTCACATATATCTTCCCGTAATGTGAGATTTTACATAGGGACAAGCCCCTGCCTGCTTGTCCCCCGCTGTTACTCCACTGGTCTGCGGACTGACATGGCAGCTGTAAATTCAGTATTCCCCACCCCACTTCAGAAGGCTGTAGCTCCAGTTCTATCAGTGATACTGAAATGCCCAAGATTGTGGGCTTTAAAAAGACACCAGAAGCATGTTGCTAGCACTGATAGAACCAGAGCTGAACAAGCTCAATATGTCTATAAGTGTAATGTCCTTTTCCTGCAGAATGAGCTGTGTTCCTGGTAAAATGTAAAGGTGTTGAAGGGGTCGTCCCACTTCTAGATGTTTTGCTGCAGGAAGCAGACAGCTCTGTACATTGCACAGTGGCCCAGTCTGGTACTGCAGGCTGAGTACTATTGAAGTGAATGGGATTCAGCCTGCAGTACCAACGGGGGCCTCTGTGCAACGTATGGAGCTGTCTGCTTCCTGGAAAAAAACAGCTAGAAGTGGGACAACCCCTAATTAAATATTCAGATGAAACCTACGTAGTTGGGGAAATCAACATAGACGCATATTGCAGTGTTCACCATAAATACCTTATTTCCACTGCTTTCCATTGACATTACTTCTGTCCGTAGCAATAAATTAATGAATGCAATAAAAAGCTACGAATAATGAGGGCAGTAGAAAAAGTAAATGAAATGCTACTATAATTCTGTAATCACAAACTAAATATAAAATGATAATTGCTGTTTGCTTTATGATTTTAATATCCATTTGTGTCACTGCGGTGGCTAGAAGTGAGTGCATGAACCTGTTTCAGAAGGATAATAGGACTGGCTAGCGCCAAATCTGTGACTGATCTGCTACTTGCCTGCATCTGAATCTGGCTTTATTGCTTGATTAGTTCCACGGTCTCTCGTTTGTGCTATAAGGAAGCTCATTTGCAATAATATGAAAATGAGGAGTCCAATGTATTTTCCAGCACTGCCAAGTTATATCAAGTAGTTTTCCATGAGCCCCGAGGTTCCCGATACAATGGTGAAACATTTGTAAGGATGCTATTATGTGAGCAGTTCAGGGCCAATTGCTGGGCTACACCTGCGGGCGCTAGTGACACCCGATCGTGTATGACATCACTTCAGTAGTTAGGTCTAAGGCTTGAATCAGACACACAGTGGCTTATTTACTAATACTGTCTGAGGGACCTTTCACACAGGACGGAATATTCGGCAACAGCGTTAAAGAATACGCCCTCCTGTGGAAGATTCAGCCTCACAATCTGCATGGCTAATGTCTACATTTTGGTGCGAAATTGAAAACAGCAGAGGTACAATTGTATTATGTCTTCCCCACAAGTATGGGTGCAGACCTAGTAATAGGCTGTATCCACCCACGAGCTACTGATTGGCTGGCTGGAGCAAGGTCCTAGCAGCGTGGGGACTGAGGTTTGCCTTGGATGGAGGGTTAGGGTTAGTTTAGGTGTTAGGCTTACATTATTAGCTGTAAATAGTCTCACATGGAAGTATTTACAGCTAATAATGTAAGGGGCTCCCACACACTTGCATTGCGTTTTTTGTTAACGTGATTGTCAATGGGACTTTCTAATGTTAAAAACACAGTGCACCAAAAATGCAGTTGCGTGCGTTGCGTTTTTTTACAATAGAAAGTCCCATTGACAATCGCGTTAACAAAAAACGCAATCGCAAGTGTGTGGGAGCCCTAACACTTAAACCAACCCTAACCGCTGGACTATTTAGTCCAAAACACTTTCTCCAAGCTGCACGCACACGCTGTTTCTCGGGACCCTGCTATCGTGAAGGCAGCCGCCTGCTACTATGGAGGAGGCCACTCCCCTCTACTCTCCGCCAATGCTCTTCCTCCGGACCCTGCTGTCTGGACACTGCCCGCCTACCACTGTGGAGGAGGCCGCTCCCCACTGTGTCCAAGTTAGGAGCGCCATAAAGCGCGGGGCGACCTAGACATGTCACAGCCAGCGGGGGACAGGAAGAGAGACAGAGCGTGTCAGCCTTCAGCCGCAGTGTACTACCGCCAGCACAAACAGCTTTTATGGCATTCCGCGGAGTGGGCAGGGCCATGACCCGGGAGGGGAGAACAGAGAGTGGCTGCAGGGGTCACTGTCAGAGCTGGAGCCAGGAGAGTAGAATGGAGACTGGTTGCAGGGATCACTGTCAGCACTGGAGACGGGAAGGGAGAATGGAGACTGGCTGCGGGGGTCACTGTCAGCGCTGGAGCCGGGAGGGGAGAATAGAGACTGGCTGCGGGGGTCACTGTCAGCGCTGGAATCGGGAGGGGAGAATGGAGACTGGCTGCGGGGTTCACTGTCAGCGCTGGAGTCGGGAGGGGAGAATGGAGACTGGCTACAGGGGTCACTGTCAGCGCTAGAGCTTGGGAGGGGAGAATAGAGACTGGCTGCGGGGGTCACTGTCAGCGCTGGAGCCAGGAGGGGAGAATGGAGACTGGCTGCGGGGGTCAATGTCAGCGTTGAAGCCGGGAGGGGAGAATAGAGACTGGCTGTGGGGGTCACTGTCAGCACTGGAGCTGGGAGGGGAGAATAGAGACTGGCTGCGGGGGTAACTGTCAGCGCTGGAGCCAGGAGGGGAGAATAGAGACTGGCTGTGGGGGTCACTGTCAGCACTGGAGCCGGGAGGGGAGAATAGAGACTGGCTGCGGGGGTAACTGTCAGCGCTGAAGCCGGGAGGGGAGAATAGAGACTGGCTGTGGAGGTCACTGTCAGCGCTGAAGCCGGGGGGAACAACAGAGACTGGCTGTGGGGGTCACTGTCAGCGCGGGAGCCAGGAGTGGAGAATGGAGACTAGCTGCAGGGGTCACTGTCAGCGCTGGAGCCGTGGGTAGAGAAAGGAGACTGGCTGCGGGGGTCACTGTCAGTGCTGGAGCCGGGAGGGGAGAATAAAGACTGGCTGTGGGGGTCACTGTCAGCGCTGGAGCTGGGAGGGGAGAATGGAGACTGGCTGCGGGGATCACTGTCAGCGCTGAAGCTGGGAGGGGAGAATAGAAAATGGCTGTGGGGGTCACTGTCAGCGCTGGAGCCGGGAGGGGAGAATAGAGACTGGCTGTGGGGGTCACTGTCAGCGCTGGAGCCAGGAGTGCAGAATGGAGCCTGGCTGCAGGGGTCACTGTCAGTGCTGGAGCCGGGAGTGGAGAATGGACACTGGCTGCGGGGGTCACTGTCAGCGCTGAAGCCGGGAGGGGAGAATAGAGACTGGCTGTGGGGGTCACTGTCAGCGCTGAAGCCGGGAGGGGAGAATGGAGACTGGCTGCGGGGGTCACTGTCAGCGCTGGAGCCGGGAGGGGAGAATAGAGACTGGCTGTGGGGGACACTGTCAGCGCTGGAGCTGGGAGGGGAGAATGGAGACTGGCTGCGGGGGTCACTGTCAGCGCTGGAGCCAGGAGTGGAGAATGGAGACTGGCTGCGGGGGTCACTGTCAGCGCTGGAGCCAGGAGTGGAGAATGGAGACTGGCTGCGGGGGTCACTGTCAGCACTGGAGCTGGGAGGGGAGAATAGAGACTGGCTGCGGGGTTCATTGTCAGCTCTGGAGCAGGGACGGGAGAATGGAGACTGGCTGCGGGGGGTCACTGTCAGCGCTGAAGCAGGGAGGGGAGAATGGAGACTGGCTGTGGGGGTTACTGTCAGCGCTGGAGCCTGGGAGGGGAGAATAGAGACTGGCTGCGGGGGCCAATGTCAGCGCTGGAGCCGGGATCGGAGAATGGAGACTGGCTGCGGGTTCACTGTCAGTGCTGGAGTCGGGAGGGGGGAATGGAGACTGGCTGCGGGGGTCACTGTCAGCGCTGGAGCCAGGAGGGGAGAATGGAGACTGGCTGTGGCGGTCACTGTCAGCTCTGAAGCCGGTAGGGGAAAATAGAGACTGGCCATGGGGTACACTGTCAGCGCTGGAGCCGGGAGGGGAGAATAGAGACTGGCTGCGGGGGTCACTGCCAGCACTGGAGCCGGGAGGGGGTAATAGAGACTGGCTGCGGGGGTCACTGTCAGCGCTGAAGCCGGGGGGGACACATTAGAGACTGGCTGTGGGGGTCACTGTCAGCGCTGGAGCCAGGAGTGGAGAATAGAGACTAGCTGCGGGGGTCAATGTCAGCGCTGGAGCCAGGAGTAGAGAATGGAGACTGGCTGCGTGGGTCACTGTCAGCGCTGGAGCCAGGAGGGGAGAATGGAGACTAGCTGCGTGGGTCAATGTCAGCGCTGGAGCCAGGAGTGGAGAATGGAGACTAGCTGCGGGGGTCAATGTCAGCGCTGGAGTCGGGAGTAGAGAATGGAGACTGGCTGCGTGGGTCACTTTCAGTGCTGGAGCCAGGAGGGGAGAATAGAGACTGGCTGTGGGGGTCACTGTCAGCGCTGGAGCCAGGAGTGCAGAATGGAGCCTGGCTGCAGGGGTCACTGTCAGTGCTGGAGCCGGGAGTGGAGAATGGACACTGGCTGCGGGGGTCACTGTCAGCGCTGAAGCCGGGAGGGGAGAATAGAGACTGGCTGTGGGGGTCACTGTCAGCGCTGAAGCCGGGAGGGGAGAATGGAGACTGGCTGTGGGGGTCACTGTCAGCGCTGGAGCTGGGAGGGGAGAATGGAGACTGGCTGCAGGGGGTCACTGTCAGCGCTTAAGCCAGGAGGGGAGAATAGAGACTGGCTGCGGGGGTCACTGTCAGTGCTGGAGCCGGGAGTGGAGAATGGAGACTGGCTGCGGGGGTCACTGTCAGCTCTGGAGCAGGGAGGGGAGAATGGAGACTGGCTGCGGGGGGTCACTGTCAGCGCTGGAGCCGGGAGGGGAGAATGGAGACTGCCTGTGGGGGTCACTGTCAGCGCTGGAGCCTGGTAGGGGAGAATGGAGACTGGCTAAGGGAGTCACTGTCAGCACTAGAGCCTGGGAGGGGAGAATAGAGACTGGCTGCGGGGGTCAATGTCAGCGCTGCAGCCGGGATCGGAGAATGGAGACTGGCTGCGGGTTCACTGTCAGCGCTAGAGCCTGGGAGGGGAAAATAGAGACTGGCTGCGGGGGTCACTGTCAGCGCTGGAGCCAGGAGGGGAGAATGGAGACTGGCTGCGGGGGTCACTGTCAGCGCAGAAGCCGGGGGGGGGGGGGGGGGAGACACAATAGAGACTGGCTGCGGGGGTCACTGTCAGCGCTGGAGCCGGGAGTGGAGAGTGGAGACTGGCTGCGGAGGTCACTGTCAGTGCTGGAGTCGGAAGTGGAGAATGGAGACTGGCTGCGGGGGTCACTGTCAGCGCTGGAGCCGGGAGGGGAGAATGGAGACTGGCTGCAGGGGTCACTGTCAGCTCTGGAGCAGGGAGGGGAGAATGGAGACTGGCTGCGGGGGGGGGGGGGTCACTGTCAGCGCTGGAGCAGGGAGGGGACAGTGGAGACTGCCTGTGGGGGTCACTGTCAGTGCTGGAGCCTGGCAGGGGAGAATGGAGACTGGCTAAGGGAGTCACTGTCAGCACTAGAGCCTGGGAGGGGAGAATAGAGACTGGCTGCGGGGGTCACTGTCAGCGCTGGAGCCGGGAGGGGAGAATGGAGACTGGCTACAGGGGTTACTGTCAGCGCTAGAGCCTGGGAGAGGAAAATAGCGACTGGCTGCGGGGGTCACTGTCAGCGCTGGAGCCAGGAGGGGAGAATGGAGACTGGCTGCGGGGGTCACTGTCAGCGCTGGAGCCAGGAGGGGAGAATAGAGACTGGCTGTGGGGGTCACTGTCAGCGCTGGAGCCAGGAGTGCAGAATGGAGACTGGCTGCGGGGGTCACTGTCAGTGCTGGAGCGGGGAGGGGAGAATGGAGACTGGCTGCGGGGGTCACTGTCAGCGCTGGAGCCGGGAGGGGAGAATAGAGACTGGCTGTGGGGGTCACTGTCAGCGCTGGAGCCAGGAGTGCAGAATGGAGACTGGCTGCGGGGGTCACTGTCAGTGCTGGAGCCGGGAGGGGAGAATGGAGACTGGCTGCGGGGGTCACTGTCAGCGCTGGAACCGGGAAGGGAGAATGGAGACTGGCTGCGGGGGTCACTGTCAGCTCTGGAGCAGGGAGGGGAGAATGGAGACTGGCTGCGGGGGGTCACTGTCAGCGCTGGAGCAGGGAGGGGAGAATGGAGACTGGCTGTGGGGGTCACTGTCAGCGCTGGAGCCTGGTAGGGGAGAATGGAGACTGGCTAAGGGAGTCACTGTCAGCACTAGAGCCTGTGAGGGGAGAATAGAGACTGGCTGCGGGGGGTCACTGTCAGCACTGGAGCCGGGAGGGGAGAATGGAGACTGGCTGCGGGGGTCACTGTCAGCGCTGGAGTCGGAGCGGAGAATGGAGGCTGGCTGCAGGGGTCACTGTCAGCGCTGGACCCTTTTAGGGGAGAATGGAGACTGGCTACGGGGGTCACTGTCAACGCTAGAGCCTGGGAGGGGAAAATAGAGACTGGCTGCGGGGGTCACTGTCAGCGCTGGAGCTGGGAGTGGAGAATGGAGACTGGCTGCGGGGGTCACTCTTATTGCACAGGGATAAATCCATACAGGACATTTACCAAGACCATCAGCCAATCATAAGCTAGGGGCGTAACAGGGGGTGTCAACTCCAGCTAAGGCCGGTCAGCCGCTAGCTTTCGGTGTCTACAAGGTACACCAGTACCAACTGCAGAATCTTGCTGGCAATTCCGCATCAAACCTGCAGTTAGCGGTTTGCGTTTTGGTGCGGCATTCCTGGACTGCATGTTATACAACGCTGTTGCGAAATATTCCGACCCATATGAAAGGCTCGTCTGGGTACATTTACAAGGGAGAGTGCAATATCAGTCTATGAAACTCGCTCTAATGTGACAAAATCCTATTGCACTCACATCACTGCCCATCACTTACAGCGTAAAACGCCTCCATTGATTTCAATGGGGCTTTTCAGATGAGCGTTTGATCTTGGAGTTACTAACACCATGATTTGTGAATGCTGTCTGCTCGATTTTATTGTGTTTCAGCGATTTTCAGAGCACCTCATCACCCATTGCAATATTGGTATGTGTTAAAAAAGCGCTGTAGAACGTGGTGGTTTTACAGACGCCTGTGAGAGCGCAGCCTCAGACCGCTTTCACATAGCCGTGAAACTCACAAGAGTTTTGTGCATTGCGAGACGCACGAATCTCCCAAATATGTACCCCATTCATTGAATGAAGCCATATACCGGCTCTATCTCTTTACCTTCCTCGGGGGTCATCGCCCATTGTTTTCAGTGGGACAGTAAGGCACATCGTGCGGTGTACGAGGCACACGTGAGTGCGATGCGAGGTTTCCCATTGAAAACAATAGGAAGCACTTGCCGATCCTCCGACGCGGCTGATAGCCTTACTGGACGATCGCTACTTCACACAAGTGATGGGAGGCGTTGTTGTCCAAAAAACACCTTGCATCGCTGTGAAAATGCAAGATGGCAAGTGCGATAGTCGGCCTCATCTCTCGGCACGATATCGCATTCGCCCGTGTGGAGGAAGTCTTAACCCTTTCCAATCCAATTTGTATCCTGGTTTTCCTAGGGGGCTTACTCTGTTTCTGCCGTTATACAATGGTGCTATATGCTGGCTACAGCCAGTACTGCATGAGGTGACACGTTGGATAGGCTCCGACAGCAGAGAGGCTGGCAATATACAGTAAGAGAACCCCGACAGACGTCTTCCAACATCGGAGCTGTACAGCCTTAAAGGGGTTGTCCCGCGAAAGCAAGTGGGGTTATACACTTCTGTATGGCCATATTAATGCACTTTGTAATGTACATCATGCATTAATTATGAGCCATACAGAAGTTATTCACTTACCTGTTCCGTTGCTAGCGTTCTCGTCTCCATGGTGCCGTCTAATTTCAGCGTTTAATCGCCTGATTAGACGTGCTTGCGCAGTCCGGTCTTCTCCCTGGTGAATGGGGCCGCTCGTGCCGGAGAGCTGGTACTCGTAGCTCCGCCCCGTCACGTGTGCCGATTCCAGCCAATCAGGAGGCTGGAATCGGCAATGGACCGCACAGAGCCCACGGTGCACCATGGGAGAAGACCCGCGGTGCATCGTGGGTGAAGATCCCGGCGGCCATCTTGGTAAGGTAAGTAAGAAGTCGCCGCAGCGCGGGGATTCGGGTAAGTACTAAACGTTTTGTTTTTTTTTAACCCATGCATTGGGTTTGTCTCGCGCCGAACGGGGGGCCTATTGAATTTTAAAAAAAACCGTTTCGGCGCGGGACAACCCCTTTAAATCATAATGTCTTTAGAGGTCAGACAGTGGATTGGAAAGGGTTAAAGTGACTCTCCAATCTGAAGACAGAATTTTGTCCCTTAATAGGGGATATTGGGAGTTTATTACCTGGACTTGTAATTTTCTATCGGTATTCAAAGACCCCTGACATTGTTGTTTCTTTGCCAGCGGTGCTGTGGAAGGTTTTTTTTGAGGGATGAGTTGTACTTTTTAAAAGCACCATTTGTTGATCCGTGCAGCATACTGATCCCTTTCTATTCCATTTTTCACCATTTTTTTTCATGATGTGCATTGTGCGGGTTTACTTTTTTTTCGGTCACTATGAATGCAGTGATACCTTATATGTGATTTTTAGCGGTTGCACTGATCACGGCATGCAAAAGGTTAAACACTCAAAGGTTCCTTCAGTCCCGGCTGTTAGAGCAAGTGCCAGGCTTTCATCTGACAGCCGAGCCCTCGCTCCCTGGCACAGGAGACCCGCACCAGGCATCTGATGAAGCTGCGGTCAAATGATGTATGGACAGTGTTTAAGGGCTTTCTGGTTTATATAAACTCTATGAAATTTTCTGACTGTACAGCTTGTGAAACTCACAATCACCATCTCCTTTTATTAGCATGTAAATAGGGGATGGGAAAGTACCTTTTCATCACTTATTTGCATACTTTTCCCAGGGAGCATTGCACGGCCTGCGTAAGACTCCTCATGCCAACTGGGCACTCAACAAGGAGAAACTTTAACTCCCCAGATCCTTCTATAAGCTAGAATGTTCTAGCATACGATGCGCCTCACAGAGGTCACTGGGAGTTGGGCTGGTGTAGAGGCTTCCCCCAGGTAATGGCTAATTCACAGATTCCAGCACCACACCCTCCCACCCACCCCAAGCAATCAGTTTTATCTACAGACAAAGATGGTCCAAACTAGTCATGTGCCCCAAAACCCGGGGCAAGCCTAATGCTATACAGTGTATAAGTGCCATCACGGAGGGCCAGGGTCACAGAGACGCAGGGTTACAAAGTCTTCTGTGCTTAACAGGGTAAAGACAAAAACTTACGAAATGATGATTCCATTGTCAATGGAGAAGCTGTCGGAGGGCAGACCGGCGATGTTCCACGCTCTCACTTTCACAGGCTCGCCCAGAGTGCCGGCGAGGGAGTAGTCGTCGGAGCAGGGGATGTCTTTCTGCTTGCACATTAGGCTCCATTCTTTTGTTTGCATCTACAATATCAAATGGTAAACAGTCACTAAACTCAATACACGTTGCAGAGATCAGCAGCGAATACATCCATATATATGACCTCAGAAGAACGCTTCTCTCTCCACCTAGGGTAACTTCACATGGGCGAAGGCGTTATGCAGCCGTGAAGCCCACCCCCATATCGCTCTCGCCATCCGAGGATGCCGGGAGTGTTCATGTTTAAATAGCCTCGCTTCATTTCGGGGATGAAGGGATCCCCCATATAGGCCGCGCTAGGGGATCACAGAATTTCTCCCATTGCTTTCAATGGGAGACCTCGCATCACCTTGTGTGCACCTAGCATGTGGCATCCATTGAAAATAATGGGCGGTGCGATGCGAGAGCATGCAGCATAATAGAACTAAGCAGTCTCAAGATCTCAAGCCTATGGAAAACCTTTGGATGGAGTTGAAAGTCCGTGTTGTCCAGCGACAGCCCCAAAACATCACTGCTCTTGAGGAGATCTGCATGGAGGAATGGGCCAACATACCAGCCACAGTGTGTGCCAACCTTGTGAGGACTTACAGTAAACGTTTGACCTCTGTCATTGCCAATAAATGGATATATAAGTGTTGAGATGAACTTTTGTTATTGACCAAATATTTATTTTCCACCATAATTTGCAAATAAATTTGTTAAAAATCAGACAATATGATTTTCTGGATGTGTTTTCTCATGTTGTCTCTCATAGTTGAGGTCTACCTATGATGTCAATTACAGGCCTCTATTATCTTTGTAAGTGGGAGAACTTGTACAATTGGTATCTGACTAAATACTTTTTTCCCCACTGTATACCAAGAACCCTGCATTATTTAATGACGTTACAGTATGGATTATAGGCATGTATACTCTGATAGTAAATATATTATGAGTGCTGTTGCCGTTTTTTGGTTTTGCTTTTATGAGAGATATATTTCCATTTGTTCACTTTATTCTGGAAGCACATTCAGAAAACTTCTTTTTTTTTTAACCATTTAGGAGACGTACACATTTAACATTGATTATTAACATTTTGAGGAATATTTTGTTTTCCTTAGCCAACATTGCAAAGACTCATAGGTGTTAGAATGATAGATACCCCCACAAATGACCCCATTTTAAAAACTACACCCTTTAATATATTCACTGAGGGGTCAGGAGTATTTTGACCCCACAGATTTTTTCAGGAGTTTATGCAATTTAGAGGGAAAAAAATTACATTTCATATATTTGCAAATAAGTCATTTTAAAAACAGTTTGTTTTCCTATAGTGCACATGAAAATGAGGATTTGCACCCTAAAATTGATCCCCGTTTGTCCCGTGTTCAGAAATATACCCATTGTGGCTCTAATCTACTTACAGGACACATGGTTAGGCCTGTAATCGAGGGAACACCCGTTGGATTTCAGGGCACAACTGAATAAATTCCAGGCCCCAGTGCTCACTGGTGCAAAAAAAAAAATGGACTCCCTAGAAATAACCCCCCCCCCCCTCCTCTACGCCCTTTTTGGCGTTCCCTAAAACTTAGATAAAAGTAAACTGTGTGGTATGTCTGAAAACAGGGGTATGTACGGGGCCTGGTTGGGATGGCCACATGGGGCAATAAAACGGGGTATCCCTCTCCTTCCATGTTTTTTTTGGGGGTATTTCCTTCTTGACCTCAGCGGCAGGGATGGGGTGTAAAGTGGCGCTCAGTGAGTCTTCGTAAGCTTGCTGAGGTGCGGCGGTCTCATACAGAAGGCACTCAACAAACCGCTCCTGGAACTGCAGGGAGGCGAACGTTCCCGGGGCTTCTTGTAACTTACGTATTACAGGTAGTGGTCTGAATAACGTCCGGATGTTGAATCCGCTTGCAGAGGCTGCAGCGGATCCCAGCTGTGAGCCCGGCTGTGAACCGGTGTACGGCTGTGTAATGTACTGCGCATACATAGTAACATAGCAACATAGTATGTAAGGCCGAATGAAGACATTGTCCATCTAGTCCAGCCTGTCTATCCTAACTGCGTACTCACACAGGCGGTCATGTGCAGTACACTTTTTTTTTTTTTTGCATATGGGCTATAGGTATATCAGCAACCAGCGAGCACAATGACAACGCATTTTTCTTGGTGGAAGAGAGCAGCAGAGCTACCATGAAAGCCCTAATCTTTTTCGCTGCTCCCCACCTAGGTCTGGCCCAGCTCACCACACTTATCACTCTATTGGCTCCATAGCAGGCGAGCCGCCTGTACGAACAGCTGATGGCTGAGCACACGGCTGCTCCCCCACCTTCACCAATCAGTTGTCCGTATGGGCTGCTCTGCTCTCCTGCTACTCCTGTGATGGATGCGTCTATGGCTGGCAGCTGTGTTAGAAGGTCTTTTCAGCTGCCGGCCGAGTCCGAATTTCGGCACGTTCGCTTTATAAGTCGCACTGACTCTTCCCCGCGCACACACGCACACAGTTTGGGAGGAGAAAAAGTGTGTCCTATAAAGTGAAGAATATGGTAAGTAAAAAAATATATATATATAGAAAACACTTCTAGTCATGCTGCAATAGTATCTAATTTACTGTTTAACCCCTTAAGGACACAGCCTGTTTCCCACCCGGCTTTTGTTTTTTCCTCCACCCTTTAAAAAAAATCCTAAGTCTTTCATTTATCCATTGACATCGCTGTCTGTGGGCTTTTTGTTGTTTAGGGGGACGGGTTGTATTTTTCAATGTTACTATCTAATGTACCGTATAATGTAATGACCAAAGTACGGTGCGGACAGCGCCTCCTTTGGTTGTAGGCAGGAGATTGGCAGAGAAAACCTAGAACAGTCTCTTGCGTAAAGGCCGAAGAGTGAGAGCAGAGGATGTGTCATAGGTGAGGAAACCCTGTCCCAAAGGGACATCCAAGTGGAGTGAAATGAAAAAAAAAAATGAAATTCCGCCATCTTTGGGGGTGTCTTGTTTCTACGGCGTACAAACTCCGACAAAAATGATCTGATAACTTTATTCTATGGGTCAGTTCGATTACTACGATACCAAATTCATATAGTTTTTTTTTTTTTTATTCCTTTTTTTAAATTATTTTCTGCCATCTTCTGACCATCATAACTTTTTTATATTTCCATCGACATAGTTTTCAGATAGCTCATTCTGTGCGGGACGTCCTGTAGTTTACTTACTACCATTTTGGAATACATACGGCGTTTTGTTCGGTTTTTATTCCATTTTTTTTTGGAGATTGAGTGACCAAAAAAAGCGCAATTCTGGCGTTCTTTATTTTTTTTCACAACGTTCCTCGTACAGGGTAAATAATGCGTTACTTTGATAAATTGGACTTTTACGGACGCAGCGATACCAACGATGTATTTTTGTTTTATTATTTAGATTCTTTTATTATAAATATGATAAGTGTTTTTTCAAACTTTTATTACTTTTTTATTTAAATAATTAGCACAACGTTTTTAAACTTCTTTTTACTGGGTTTTTTTTTAACCCCATGACAACTGCACGGCAACCTGCGATTTCATCGCAGGGGGCATATGACACCCCCGAACATCGGTCGGGGAATTTAAAGGCTGTTGTCAGAATTGATAGCAGCATTTAAAGGGTTAATAGCTCCAATGAGCGGCACAGCTTATGGGAGCTGTTGCGGGCGGGTGCTGGCTGTAAGAAACAGCCGGCACCTGCATTGTATGGAGTGGACTTGACTCGCGATCCCCCTCTATAAATACCTTGAACCTGCAGGACTAAACTGTACGCCCTGTAGCATTAAAGGGTTGATACTATGCCTCTGACAGCAAGGCAATACCAACTCTCTATACATACCAAAGTGTATCTGGAAACCATAGAAACAAGCACAGAAACACAGTAAAATGACCATTGTTCCATCTAGCTGCCATTCTATCATCCCTCTCTTAGATCTATGCTCACCCTAGCCAGCTTGCATTCATTTACATCTTTCAACCACGTCTGCTCGCAGTTAGTTTCAAATATCTTCTAGTACTTCAGTAAATTAAAGATATGGGCCAAGATTAAAAATTCTCCCCATCCACAGGATATCCACAGGCTAGGAGGTAATTTGCTGATCCCTGGAAGTCTCACCGCTGATACCCCCACTGACCTCAAAACAGGGGTCCCATGTCCAGTTGCTGCCTCTCCCCGCAGTGACGTCAGAATGAATGAGCTGGCCGAGCATGCGCGGTCGGTGCTCTGTTTAATTCAAAGGGACTGAGTGAAATATCCAAATGCTTGCATCTCGGGTATCTCAGTAGTCCCACTGACAGTGAAGAGCGTCAGCACACTTGTGCAACCAGCATTTCGTTCAGTCTTCTCCTCGCTGCAGGGGATGAAGTAACTCCTGAAGAGGACGGGGGCACAGTACCTGTTTTCGAGATCGTCAGAGCATCCCGGAGGTGAGACCTCCACTGATTAGCAAGTTATCTCCTATCCTGTGAATATTTTGTAGATAGGGGAGAACAAATAATCTTGGTACAACTCCTATAATATATATAATAAGATTTCCATCATCTACCCCTTTCCCTCCTCCCCTGTCAGATATACAAGGGTTTCCATTATATTCCCCTCTCCCTTCTCTCCTCCGGTTACATATATAAAGGTTATTATCATGTCCCCCTCTCCCTTCTCAATTTCTGTAACATATATAAAAGGTTTCCATCATGTCCTTCCTCTCCCTTCTCTCCTACTGTAACATATATAAAGGTTTCCATCATGTTCTTCTCTCCCTTCTCTATTTCTGTAACATATATAAAAGTTTCCACCATGTCCCTCTCTCCCTTCTCTCCTCCTGTAACATATATACAGGTTTCCATCATGTCCCTCTCTCCCCCTGTAACATATATAAAGGTTTCCATCATGTCCCTCCTCTCCCCTCTCTCCTCCTGTAACATATATAAAGGTTTCCATCATGTCTTCACTTCTGTAACATATATAAAGGTTTCCATCATGTCCACCTGTCCCTTTTCTCCACCTGTAACATATATAAAGGTTTCCATCATGTCCTCCTCTCCATTCTCTCCTCCTGTACCATATATAAAGGTTTCCATCATGTCCTCCTCTCCCTTCTCTGTTTCTGTAACATATATAAAGGTTTCCATCGTGTTTCCCTCTCTTTTCTCCTCCTGTAACATATATAAAGGTTTCCATCATGTCTCCCTCTCCCTTCTCTCTTCCTTTACATATATAAAGGTTTCCATCATGTCCTCCTCTCCCTTCTCTCCTCCTGTAACATATATAAAGGTTTACATCATGTCCCCCTCTCTTCTCTCCTCCTGTAACATATATAATGGTTTCCATCATCTCCTCCTCTCCCTTCTCTCCTCCTGTAACATATACAAAGGTTTCCATCATGTCCCTCCTCTTCTCCTGTAACATATATATGGGTTTCCATCATGCCCCCCCCCCCTCTCCCTTCTCTCCTCCTGTAACATATATAAAGGTTTACATCATGTCCTCCTCTCCATTTTCTCCTCCTGTAACATATATACATGTTTCCATCATGCCCCCCTCTCCCTTCTCTCCTCCTGTAACATATACAAAGGTTTCCATCATGTCCTACTCTCACTTCTCTCCTCTTGTAACATATATAAGGTTTCATCATGTCTCCCTCTCTCTTCTCTCCTCCTGCAACATATATAAAGATTTCTATCATGTCTTTCTCTACCTTCTCTCCTCCGGTTACATATATAAAGGTTTCCACCATGTCCCTCTCTCCATTCTCTCTGCCTGTAACATATATAAAGGTTTCCATCATGTCCCCCTCTCTTTTTCACTCTTGTAATACATGTAAAGGCTTTCATCATGTTCCACTCTCCATTTTCTCCTCCTGTACCATATATAAAGGTTTCAGTCATGTCCTTCCTCTCCCTTCTCTCCTCTAGTAACATATATAAGGTTTCCATTATGTCCCCCTCTCTCTTCTCTCCTCCTGTAACATATATAAAGGTTTCCATCATGTCCTCCTCTCTCTTCTCTCCTTCTGTAACATATATAAGGTTTCCATCATGTCCTTCTCTACCTTCTCTCCTCCAGTTACATATATAAAGGTTTCCACCATGTCCCTCTCTCCATTCTCTCCTCCTGTAACATATATAAAGGTTTCCATCAGGTCTCCCTCTCTCTTCTCTCCTCCTGTAACATATATAAAGGTTTTCCTCATGTCCTCCTCTCTCTTCTTTCCTCCTGTAACATATATAAAGGTTTCCATCAGGTCTCCCTCTCTCTTCTCTCCTCCTGTAACATATATAAAGGTTTTCATCGTGTCCTCCTCTCCCTTGTCTCCTCCTGTAACATATATAAGGTTTCCATCATGTCTCCCTCTCTCTTCTCTCCTCCTGCAACATATATAAAGGTTTTTTATCATGTCCTTCTCTACCTTCTCTCCTCCGGTTACATATATAAAGGTTTCCACCGTGTCCCTCTCTCCATTCTCTCCTGTAACATATATAAAGGTTTCCATCATGTCCCCCTCTCTTCTTCACTCCTGTAATATATGTAAAGGCTTTCATCATGTTCCCCTCTCCATTCTCTCCTCCTGTACCATATATAAAGGTTTCCATCATGTCCTCCTCTCCCTTCTCTCCTCCTGTAACATATATAAAGGTTTCCATCAAGTGTCTCCTCCTGTAACATATATAAAGGTTTCCATCATGTGTCTCTCTCTCTTCTCTCCTCCTTTAACATATATAATGGTTTCCATCATGTACCCCCTCTCTCTTCTCTCCTCCTGCAACATATATAAAGGTTTCCATCATGTCCTCCTCTCCCTTCTCTCCTCCGGTTACATATATAAAGGTTTCCACCATGTCCCCCTTTCCCTTCTCTCCTCCTGTAACATATATAAAGGTTTCCATCATGTCCTCCTCTCCCTTCTCTCCTCCGGTTACATATATAAAGGTTTCCACTATGTCCCCCTCTTCTTTCTCTCCTCCTGTAACATATATAAAGGTTTCCATCATGTCCTCCTCTCCCTTCTCTCCTCCGGTTACATATATAATGGTTTCCAGCATGTCCTTCTCTACCTTCTCTCCTCTGGTTACATATATAAAGGTTTCCATTGTGTCCTCCTCTCCCTTCTCTTCTTCTATAACATATATAAAGGTTTCCATCATGTCCCTCCCTCTCCCTTCTCTCCTCTTGTAACATATATTAAGGTTTCCATCATGTCCTCCTCTCCCTTCTCTCCTCCGGTTACATATATAAAGGTTTCCATCGTGTACCCTTCCTATTCTGTCCATGTAATATATAAAGAGGGGCTCCTGTTCTAATGGATGTTGCATGTGCATTTCATTGTAAGCCTATTATGACTGCTGGGGTTTTTTCAATGGTACTACATAATGCCAAACATATAACAATCAGGGCATCAGATGTTTTGTAGCAAGGTTGTCCAGATGGGACAACGCTTTAAAACCGATGAAAGCCATTGAAGTGGACAATGGCTAACTATTAAGCCCCATTTAGACACAACGATTATCGCTCAAAATTCGCTCAAAAGCCATCTTTTGAGTGATAATCGTTGGGTGTACCTGCACTGACATCGTGCAGTTTTCATCATGCCGCCGCTCATCCTGGTGTTTCAGTGTGCTGAAAGACAACGATGAGCCTCATCAGGAATTCACAGCTGGATACACCTGATACTATTGTTTCAGCTGTATCCCGCTCCCTGAACACAGGCTGGGTATGAAGAACAGAGCGGTCCAGCTGTGTTCTCCATACCCCGCTCAGAGCGCCTGGCTGTATAACAGCCGGGCACTCCTTGCAGAGAACAGCTGGATGCAGAAGACAAGCGGCCCGCTTGTCTTCTGCATCCCCCGGTCGGAGAGCAAGGTGATCGCTCAGCGTTTGAGCAATCACCTTGCGCTGTAAATGGACACAACGATTATCACTTAAAAGACATCTTTAGAGCGGTGATCGTTGTGTCTAAATGGGCCTTTAATTCCAGGTTAGTTTGGTTGGTTCCGACCTCTCTGTCCGTTAATGTAAAAATAGAAATGGACAGGAAAAACCAAGGCAATCCATGCAATCTAAATGTTTAGAAGCTCTGAGAACCGCTGAATCACACCTCATAAGGAAGAAGTAGGATTTTAGAAATAAAGCCAGGCAATTCTATCTCTATGCAGATAATTACTGCTTGTAAAACACTGATCTCGCAGTCATGTGATCATATAATAAGATTGGGTCAATCTCTTGAGGTGACTGTAAAAGGAAAATCAAGGGAACTGTAATTTATATATTCATAAACCAAAAGAGATAAGACTGTAATCATTCCAGACACGGACGTAATGTGATTACGGCACCAACTGGGATAAATTAATTTAATGTTTAATTATAAGGTACCTGATTATTTTTTATGTTCTCCTTGCTTGTTAATTACCCATGTATTTTCTAACAGAAATCTTGCATTATAGGGCTAATGTTGCCAATTTGCTTGCAGTTAGAATCAATGTACAGATGTAGCAAATATTAACTTGGCATTTAAGGGAATATAACTGAACTACAATGTACAATAATGATGTCATTCAGGTTATCACTATGTGCAGGTCATGGTAATGATTACTACAACTGCCCATACGGTATACATGTGCAATTACAGGGAATTCTAGCGCTAAAATTTGCTCAAAAGCCATCTTTTGAGTGATAATCACATCTAAGGGCGCTGTCATTGTGCGCTGTTCGTTCAGGCTAGAAATCAACGATGACTCTTATCAGCGCTGCATGCTGATTTTCTCAGTGGGCGGCACTGATAGCATTCTTTCAGCATGTATCCCGTAGCAACTTCCTTGTGGGATACCAGCTGATAGCTCCGAGAACAAAGGAGCCATAAGCATTCCTGCTGCATCTAGGAGCTGTCAGCTTAGCGGGACACAAAACAGCTGCTTTGTTCTCGGAGCTATTGCGACGATATCCCGCTGCGCTTGCTTTGATTCTTAAGTAGCTAATTAGCTTCTTAAAGTAATGCAAAGATGATCGCTCAAAACTGTCACTCAAACGATCAGTCTAAATCCCCCTTAAAATGAAGCTCCTCATTTGCAGTCACTTGCATAAAAAAGAATTCCATTGTTATAGTAACTACTCATTTAGCCAATAGGTCAAGAACTGTGGAGGGTCTTCAAATTCTTCTTTAAGCAACTAGAATACATATTGTTTTACAACTCATCAAAAGAAAACCTTACATATCACAGACATGGCTAGAAGGTCTTGGGCCCCAATTCAACATCTTTTAACACGGCCCCCACCATGTGCCATTTATAATACTGGGACTTCTTATGTGATAGAGGGAGCTATGAGTCTCCTAGGGCTCCAGGGCCTGGAAACAACTACTACCTCTAAAACCCCTATAGCTACACTCCTGTCAGACAGTACAACTACACTACATGGGACTGGAGTTCAGCAGCTGCTCCATATATTTTGTATATACTTATGCTCCCTATATTGGCATCTCAAAAACATCTGCAGAATCTGCCCTTTTCAAAAACTCTTATTGCTGCTCTTATCCGCTCTCTGGTTGCTGTAACTCACTACTGATCCACTCAATAAACTGTCCACTCCATCCAGAATGCAGGAAACAGGTTTATATTATTGTCCAACTGTTACACTGATGGCTCCACCCTGTGCCAGTCACTACACTCATGGCTCCACCCTGTGCCAGTCACTACACTCATGGCTCCACCCTGTGCCAGTCACTACACTCATGGCTCCACCCTGAGCCAGTCACTACACTCATGGTTCCACCGTGTGCCAGACACTAAACTGATGGCTCCACCCTGTGCCAGTCACTACACTGATGGCTCCACCCTGTGCCAGTCACTACACTGACGCCTCCACCCTGTGCCAATTACTAGACTGATGGCTCCACCCTGTGCCAGTCACTACACTGATGCCTCCACCCTGTGCCATTCACTACACTGATGCCTCCACCCTGTGCCAGTCACTACACTGATGCCTCCACCCTGTGCCAGTCACTACACTGATGCCTCCACCCTGTGCCAGTCACCACACTTATGCCTTCACCCTGTGCCAGTCACTACACTGATGACTCTAACCTCTGCCAGTCACTACACTGATGACTCTACCCTGTGCCAGTCACAACACCAATACTTCCACCCTGTGCCAGTCACTACACTGATGACTCTACCCTGTGCCAGTCACTAACTACACCAATACCTCCACCCTGTGCCAGTAACTACACTGATGGCTCCACCCTATGCCAGTCACTAAACTGATGCCTCCACCCTGTTCCAGTCACTACACTGATGACTCTACCCTGTGCCAGTCACTACAACAATACTTCCACCCTGTGCCAGTCACTACACTGATGACTCTACCCTGTGCCAGTCACTACACCAATACTTTGACCCTGTGCCAGTCACTACACTGATGACCCTAACCTGTGACAGTCACTAATTACACCAATACTTCCACCCTGTGCCAGTCACTACACTGATGACTCCACCCTGTGCCAGTTACTAACTACACCAATACCTCCACCCTGTGCCAGTCACTACACTGATAGCTCCACCCTGTGCAAGTCACTACACTGATGGCTCCACCCTGTGCCAGTCACTACACTGATGCCTCCACCCTGTGCCAGTCACTACACTGATGGCTCTACCCTGTGCTAGTCAGTACACTGATGCCTCCACCCTGTGCCAGTCACTACACCAATACTTCCAACCTGTGCCAGTCACTACACTGATGACTCCACCCTGTGCCAGTCACTAACTACACCAATACCTCCACCTTGTGCCAGTCACTACACTGACGACTCTACCCTGTGCCAGTCACTACACCAATACTTCCAACCTGTGCCAGTCACTTCACTGATGACTCCACCCTGTGCCAGTCACTAACTACACCAATACCTCCACCCTGTGCCAGTCACTATACTGATGCCTCCACCCTGTGCCAGTCACTACACTGATGCCGGCACCCTGTGCCAGTCACTAACTTCACCAATACCTCCACCCTGTGCCAGTCACTACACTGATGACTCTAACCTGTGCCAGTCACTATCTACACCAATACCTCCACCCTGTGCCAGTCACTACACTGATAGCTCCACCCTGTGCCAGTCACTACACTGATGGCTCCACCCTGTGCCAGTCCCTACACTGATGGCTCCACCCTGTGCCAGTCCCCACACTGATGGCTCCACCCTGTGCCATTCACTACATTGATGCCTCTACCCAGTGCCAGTCACTACACTGATGCCTCCACCCTGTGCCAGTCACTACACTGATGACTCTACCCTGTGCCAGTCACTTCACTGATGACTCTACCCTGTGCCAGTCATTACACCAATACTTCCATCCTGTGCCAGTCACTACACTGATAACTCTACCCTGTGCCAGTCACTACACCAATACTTCCAACCTGTGCCAGTCACTACACTGATGACTCCACCCTGTGCCAGTCACTAACTACACCAATACCTCCACCCTGTGCCAGTCACTATACTGATGCCTCCACCCTGTGCCAGTCACTATACTGATGCCTCCACCCTGTGCCAGTCACTACACTGATGCCGGCACCCTGTGCCAGTCACTAACTTCACCAATACCTCCACCCTGTGCCAGTCACTACACTGATGACTCTAACCTGTGCCAGTCACTATCTACACCAATACCTCCACCCTGTGCCAGTCACTACACTGCTAGCTCCACCCTGTGCCAGTCACTACACTGATGGCTCCACCCTGTGCCAGTCCCTACACTGATGGCTCCACCCTGTGCCAGTTCCTACACTGATGCCTCCACCCTGTGCCATTCACTACATCGATGCCTCTACCGAGTGCCAGTCACTACACTGATGCCTCCACCCTGTGCCAGTCACTACACTGATGACTCTACCCTGTGCCAGTCACTTCACTGATGACTCTACCCTGTGCCAGTCACTACACCAATACTTCCATCCTGTGCCAGTCACTACACTGATGACTCTACCCTGTGCCAGTCACTACACCAATACCTCCACCCTGTGCCAGTCACTACACTGATGCCTCCACACTGTGTCAGTCACTACACCAATGGCATCACCCTGTGCCAGTCACTGCACTGATGACTCTAACCTGTGTTACTCACTACACCGATGGCTCCACCCTCTGCCAGTCACTACACCGATGACTCTACCCTGTGCCAATCACTGCACTGATATCTCTACCTTGTGCCAGTCACTAAACTGATGACTCTAACCTGTGTCACTAACTACACCAATACCTCTACCCTGTTCCAGTCACTATACTAATGCCTCCACCCTGTGCCAGTCACTACACTGATGACTCTAACCTGCGCCAGTCACTACACTGATGACTCTAACCTGCGCCAGTCACTACACTGATGACTCTAACCTGCGCCAGTCACTACACTGATGCCTATAACCTGTACCAGTCACTGCACTGATGAATCTACCCTGTGCCAGTCACTACACTGATGCCTCCACCCTGTGCCAGTCACTACACTAATGACTCTACCCTGTGCCAGTCACTACATTGATGACTCTACCCTGTGCCGGCCATTACACCAATGGCTCCACACTGTTCCAGTCACAACACTGATGCCTCCACCCTGTGCCAGTCACTACACCAATGGCTCCACCATGTGCCAGTCACAACACTGATGACTCTGCCCTGTGTCAGTCACTACACCAATACTTCCAACCTGTGCCAGTCACTTCACTGATGACTCCACCCTGTGCCAGTCACTAACTACACCAATACCTCCACCCTGTGCCAGTCACTATACTGATGCCTCCACCCTGTGCCAGTCACTACACTGATGCCGGCACCCTGTGCCAGTCACTAACTTCACCAATACCTCCACCCTGTGCCAGTCACTACACTGATGACTCTAACCTGTGCCAGTCACTATCTACACCAATACCTCCACCCTGTGCCAGTCACTACACTGATAGCTCCACCCTGTGCCAGTCACTACACTGATGGCTCCACCCTGTGCCAGTCCCTACACTGATGGCTCCACCCTGTGCCAGTCCCCACACTGATGGCTCCACCCTGTGCCATTCACTACATTGATGCCTCTACCCAGTGCCAGTCACTACACTGATGCCTCCACCCTGTGCCAGTCACTACACTGATGACTCTACCCTGTGCCAGTCACTTCACTGATGACTCTACCCTGTGCCAGTCATTACACCAATACTTCCATCCTGTGCCAGTCACTACACTGATAACTCTACCCTGTGCCAGTCACTACACCAATACTTCCAACCTGTGCCAGTCACTACACTGATGACTCCACCCTGTGCCAGTCACTAACTACACCAATACCTCCACCCTGTGCCAGTCACTATACTGATGCCTCCACCCTGTGCCAGTCACTATACTGATGCCTCCACCCTGTGCCAGTCACTACACTGATGCCGGCACCCTGTGCCAGTCACTAACTTCACCAATACCTCCACCCTGTGCCAGTCACTACACTGATGACTCTAACCTGTGCCAGTCACTATCTACACCAATACCTCCACCCTGTGCCAGTCACTACACTGCTAGCTCCACCCTGTGCCAGTCACTACACTGATGGCTCCACCCTGTGCCAGTCCCTACACTGATGGCTCCACCCTGTGCCAGTTCCTACACTGATGCCTCCACCCTGTGCCATTCACTACATCGATGCCTCTACCGAGTGCCAGTCACTACACTGATGCCTCCACCCTGTGCCAGTCACTACACTGATGACTCTACCCTGTGCCAGTCACTTCACTGATGACTCTACCCTGTGCCAGTCACTACACCAATACTTCCATCCTGTGCCAGTCACTACACTGATGACTCTACCCTGTGCCAGTCACTACACCAATACCTCCACCCTGTGCCAGTCACTACACTGATGCCTCCACACTGTGTCAGTCACTACACCAATGGCATCACCCTGTGCCAGTCACTGCACTGATGACTCTAACCTGTGTTACTCACTACACCGATGGCTCCACCCTCTGCCAGTCACTACACCGATGACTCTACCCTGTGCCAATCACTGCACTGATATCTCTACCTTGTGCCAGTCACTAAACTGATGACTCTAACCTGTGTCACTAACTACACCAATACCTCTACCCTGTTCCAGTCACTATACTAATGCCTCCACCCTGTGCCAGTCACTACACTGATGACTCTAACCTGCGCCAGTCACTACACTGATGACTCTAACCTGCGCCAGTCACTACACTGATGACTCTAACCTGCGCCAGTCACTACACTGATGCCTATAACCTGTACCAGTCACTGCACTGATGAATCTACCCTGTGCCAGTCACTACACTGATGCCTCCACCCTGTGCCAGTCACTACACTAATGACTCTACCCTGTGCCAGTCACTACATTGATGACTCTACCCTGTGCCGGCCATTACACCAATGGCTCCACACTGTTCCAGTCACAACACTGATGCCTCCACCCTGTGCCAGTCACTACACCAATGGCTCCACCATGTGCCAGTCACAACACTGATGACTCTGCCCTGTGTCAGTCACTACACCAATGGCTCCACCCTGTGCTAGTCACTACACTGATGCCTTTAGTCTGTGCCAGTCACTACACCAATACCTCCACCCTGTGCCAATTACTACACTGGTGGCTCCACCCTGTGCCAGTCACTACACTGATGACTCCACTCTGTGCCAGTAACTACACTGATGACTCCCCCCTGTGCCAATCACTGCGTTGGTTGCAGGTTAAATAAAGAATCCAATTCAAAAACATCACTCTCATCCTTAAAGCTCTCCACAGTGCTGTGCCACCCTCCATCTCCTCCCTTGTCTCTGCCTACCACACTACCTGTGCTCTGCACTCTGCTAATGACTTTACACTATGTATCCCTTTAATTCAAACCTTCCACTTCCATCTCCAAGATTTCTCCAGAGTGGCACCAGTTCTGCAAAGTTTTACCCCTGCCAATAAGCTTAATCACATAACCTACAGTTTTAAGCATGCCCTCGAAACACATCTACAAGAGGCTTCTCCCCGCATATCATTACGTTATTATTTAGTGGTGTAATTTATTACTTGTTAGACTGTTCAACACAATTGTTGTATCCGATAAGCAGATAGGCGGCTCATAGTAACTTTACTGCGCTGCATTCAATTATGATATCAGTTTTCACCTGCCTGTTATGGAAAATAATGTAATCCAATTGTCGCTGTACTTTATTTTTGGGAAATCGGCCTATACAATTATTCCAGTCGGCTCGCCATTAACCTGCTTAATAAAAGGAATAACAAAAGTGATTGAGCAACTATTTTGCAATCATTGTTACACACCGCGCACCGACTGATTACTAGAAGGTCTCCTGCACACTGGCAAGAGAGATATCACCCTCGCAATCCTTCTGAACTCCCCTGGATGTGAGATGTTTTGACATGGAAAAAGCCTCCCATCACTCATCCTCATATACCAATATATTACACAGACGACCTCCTCCTCATATACTAATATATTACACAGACGACCTCCTCCTCATATACTAATATATTACACAGACTACCTTTCTCCTCATATACTAATATATTACACAGACAACCCCCTCCTCATATACTAATATATTACACAGACGACCTCCTCCTCCTCATATACTAATAAATTACACAGACGACATCCTCCTCCTTATATACTAATATATTACACAAACGACCTCCTCCTCATATACTAATATAACACAGACGACCTCCTCCTCCTCATATACTAATAAATTACATAGACGACATCCTCCTCCTTATATACTAATATATTAAACAGACGACCTCCTCCTCATATACTAATATATTACACAGACTACCTTTCTCCTCATATACTCATATATTACACAGACAACCTCCTCCTCATATACTAATATATTACACAGACGACCTCCTCCTCCGCATATACTAATAAATTACATAGACGACATCCTCCTCCTTATATACTAATATATTACACAGATGACCTCCTCCTCATATACCAATATATTACATAGACGACCTCCTCCTCCTCATATACTAATAAATTACACAGATGACATCCTCCTCCTTATATACTAATATATTACACAGACGACCTCCTCCTCATATACTAATATATTACACAGACGACCTCCTCCTCATATACTAATATATTGCACAGACTGCCTCCTCCTCATATACCAATATATTACACAGACGACCTTCCTCCTCATATACTAATATATTACACAGACGACGTCCCTCTTCATATACTAATATATTACACAGACGACCTCCTTCTCATATACTAATATATTACACAGACGACCTCCTCCTCATATACTAATATATTACACAGACGACCTCCTCCTCATATACTAATATATTACACAGACGACCTCCTCCTCATATACTAATATATTACACAGACGACCTCCTCCTCATATACTAATATATTACACAGACGACCTCCTCCTCATATACTAATACATTACACAGACGACCTCCTCCTCATATACTAATACATTACACAGACGACCTCCTCCTCATATACTAATATATTACACAGACGACCTCCTCCTCATATACTAATATATTACACAGACGACCTCCTCCTCATATACTAATATATTACACAGACGACCTCCTCCTCATATACTAATATATTACACAGACGACCTCCTCCTCATATACTAATATATTACACAGACGACCTCCTCCTCATATACTAATATATTACACAGGCGACCTCCTCCTCATATACTAATATATTACACAGACGACCTCCTCCTCATATACTAATATATTACACAGACGACATTCTCCTCATATACTAATATATTACACAGACGACCTCCTCCTCATATACTAATATATTACACAGACGACATTCTCCTCATATACTAATATATTACACAGACGACCTCCTCCTCATATACTAATATATTACACAGACAACATTCTCCTCATTTACTAATATATTACACAGACGACCTCCTCCTCATATACTAATATATTACATAGACGATCTCCTCCTCATATACTAAAATATAACATAGACGATCTCCTCCTCATATACTAACATATGACAGATACGACCTCCTCCTCATATACTAATACTAGCTGATATACCCGGCTTCGCCCGAGTTAATTTGGTACTGGTATTTATCTGGTGTTTACACGGAAAATCTTATGAAGTCGTGGTTACTTTAGAGATACCGAGGAAAACACTACGTTACCCAGGAAACACTACGTAGAGGTAACCATGCAATGTTTCCTTTATACAAAATGACATCAGGAAGTGAGAGAATTAGATTCCGTACGTAAAATTTGGACGCTAATTCTTTTGCGCTTAGAATTGAATAATCGAGTTGGGACCCATTAGCTTTTCCTATTTTGGACACAATCAATGCTTGTGCCAAATTTCAAGTTTCTATTACACCAAGAAGTGAGAGAATTAGATTCCATACGTAAAATTTGGACGCTAGTTCTTTTGCGCTTAGAATTGAATAATCAAGTTGGGACCCATTACCTTTTCCTATTTCTGACATATTCAATGCTCGCACCAAATTTCAAGTTTCTATGACACCGGGAAGTGAAAGATTTAGATTACGTTCGTAAAATTTGGACGCTAATTCTTTTGCGCTAAAATTAAATAATCGAGTTGGGACCTATTAGCTTTTCCTATTTATGACATAATCAATGCTCATACCAAATTTCAAGTTTCTACGTCATCGGGAAGTGAGAGATTTAGATTCCGTATGTAAAATTTGGAAGATAATTCTTTTGCGCTTAGAATTGAATAATCGAGTTGGGACCTATTAGCGTTTTCTATTTATGACATAATCAATGCTCGTGCCAAATTTTACATTTCTATGACATCGGGAAATGAGAGAATTAGATTATGTACGTGAGAGAATTAGATTCCGTACGTAAAATTTTGCTGATTCTTTTGCGCTAGAATTCAATAATCCAGTTGGGACCCAAATTCTTTTCCTATTTTTGAGCCCCTATTCATATTTTTTTAAGTTAAAAAGTTATCTACTATTGTGCTCTCTCTGTTAAAGTTGGCATTTTCTTAAAGTCAATGTATATATTATAAGTATTGTCTAGTCATATAGAAGTAGTGTTTAATATAGAGCAGTCAGTGTTAATGATAAGTTAATGTGAAATAATTTAGTACAAATAGTTAATATAATAATTTAATATAATGTAAAGTTATAATAATAAGTAATGCTAATGGATAATAAGTAATGCAAAGTAGTTACATAGTAATATTATGCAAATTGTAGTAATATAATAGAAAAAATAAGTAATTCAAAATAGTTACTTAAATATAGGTACAATCGCCTCATCAGCCCGTGTGACAAAGTATATATATATATATATATTGCCCATTGCAAGCAGTGGCGTCCCCGGACAGGATTCATTTATCTGTAACTTGCCCGTTGCACATTAGTTACTTGTGTCAGCATAGAGGTTTCATCCCCGCCATGTGTCTCAGTGAGCAGCATCCACCTCTCTCCAGTCACCTCCATAACCCAGTCCAACATGTTTCCATCTAACCCATTACAGACGTCTATAACGTCATGCTCTAGTGGTCACTTTGATATCTGCTCTCCTACAACAGATTATCCCCCAGCTATAGCATCACCACATTATCTTGTTCTGTACTCGCATCGGCATTCAGTTTTTGTCTTCTTCTCGGTATTACTGTATGTTCCTGGCTAACAAGGTCCAGAGACTCGTTTGTTGGCACCGGTGTGATTTTCACAAATACTGTATCAAGATTTATTAATAGTATACAATTAATGAATGCAAATGCTTAAACCAATAACAATGTGTGATTTTTAAAAGCCCGTTACAGGGTGATCCGGGACCGTCCTAACAGCAGGACTTCCATCATAGCAGACTGAATCCCTTCCGCCACCGTCGTGAATTACACAAATGAATTCCACTCACAGCAACACAGCAGACATCCAGCGGGGCACGGGGCATTAGTGGGGCGCTGCCTCAGCTCAACCTCGTCTGGTGCAAAGAACCATATACCAAATTTAATGTCATATTTACAGGTTTAATTTGAAGTTGCTACGGGAAAGCACCCCAGCTTCTGGCTAGATAAAGATTATATACAGGGTGCCTCAAAAGTGGAAGCCATATCGAATGAAAACGGTTAGGCAGATGGGGATCTAAGTTTACATAAAAGCTGCAGGACATTGGGGAGGCCATCTCACCAATATGACGGCCATCTTGAATTTTGGATTTAAGTCTAATTTTCCCAATGGGAAGGACGGTGTGTCGGTATCAAACCGGCAGACAATTTCACCAATGGTGCGCTTCCAATCCAACTTGTATCCTGGTTTTCCTAGGGGGCTTACTCTTTTTCTGCCATTATATAACGTCGCTATATGTTGGCTAAAGCCAGTACTGCATGAGGTGACACGTTGGATAGGCTTCGACAGCAGAGAGGCTTGCAATATACAGTAAGAGAACCCCGAAGGACGTCTTCCAACATCGAAGATGTACAGCCTTAAATCATAATGTCTTTAGACGTCAGACAGTAGATCGGAAAGGGTTAATATAACTATTTATTCTCAAGCAACACAGTGATTTTTCTTCATTACAGGCAATGTGAATGATGGTGTTATCTCAAGTCAGGTGAATGAAGCACATGTGTCATCACCGCAGATTTCAGTCAACGCCCCCAAGCAGACCTCCCGTCAGCCGCCACGCAGCTGCTAATTTTCTTTCCAAATTCAAAAAAAACGCTCATATCGCTGGTAAACCACTAAACCATTATTCATGAAGCATCAGCAGCGTTTCTGGTCCTTCAGATTTTGTTTTGTCAGAAATTGAAAAGACGTTTGGCGGCTGCTCTGTGGATAGAAACTAGTGTGAATCACATCAGAGATCCTCGTCAGTTCTTCTCTGCCGTAGATTAGTCCGTGGGGGCCGAGCTGCACCTAACAGATAAAGAGGCTCCTCATTAAATGCATTGTGTGCCGATGCTGGGGATATTAGGGCAGTGGATGGAGCTCTTCATATATCCATTGTGTGCCGATGCTGGGGATATTAGGGCAGTGGATGAAGCTCTTCATATATCCATTGTGTGCCGATGCTGGGGATATTAGGGCAGTGGATGGAGCTCTTCATATATCCATTGTGTGCCGATGCTGGGGATGTTAGGGCAGTGGATGAAGCTCTTCATATATCCATTGTGTGCCGATGCTGGGGATGTTAGGGCAGTGGATGAAGCTCTTCATATATCCATTGTGCGCCGATGCTGGGGATGTTAGGGCAGTGGATAAAGCTCTTCATATATCCATTGTGTGCCGGTGCTGGGGATATTAGGGCAGTGGATGAAGCTCTTCATATATCCATTGTGTGCCGATGCTGGGGATGTTAGGGCAGTGGATGAAGCTCTTCATATATCCATTGTGCGCCGATGCTGGGGATAATAGGGCAGTGGATAAAGCTTTTCATGTATCCATTGTGTGCCGATGCTGGGGACATTAGGGCAGTGAATGAAGCTCTTCATATATCCATTGTGTGCCGATGCTGGGGATATTAGGGCAGTGGATGAAGCTCTTCATATATCCATTGTGTGCCGATGCTGGGCATATTAGGGCAGTGGATGAAGCTCTTCATATATCCATTGTGTGCTAATGCTGGGGATGTTAGGGCAGTGGATGAAGCTCTTCATATATCTATTGTGTGCCGATGCTGGGGATATTAGGGCAGTGGATGAAGCTCTTCATATATCCATTGTGTGCCCGTGCTGGGGATGTTAGGGCAGTGGATGAAGCTCTTCATATATCCATTGTGTGCCGATGCTAGGGATATTAGGGCAATGGATGAAGCTCTTCATACATTCATTGTGTGCCAATGCTGGGGATGTTAGGGCAGTGGATGAAGTTCTTCACAAATGCATTGTGTGCCAATGCTGGGGATGTTAGGGCAGTGGATGAAGCTCTTCACGAATGCATTGTGTGCCGATGCTGGAGATATTATGGCAGAGGATGAAGCTCTTCATATATCCTTTGTGTGCCGATGCTGGGGATATTAGGGCAGTGGATGAAGCTCTTCATACATCCATCGTGTGCCGGTGCTGGGAATATTAGGGCAGTGGATGAAGCTCTTCATATATCCATTGTGTGCCGATGCTGGGGATATTAGGGCAGTGGATGAAGTTCTTCACAAATGCATTGTGTGCCAATGCTGGGGATGTTAGGGCAGTGGATGAAGCTCTTCACGAATGCATTGTGTGCCGATGCTGGAGATATTATGGCAGAGGATGAAGCTCTTCATATATCCTTTGTGTGCCGATGCTGGGGATATTAGGGCAGTGGATGAAGCTCTTCATACATCCATCGTGTGCCGGTGCTGGGAATATTAGGGCAGTGGATGAAGCTCTTCATATATCCATTGTGTGCCGATGCTGGGGATATTAGGGCAGTGAATGAAGCTCTTCATATATCTATTGTGTGCCGATGCTGGGGATATTAGGGCAGTGGATGAAGCTCTTCATATATCCATTGTGTGCCAATGCTGGGGATGTTAGGGCAGTGAATGAAGCTCTTCATATATCCATTGTGTGCCGATGCTGGGGATGTTAGGGCAGTGGATGAAGCTCTTCATATATCCATTGTGTGCCGATGCTGGGGATGTTAGGGCAGTGAATGAAGCTCTTCATACATCCATCGTGTGCCGGTGCTGGGAATATTAGGGCAGTGGATGAAGCTCTTCATATATCCATTGTGTGCCGATGCTGGGGATATTAGGGCAGTGAATGAAGCTCTTCATACATCCATTGTGTGCCGATGCTGGGGATATTCCATAGTTGAAACACATTCCTATATTCAGGAACCGTGTAAGTGATGGATGTGCATGTAAATGAGGTTTTCAGAAGTAATTAACCCCCGCTTTGTCTGCTTGCACAATTCCACATCAATGTCTGCACATCTATGACAAGATAACACATGATCTTATCTAATAAATCTCTTCACTTTGGCTTATTTTGCTGAGGTACACGGAAGATCAGTGAAGACACAGATCAAAGAATGAACTGAAACTTAAACTCTGGAGCTATTTCTATGCCTGGATAAGTCACTCCTCAGTCAGGACCAACAGTGACATCTAGAGGAAATCAGCAGAAACTGCACACATCTACTCGCTTCAAAGACGCACTGAAAACATTAGCGCATACCCGCACTTGCTGATGACTTTCTGCATAAATTACCACGAGAGGCAGCAGTATTTCTGGCCATCCTATGACTTGTAGCCTTCATTTTCATATGCTCTAGCTGCATATCTAGGTGGGGTGACTTTCCCTCCCCTCTACTCTCCATAGACTTCACAGGGCTGCATATGTCATCGCCCTTCATATATCCATTGTGTGCCGATGCTGGGGATATTAGGGCAGTGGATTAAGCTCTTCATATATCCATTGTGTGCCGATGCTGGGGATATTAGGGCAGTGGATGAAGCTCTTCATATATCCATTGTGTACCGATGCTGGGGATATTAGGGCAGTGAATGAAGCTCTTCATACATCCATTGTGTGCCGATGCTGGGGATATTAGGGCAGCGGATGAAGCTCTTCATACATCCATTGTGTGCCGATGCTGGGGATATTAGGGCAGTGAATGAAGCTCTTCATATATCCATTGTGTGCCGATGCTGGGGATATTAGGGCAGCGGATGAAGCTCTTCATACATCCATTGTGTGCCGATGCTGGGGATGTTAGGGCAGTGGATGAAGCTCTTCATATATCCATTGTGTACCGATGCTGGGGATGTTAGGGCAGTGGATGAAGCTCTTCATATATCCATTGTGTGCCGATGCTGGGGATATTAGGGCAGTGGATGAAGCTCTTCATATATCCATTGTGTGCCGATGCTGGGGATATTAGGGCAGTGAATGACGCTCTTCATATATCCATTGTGTGCCGATGCTGGGGATATTAGGGCAGTGGATGAAGCTCTTCATATATCCATTGTGTGCCGATGCTGGGGATATTAGGGCAGTGGATGACGCTCTTCATATATCCATTGTGTGCCGATGCTGGGGATATTAGGGCAGTGAATGAAGCTCTTCATATATCTATTGTGTGCCGATGCTGGGGATATTAGGGCAGTGGATGAAGCTCTTCATATATCCATTGTGTGCCGATGCTGGGGATATTAGGGCAGTGGATGAAGCTCTTCATATATCCATTGTGTGCCGATGCTGGGGATGTTAGGGCAGTGAATGAAGCTCTTCATATATCCATTGTGTGCCGATGCTGGGGATATTAGGGCAGTGGATGAAGCTCTTCATATATCCATTGTGTGCCGATGCTGGGGATATTAGGGCAGTGGATGAAGCTCTTCATATATCCATTGTGTGCCGATGCTGGGGATATTAGGGCAGTGAATGACGCTCTTCATATATCCATTGTGTGCCGATGCTGGGGATGTTAGGGCAGTGGATGAAGCTCTTCATATATCCATTGTGTACCGATGCTGGGGATGTTAGGGCAGCGGATGAAGCTCTTCATATATCCATTGTGTGCCGATGCTGGGGATATTAGGGCAGTAGATGAAGCTCTTCATATATCCATTGTGTACCGACGCTGGGGATGTTAGGGCAGTGGATGAAGCTCTTCATGTTTCTTCATCTAGTTTTATTCTTTCTTTTCCAATCTTCTGTGTTTTTTCAGCATAAACTGCCACATGCAGACATTTGCTCCGATTATGTTGTGGCCTGGTTTTCTCCCTTTGGTGTGTTTTTTGGGTCCACGGTGTTTGTTTTTAATTGTAACATGTTCTGGTATTTCCCAGACTTCTCTATATAACAAAGATAGTAGACAAAATATCTATGTATGACCAAAGGGGGCCACAAGAACGTGCAGAAGAGCAGAGCGTCCAAAAATCTCACGTAACTTCTATTGTTGGTTTTTTTTATAAAAGGAAAATGCTATAAAAGAGCCTAAAGAATGCTTGAATAAGACCGAAAACATACATTTTGGCAACAAGCCTATTAGTCTGTCCCAGCCTCTGCATTCATATTAGAGTACATCTACCCGTATCAATGAGATAATCAGCGGTAACATCCAGCGCCGCGCCGCGATCCTAAGTGGGAATGACATTCCTTTTCTTCAAATGATTGCAATGCAATGAACAGTAAAATCTGTCATCTTTATTTGAACTGTCAGATTTGATCCCCTATTAAACAGAGCAGTGTTTTCAGCGCTCCACAGCAACAGGTCGATTCCGGGAGAAGACACAAAGCTGCACGGCTCTTCTGTTAATGCCGATTATAAGGAATTCCATAGTAGAAACACATTCCTATATTCAGGAACCCTGTAAGTGATGGATGTGCATGTAAATGAGGTTTTCAGAAGTAATTAACCCCCGCTTTGTCTGCTTGCACAATTCCACATCAATGTCTGCACATCTATGACAAGATAACACATGATCTTATCTAATAAATCTCTTCACTTTGGCTTATTTTGCTGAGGTACACGGAAGATCAGTGAAGACACAGATCAAAGAATGAACTGAAACTTAAACTCTGGAGCTATTTCTATGCCTGGATAAGTCGCTCCTCAGTCAGGACCAACAGTGACATCTAGAGGAAATCAGCAGAAACTGCACACATCTACTCGCTTCAAAGACGCACTGAAAACATTAGCGCATACCCGCACTTGCTGATGACTTTCTGCATAAATTACCACGAGAGGCAGCAGTATTTCTGGCCATCCTATGACTTGCAGCCTTCATTTTCATATGTTTTCCACTATGCAAACTGTAGTTGTAATTTTCAGGTAGCTCTAGCTGCATATCTAGGTGGGGTGACTTTCCCTCCCCTCTACTCTCCATAGACTTCACAGGGCTGCATATGTCATCGCCCTTCCTGTGTTCCGTCTAGCCAGCACTTAAAAGATTTTTCAGCAGAGAATGTCATCTTAGGTTATAAAGTGAACTTCCCTTTTGCTAGTTATCACACTGACGTCGCATCGGCACAAGTTGTCTCACAGTACAGTGACCATTTACATGTCAAGCTAGAATTAGAAAACAAATCAGCAATGTACGTCACACAAAAGGAATAACTGTTTTTATGGCTTTTTCATTGGTGTTTTAAACTGTGTTTTAGTGGAATGTTGAACTTCATAGAATAAGTATTTAAAAATGACAAAAAAATTGGAATCAGGCATATGTCAAAGCCAAGTGCACAGAATATGGGGACAATACAGAGATCTCTCCCATCATCTATTATACCCAGGACTGTAACAAGGGGAACACTCTATTAACTATGTATAATATATCTGGGGTCAGTACAGAGATCTCTCCCATCATATATTATACTAAGGACTGTAACAAGGGGGCGCTCTAATAACTATGTATAACATATCTGGGGTCAGTACAGAGATCTCTCCCATCATATATTATACTAAGGACTGTAACAAAGGGGCACTCTAATAACTATGTATAGATATATCAGGGGTCAGTACAGAGATCTCTCCCATCATCTATTATACCCAGGACTGTAACAAGGGTGTGCTCTAATAACTATGTATAGATATATCTGGGGTCAGTACAGAGATCTCTCCCATCATCAGTTATCAAATCAAAAATCAAATCATGGTATTTGTATAGCGCCAACTTATTCCGCAGCGCTTTCAGGTAATTATTATTTATTACCCCCCACCAAGCTGGGTTCTCATTTTACCGACCTCGGAAGGATGGAAGGCTGAGTCAACCTTGAGCCGGCTACCTGACGCATGTGGGGATCGAACTTGCAACCTTCAGGTCGTAGGCGAGAGCTTACACTCTGCACCACACGAGGCTCCGTATACCCAGAACTGTAACAAGAGGGCACTCTAATAACTATGTATACATATATCAGGGGTCAGTACAGAGATCTCTCCATCATCTATTATACCCAGGACTGTAACCAGGGGGCGCTCTAATAACTATGTATAATATATCAGGGGTCAGTACAGAGATCTCTCCATCATCTATTTATACCCAGGACTGTAACAAGGGGGCACTCTAATAACTATGTATAGATATATCAGGGGTCAGTACAGAGATCTCTCCTATCATCTAGTATACCCAGGACTGTAACAAGGGGGCACACTAATAACTATGTATAGATATATCAGGGGTCAGTACAGAGATCTCTCCCATCATCATTTATACTCAGGACTGTAACAAGGGGTGCTCTTATTACTATGTAAATATAACAGGGGTCAGTATTCCTTTTGGCTTTATGACTGGATTCAATCTTTTTGGGTCGGTGTCTATCAGTATGGCACCTCTTGACTTGACAATATTTGCCCACTCTTCCTTGCAACAGCATTTCAAATCTGTCAGATTGTGAGAGCATCTCGTGTGTAGCGCCCTCTACAGATCAACCCACAGCTGTTCAAAAAGATTCAGGTCTGGGCTCTGGTTGGGCCATTTCAAAACTTTGACCATCTTCTGGTGAAGCCATTCTCTTGGTGATTTGGGGGTCTGCTTTGGGTTGTTGTTGTGCTGAAAAGTGAAATTCCTCTTCATCTTCAGCTTTTCAGCAGAGGCCTGAAAGTTTGGGGCCAAAATGCACTGATATAGGGAAATGTTCATAATACCATCCACCTTGATTAAAGCCCCAGTTCCAGCAGCAGAACAGCCCCCCACATAATGCTACCTCCACGATCTTCACTGCGGGTATGGTGGTCTGTTGGTGACCATAACACATTCTTCAAAAGACTTCTGGCAGACTTGATGGAGGTTTTGGTAAAACATAGTTGGGCTTGGATGTTCTTGTTGGATAAGGTTTCCTCCCTCAGCCCAGACATATGGAGAACACGGGGGATGGTTGTCACATGCCCTACATAACAAGTACTTGCCAGAAATTCCTGCAGCTCCTTTAATGTTGATGTTGGCCTCTTGGAGCCTCCGAGAACAATTTTCTTGTGATCCTTTTATTAATTTTGAGGGCCGTCCAGTTCTTGGCAATGTCACTGTTGTGTCATTAATCTCCTTCTTGCTGACAGTCAAATGTAATGCCTTGGACATGTCTTGACCTCTTCCCCTGACTGACACCTGCCAACAATCAGCCCCCTTTGATGGGCTGTAAGATCAACAAAGAAAATGTCCGGAAAATCCTCTTAGAAGAGTCGAACCTTTTATGGGGAACCGAGAATCCCTGTAATATCGGCAGCGGAGTGCTGACTACTACTTGCTTTGCGTGTGTTGCTACTGCACAAAATATGCTGCAAAGGCTCACAATCGCTGTACAATGCTGCATTCCTACAAGGGCTTGTGTGAGAGAGGCCTTAAAGATGGGCTTATTTTCCAATGGGATTGTACAGATAACGGGTCACGTGGAAAGTAATCAGAAATTATTCAGTTTTGTCATATTTTTTAGCATGACACAAGCCTGGCATCTGATCCGCGGTGTGCAGAGTGTTTATATCCGCTGTACTTGATGGAAAGACGTTTGGTGACACCACCGCAGATACTGTATGAACCTTTGATCTCCGAGACAACAGCTCATTAGCAGGGAGAGCAGATAATAGAAGGAGCACAAATAAGGCAAGATAAAAGACACAAAAAAAGAAAAATGAAGTTCTTCCTAACATTCCTTTCTGAAAAAGATCCTCTGTCTTAAAAGAACAAGTACCGATGAAAAATGATTTCAGCACTAAGAGTGAAAAGAAACCTTCCTTCACAGCACACGCAAATGAAACTATGACCGACCAATAGCATTTGCTGCAATGGTTTGCCATTTTGGGCAATTATAATGAACTAAAGGAATCATTCTACAACCACTCCTATGTTCAAAAAGAAGATGGGACAATACCTCTGGAGCGCCACCTATTGGAAGGCAACATTCCTGCAATACAACATCAAACCTTTTTACAGGCCTTATGATATGGCAGGAAATATGAGACAAAGCCAGAGTCTTCTCCAGAAGGAAAAGATAACCGTGTACAGACTGTGCATGTATGGCTTATCTTTTCCCTTTGTAGAAGACCCTTGTTATAGTAAGGATATATGTATTATTTTCCTGTGTTTCTCATATCAACCTATGTGAACACGTATATATATGTCTTCCTTCTTTGTAAATAGCAGCAGCTAAATGGTTAACTTGTGCAAAATTATACACCAGTATGTATTAAATTCTTGTTCTCTCTCTCCTAGGTATGGTTCCTGAAAACAAAGGGTTGGGAGGAGCTGCTCACCCCCCACCTTTGCATTCCTTAAGCCAAGCAGTGATCGTAATAAGTTTATTCTCCGTTAGTTTTGTTTCTCTTTGCTTCTTGGAAATCACACGTTTTAATAGCAACATACACCTTAAGGTGTTAACATATGTTAATAGATAGAAACTAGAATGTATCCTGAGTTCATATGACTTTAAGAGTATGTATCTCTAATGATACGTCACTTTGTGCATGTAAGGTAACCAATTAGACGTAAATACGATTACCCTTCTGTACACGCCTCTCTTGTGATACAATGCTTTGTCTGTAAAAAGCTATGTTTTTTACCTGATAACGAACAGAAGTATATTGCCTTTTGATACTACAGGTTGGGGTCTCATGGAAATCAACGCGAGCCATGCCTGCAGTTTCAAGCACTGGCCAAGACACAGAGGTCGGCGCAAGAACATCTGCTGCTTCCGCTCTGTGTATTTGTGGCGCTGACAGTATGCGTTCGCTCAGCTGATCGGTCGGGGTCCCAAGTGAGAGACCCCAGCTGATCAACTATTGATGACCCATCCTGAGTTGCCTTAAGTTGCCAAATGAAAATCAAATAATACAGAAAATATACAAATAAAAAAAAATTACAAAGTTGGATGTCACTGGTCCTTAAACTGAAGCATTTAGAATACAATTATGGGGGGATTTGCTCTCCATTATCACCAAAAATGGAAGGGATTCACAAGCTGCTGGTTTATTGCAGACACTTTGTGAGTTCTAGGATAAGTTATTTTAAAGATTCCTGCAGAGATATCCTATAAAACATTGAGTAAAATGTTAAGTTGCATCATGTTAGGGACTGTCAGCACAGACTCTGAACACCAAGAGCTACATAAGCCCAAGCGATACGGCAGAGCAAACAGAGGAAGCTGTCAATCAGTGGCTGAAGTGTGGGAGAAGCCTGCGTCTCATGAACACATTGGAGCCCTCATTCACAGCACTAAGGTTTAGCCAGAAAACACATACTGATTGCACAAAACCCATCGGGCTGCATCCGGCGTACCGGATAATACTCAGAGGGCAGCAGAAATATCCTGGCAGGTTTCCTTTAAAAGTCTGAGGAAGTATAAGAAGATACATATGATGAAAGAGTGGAACAGCTCTAGGAGGCGTAAACTGACTATGAGCACAAAACTGGAGGGAGGAGCCGTAGTGGCAGGCAGCAGCGCTCATCCTGCTTGCTAGCCAGAGATGAGTTGCTGTGGGCCACGACAGTCTGGTGGGAGCGTTATAACTGCGGAAGCACAATAGCTTTGTAACAACACAGGAGGACGCTATAACTTTGTAAGACAATATCGTTTTGTTTGGGCGTAGAGAAAGGCACTATAACTTTGGGTCATGGATGAGGCACTACGGCTTTTTCAGGGCACATACTGGGCTCTATAGCTCTGTAGGGGCACATACAGGGCACTATAACTTTGTGGTAGCATAGATGGGTACTAATCTTTTTTGGAGACACAGAGAGGCACTATAAATTTTTGGGGCACAAAGTGCAAACTATAACTTTGTGGGGGCACAGAGGAGTACTGTTACTTTGTGGGGGCACAGAGGAGTACTGTTACTTTGTGGGGGCACAGAGGAGTACTGTTACTTTGTGGGGGCACAGAGGAGTACTGTTACTTTGTGGGGGCACAGAGGAGTACTGTTACTTTGTGGGGGCACAGAGGAGTACTGTTACCTTGTGGGGGCACAGAGGAGTACTGTTACCTTGTGGGGGCATGTTAGGAATATTCCAACTATGTAGAGGCACAGAGAGGCAATATTATTTTATGAGGAAAAAAATGCTCATTATCTCCTTGTGTGGGGCACAGAGGGAAGCACTCTTCGCAAGCGGGGCACTGAAAGCCACATTGGAGGTAGCAGTAGAATGGGGAGACTACACAGAGATGAGTCATGAAGAAGTCTTCATGCTGATCTTTGCTTGAATAGAGAAGAAAAAGGTAAGGAAATGACTAATCAGAGGACACATCATCTGTGATCACTGGAGGTAACTGCACTGCAATCACTATCACTGTGTAGAACTGGTATCTGACCAATATATGGTGACTGCAGTATATAAAGGTAAACTATCAAACATAGAGCGGAGCCACTGAATCTAAGTCTGCTGTGTTATAAAGGTGGTCTAATAAATAAGCGGTCTCTTGTATATAGATTGATTTATTGGGGGGGGGGGGGGGGGCATAATGCATGTATGTTGAGGCTTCTGCCCCATATCTTTCAAGACTCTAGCGATGTTCCTGGCTGGTAGTGCTGCATCAATGCACCTCTTAAGAGACTCATCAACGCAGCAGAAAGTTCCAGGCGGGCCACGGCCGGCAGCCATAAACAGTAGTTGGGGGGCCCTAAGCTGAACTTTCACATGGGGCCCGTGAGCCTTTAGCTTCACCCCTGCTCTGAAATCTATACATCATATCTTATTTTCAGCTTACTTGTAAATGCTGAGAACTTAGAGACTGAAAGAAACCATTAGGTTATCCACAATGAGATCGATCACCGGTGATATTGGTTTTACCTGCAGTCTTTAGTACCCAGCTGAGGCGCCTCACCAGTAAATCAAGGAAATGAGGACCATTATATGTTTTTGGTAAAGTTGGCGGTCAAAAATATTTTTAATTTTAGGGGCACCTGTCGGTAGCTTGATGTGAAGGCTCCTTGGTAAGCCACGATTCCTGAAGATACAAGGATATCTCCTGTCAGGTTGATGTAAAGTACCCCAAGTTCTAGAGCGGTTTGACTCCATCTTGTTTTTTCTCCGCCTAGTCCTCCAATCAGCTGCTCTGCTCGATCCAGTTTTTTGCTGCATAGATCAACCTGAAAACAATTAGATCCTTAATGTACAGATCAATAATTAGATCATTAATGCCTGATTATATTACTGAACTGTGTGCTGCATACTGTCATTTACAGCGATGAGCGCCTCGCATTATAGGGCGCCGTCAGACCGGAATATTCCGCAAGACGCGGATTTATCAGATGGACTTATAATGACTTCATCCTGCCAACATCCGCATGTAGACATGTGGCTTTTGGTGCAGACTTTGATATTGGATTATTCCGCTGTGTCTTGTGGAATATTTGGGTGTGTGAAGGCGGCCCAGTAATGCTCAGTTCTTGAAGCTCTCTGGGGGATAGGCACAGGGGCGCAATCTGCATGGAATAATTGGGTGGTGGATTTGCCTCCTAGTCCCCGGCTTAGTTGTGGTTTTCTACCTAGAATTTGCAGATGTTGCCACAGATCCTCATGCAGATTAGCTACTTTCAATGGGGTCGATCCGCATATGGATTTCCTGATGTGAAACCTGTTTTTAAAAGGGCTGTACCAGAATCAACTTGTATCACCTATTCCTAGGATAGGTGATAAAAGTCTCATCGCTGGGGGTTCCTGTCTCCTCGTCTCCTAACTGCAGTGAGAAGGAGATTGAACGCAGCGACAGTCACACATGACCGCTGCCGCTCCATCCATGTTCATTGGAACTGATAGCCAAGTACAAAGGCTCAGCTATTTCCATCAGCCCCATTTAAATGTACTGAGCGGTGGATCCTGCATCAAGAAATGTCACTGTAGGTGGGAGAAGAGACCCCATAGTGATGAGAAAAGGCTGATCTAGTTCTTGGGATTGGTTGAGGTCTTGGTAGTGAGGCCCCCAGCCATCAGTCTTTTCTCACCTATCCTATGGTAAATCATACAAGTTCATTCTATTACAATGCACGCTGTCTACACTATGGCACAGATTTCCATTCAGATAAATGGTGCACTTATGAATGTGGATTTTGGCGCAGATGTGATGTAGAATGCGGCAAAATCTCATCATTAACGTTAAAGCAAAGTTGCATTGCAAAAAAAAAATGTCCTAATTTCTTGACGCATCAGAAAACCCGCATGTGGATTTGTTCCATTGAACTGCGGTGGGACCGCATAGGGATCATGGCTGCAATAAGTGCAGATACCCAGCGGTGATCTGCATGGAGCGCGCAGAAAACCCCAGGAGCCACACGGCTAAATGCAGATATTGATGCAGAATTGAAAATGGCAGGACTCTGGCAGCATTTCCACGACTATGTCTTCCCATGTGAAGGCGCCCTTACACACCAGGTTCAGCATTTACAACACATTATTTTCTGCATCAGCCTGGTGCCAACGTGTGTGAGGCTCCCAAAATGTGGAATAGCTTCAACATTGTATTCATTCATCAGCGGTAAAACCATGCAGTATTCTGGTATGAAAGAGTACAACAGTAGGAAGCACCGGCAATGAGAACGAACCCCCCGGCACAAATAAATATTCCCCTTTATTGAAGCTCGCCAATCGCTCCACGCAGAGGAACATAATTGATGTGCTGCTGTCAGAAGGTGATGCGGTGCTCATCATGTCGTAGAGGAAGGCCGCTACTCATCATGTAGAACAGACAGCGCTATTATATCGTCCTCGCTACACTAGGGGGGGGTCACATCATCTCAGGGCCCCCAGTGTGCTGCTATGGCAGTGTTCACACCTCCGCTTTCACAGGGACGGGGCATCTGGTCTGCCCTGAGGAGCGGGGAGTGTACAGCAGGAGCTCCCTGACGAGAGTGACGCCACTATGACACTTCCGGGCCTAACGGCCGATGACGACGTCCGGCTGCACTGACAGCTGGCGGACGATCAGCTGATCGTCAGGGATCCCAAGCTGTGGATATCCATCAATCAACTATCTAGAGGGGAATTCATCATTTGTAAAAGCCTGGAATACTCTTTAATGGACATTTCACACGAGACGGAATAAGCCGCATGCCGCACCGCAAACCGCAGTGAATTCCGCACCAAAAGCCTCAGGCGACCTGCAGATTGTGATGTGAAATTGAAAATGGCTTCAAACTTGCCTGCAATTCTGCATCATAATCAGTTAGACCTGCAGATATGGTGCAGAATTCAGCAGCTTTGGATTTCCCTGCGTCCCGCGACGTAAATCCCTCCTGAGTGAAACACCCCTTCAAAGCTTAAATTCCCAGCTTAGACTCACCTGGTTCTCAAGATCGGCTTTTCTTTGCTTGTTCTTCTCCAGCTGCTCCTCCAGTTTGGCCAGTTTGTCTTGCACCTCTTTCAAAGCCGCTTGCTTCTTCCTCAGACCATCCATAGCGATCTTCAGCTCACTTTCTGCTTGGTTCAACTTCACTTTTTTAGGAGCCACAATCTTGGCGACCCTAGCCAAACAGCAAGATGTCCTATCAGTGTCACGTGAACACCTACCTTGGGGGGAAGCCATAGTCGGCGACTACACAGCAGGCGCTTTACCAACCGGTAAATGAGCTGTTCTACTGTGCATCCTGGATGATTATGGCCCACATAGCTGAACGCCTCTTGGCGGAAGAGTCTTGATACACGCCATGTCATTGACAGGTGTGAAGCCGTCTTGTAGCAGCCAATCACAGTTGTTGTGCCTTAACCCCTTTAGTGGCACGCCCAGAAAATTTTCCGGGGCTTGCTGCACTGACCATGCAGTTAAAGTTGTTATAATGAATTCTTTCAATACAAAACAATGTTGCAATGTGATTGTTGTGTTCCTTAATAAATACTTGCGACATTCAATTGCATTGTTGACTCATTTAAAAAACCAGGCCTGTGAGGCGTGACATGGTGATAATAAACCTGCCACTGAAGGGGTTAAGGACCAAGCGATTGTCATTGTCACGCTGTCACAATATACTCACTGTATATTGTAATGACACCACTCTGCGGTCCACATACTGTTATGGGGGGCTTGTATTACATTTTTGGAGGGGAGAGGGATAGGGATAGGGATTTTGGGTTTCGTTTTTACAGCGTTCACCATTCGGTAAAAACAACCTGATAACTTTATCTGATCGGCACGATTTCGGCCACAGCAGGTTACAGAGATTGATTTTTATTTTTTACTACTTTTACATATTAAAAACATGTTTTTAAAGAAAAACAATTGACTCTGCATCGCCGCATTCTGAACATTGTTATTTCCCGGCAGCGGAGCTCTGAGGGGGCTTGCTTCTTGCAGGAAGACTTGTAGTTTTCATTGGTACTGTTTGGAGTTACATGGGTCTTCTGGATTGCTTTTTATTGTGGTTTTCAGAAGGTGAAAAAAATAAAAATAGTCATTCTGGAATTACTTTTTTAAACTATTTTTGCAGCATTGACCATGCAAGAGAAATAACAAAATATTTTCATTGTTTGGGTTGCTATAAATGCAGTAATACCTATAATGTGCTGCTATTCAAAGCATTTTTGTGGTATTTTATCCATTTAAAATGGGTTTTGTGGGGAAAATGGCTATTTTTTATAGATTTTTTTTTACATCAAATTAAACTTTATTGAACTTTTTTGACACTAGGTTTTAGTCCCTTAGGGGGGGTTGAAGATGTGAACACTCGATCGCTTGCATAGTACACTACTTTACTTATGTAGTGCATTCTACTAGACCTATGAACACCACCTATTAAATTCTGTTGGAGGCGGACATGGAGGACTTTGTCAGGCTGCCATAGGAATCCAGTGGTACCTTGCAAACGCACATATAGAGATAGATATGAGCGAGACATAGATAGATAGTAGATAGATAGATAGATAGATAGTAGATAGATAGATAGATAGATAGATAGATAGATAGATATGCAATAGATAGGTAGATAGATAAATAGATATATATTAGATGTGAGATAGATAGATAGATATGAGAGAGATATGAGAGAGATAGATGAGAGAAAGATGAGAGATAGATGAGAGATAGAGGTGAGAGAGGTGAGATAGAGGTGAGATAGAGGTGAGATAGAGGTGAGATAGATAGATGTGAGATAGATAGATGTGAGATAGATAGATGTGAGACAGAGGTGAGATAGATAGATGTGAGATAGATAGATGTGAGAGAGATAGATGTGAGATAGATAGATGTGAGAGAGATAGATGTGAGATAGATGTGAGATAGATAGATGTGAGATAGATAGATGTGAGAGAGATAGATGTGAGATAGATAGATGTGAGAGAGATAGATGTGAGATAGATAGATGTGAGAGAGATAGATGTGAGACAGAGGTGAGATAGATAGATGTGAGATAGATAGATGTGAGAGAGATAGATGTGAGATAGATAGATGTGAGAGAGATAGATGTGAGATAGATAGATGTGAGAGAGATAGATGTGAGATAGATGTGAGATAGATAGATAGATGTGAGATAGATAGATGTGAGATAGATAGATGTGAGATAGATAGATGTGAGAGAGATAGATGTGAGAGAGATAGATGTGAGAGAGATAGATGTGAGACAGAGGTGAGATAGATAGATGTGAGATAGATAGATGTGAGAGAGATAGATGTGAGATAGATAGATGTGAGAGAGATAGATGTGAGATAGATAGATGTGAGAGAGATAGATGTGAGATAGATAGATGTGAGAGAGATAGATGTGAGATAGATGTGAGATAGATAGATAGATGTGAGATAGATAGATGTGAGATAGATAGATGTGAGATAGATAGATGTGAGAGAGATAGATGTGAGAGAGATAGATGTGAGAGAGATAGATGTGAGATAGATGTGAGAGAGATAGATGTGAGAGAGATAGATGTGAGATAGATAGATAGATAGATAGATAGATAGATAGATAGATAGATAGATAGCATCATACATAATATTTTCTTACTTATCATAGGAATCCATGGCAATCACCCATTTACACAAGCCCTCAGCAGCTGTAGATGCATTGCGGACTTTGTCTGGAACAAACTCAGCACTGGTAATATATTGCTTCCTTATGATACTCATGTAAGCAGATGGAATATTGTCCTTATCATAGTCATGTAGAGACTGAAGAAATTTCATATCACCGAGTACTCTTTTTGCTGGCCCCCAGAAATCTTCAATTTTTCGTCCAGAACCAGTGGGATCAGGAATTTTGTCAGGTTTAACTCCTTTCAAAATGCAAATGGCCTCCATGACAAGCTTTACTCCAGCAGGGGGGCTTTTCATAGATTTCACCACTGTAATATCCTGTTACATGACAAAACATAACATAATATAGATACCAGTAGACAGACAGATCGATAGATAGATAGATATGAGATAGATAGATAGATCTGAGATAGATAGATAGATAGATAGATAGATAGATAGATAGATAGATAGATAGATAGATAGATAGAAAAAGGGAAGGAAAACGTAAGCAAACTGAGACCTTAAAGTTGGTTTTGCAGAAAGGCAGATTTTAATGGCTGGATGTTCTTAAAGGGGTTGTCCCGCGGCAGCAAGTGGGTCTATACACTTCTGTATGGCCATATTAATGCACTTTGTAATGTACATTGTGCATTAATTATGAGCCATACAGAAGTTATAAAAAGTTTTATACTTACCTGCTCCGTTGCTGGCGTCCTCGTCTCCATGGTGCCGACTAATTTTCGCCCTCCGATGGCCAAATTAGCCGCGCTTGCGCAGTCCGGGTCTTCTGCAGTCTTCTATGGAGCCGCTCGTGCAGAATGCAGGCTCCGTGTAGCTCCGCCCCGTCACGTGCCGATTCCAGCCAATCAGGAGGCTGGAATCGGCAATGGACCGCACAGAAGAGCTGCGGTCCACGGAGACAGAGGATCCCGGTGGCCATCTTCAGCGGTAAGTATTGAAGTCACCGGAGCGCGGGGATTAAGGTAAGCGCTCCGGTAAGCTTTCTTTACCTCCCTGCATCGGGGTTGTCTCGCGCCGACCGGGGGGGGGGGGGGGTTGAAAAAAAAAAAAAAACCCGTTTCGGCGCGGGACAACCCCTTTAAGGATAGAAACGTCCAAGAAGGTTGGGAAATATTGTGAAATGAGATTCTCAAAGCACAATCGTTAACAATCCCTAAAAGAAGGAAGAATGGAAAGCATTTAAAGAGACTAGGATGGATGAACACAGAACTTGTACACCTGTTAAAATGGAAGAAAAATATGTTTATCAAATGGAAAGAGGGGGGAAATATCTAAAGGAGCATATAATGGGGTCTGCAGAAACTGTAGGGCAAATGTCAGAATAGCTAAAGCTGATAATGAATTGAGGCTTGTAAGAGAGGCCAAAAACAATAAAAAAGGATTGTGGGGGTCAAAAGCAAAAGAAAAGTCAAAGATGCTATTGGATGCTTACAAGATGAAAATGGTGAATTGGTTAAGAATGATGGCCGAACTTTTAAATTCCTATTTTGTATCTGTTTTCTCTCAGAAAGTATATGGAACATCAGCCGATCTTCCCTGTACTATTGGGGGAATATAAAAAGCAGACTATCTGTAAGCAGAGAGATGGTGAGGGAACACTTAGCTAACTTACATGAATTCAAGTCTCAAGGTCCAGATGAATTACATCCTAGGATACTAAAGGAAGCAGTGGAGGTAATTGCTGAACCACTCGCCATAATCTTTGAAAATTACTGGAGAACAGGAGAAAATTGGAAAAGGGCAAATGTTGCCCCTATCTTCAAGAAAGGGAAAAAGATGGATCCAGGAAACTACAGACCTGTGGGCTTGACTTCTAGACTGGGAAAGATCTTGAACAATTTATTAAACGGCATGTATGCAAGTACTTGGATGAAAATGGAGTAATTAACCAGAGCCAGCATGGGTTTGTAACAAACAAGTCATGCCAGACAAACCTAATTTCTTTCTATGACAGAATCACCGACTGGGTTGATCAGGGAAATGCGGTGGATATAGTATATCTTGACTTTAGTAAAGCATTTGACAAAGTATCTTATACCATACTTATTGAAAAAATTACCAAATATGGGACTGACAAGGCAACTGTTAGGTGGATTCACAACTGGCTGAGTGATCGTACTCAAAGAGTGGTCATAAATGGCTGCACATCCAAGTGGAAGAATGTATCAAGTGGGATACACAAGGCTCTGTCCTAGGCCCAGTGTTGGTCAACATTGTTATAAATGATCTGGAGGAGGGTATTAATGGGAAACTGATCAGATTCGCCGATGACACAAAGCTAGGAGGGATAGCTAACACTAGGAAAGAGAGAGCATTCAAAAAGATCTAGAAAAGCTTGCACAGTGGGCGGCGACTAACAGAATGGTATTTAACAAGGAGAAATGCAAAGTCCTACATCTAGGCAAGAAAAATGAAAAAAGCACATACAGAATGGGAGGAATTGGGCTAAGGAGCAGCACATGTGAAAAAGACTTGGGTATACTTATAGATCATAGACTGAACATGAGTCAACAGTGTGACGCAGCAGCCAAAAAGGCAAACATAATTCTGGGATGTATTAAGAGAAGCATAGAGTCTAGATCACGTGAGGTCATTATTCCCCTCTACTCTTCCTTAGTCAGACCTCATCTGGAATACTGTGTCCAGTTCTGGGCACATTACTTTAAAAAAAGACATAGATAAACTGAAGCAAGTTCAGAGAAGATTTACCAAGATGGTGAGCAGTCTGCAAATCATGTCCTATGAGGAACGGTTAAAGGATCTGGGAATGTTTAGCTCACAGAAGAGAAGGCTGAGGGGAGACTTAATAGCTGCCTACAAATATCTGAAGGGCTGTCACAGTGCAGAGGAATCAGCCCTATTCTCATTTGCACAAGGAAAGACTAGAAGCAATGGGATGAAACTGAAAGGGAGGAGACACAAATTAGATATTAGAAAAAACTTTTTGACAGTGAGGGGGATCAATGAGTGGAACAGGTTATCACGGGAGGTGGGGAGTTCTCCTTCAATGGAAGTGTTCAAACAAAGGCTAATTCTGCAGTGAACAGGGGGTTTGGCTCAATGACCCTGGAGGAATATATAATGGTCCCTTCCAGCTCTACTATTCTATGAAAAAGATCATCTGGTCCAACCCCCTGCTCAGTGCAGGATTCACTAAATCACCCCAGAAAAAAATAGATAGATAGACAGAAAGAAATAGATAGATAGACAGACAGTAGAGATAGGCCGCCTGCAGACGAGCGGAAATCCCGCCGCGGGATTTCCCGCGGGATTTCCGCAGCTGAAAGTTTGCATAGGAGTGCATTAAAATACGCACTCCTATGCAGACAGCCGCGGTTTGGCCGCGCGAAATCTCGCGCGGCAAACAAACCGCGGCATGTTCTAATTTTCTGCGGGGCACGCACTCACCCGGCCGCCGGCTCCGGTCTGCGCATGCGCCGGCTGCGCGGCAGCCGGCACATGAAAGAGCCGGGGCCGCCAGGCGCGGGTGAGTACGCGCTCGTCCCTGCAGGCGCTCGGGTCGGATCGCGCAGCAAGAATTCTCGCTGCCGGATCCGACCCGCTCGTCTGCAGGCGGCCATAGATAGATAGATAGACAGACAGTAGAGATAGATGGATAGATAGATAGATAGATAGATAGATAGATAGATAGATAGATAGATAGATAGATAGATAGGAGAAAGTTATATAGATATGAGATAGATAAGATAGATATGAGATTGATATATATGAGACAGTTAGAAAGAGATGAGATATATAGATAGATTGATATGAGATGGAGAGATTGATAGATATAAGACAAATGTGTTAACTATCATGTATATATCTATCTCTCTCATATCTATCTATCCATCTCATATTTATCCATCCATCTATCTATCGCTTCTGGTCTAAGCAATATATAAATGAGTTGGTCTGGGCTGATCACACCCCTCCTGATCAAAATCAGGCATAAACTGCTTGAATTTTCCCATAGATCCTCATTAGCTCCATATTACAGCCCACAAATTAAAATACACTCATCTGGACCAGGCCTAAAGATCACGCCCCATGTTATATCGCTAATATTGCAAAATGGTTCAATATTAGGACTTTTTCTTTTAAATAACTGAAGCCCAGTGGTTGGTGGGACGAGTCTGTACGTGTCTCCACATTATGGCTTCTGTGTATAGAATAGAGAAGGAGTGAAGGAAAGAAGGTCACTGAACCCGGCCAAAGGCCATAAAGGGGCTTCATATTAGAGCGTGTTTGATAAAAACAAATTCTTCACGGTGACAACGGCTTCCTACAATACCAATGTGAGTCTTTGTACCAAAATCCAACTCATGTGACTGATTGCTACACTACATACAGTGCAAATATCCCACTTATTGGATATAGCAGTAGAGAAACTGGGAAGGAGCCGATGTGGCAGCTGACAAACGCCTGGCTGTTGGTGATCTGAAGACTAGTACAAGCAGTGTCGGCTGTGGCTTCCAGCCCTGCGGCGACAAGCCATGAGGTGTTGTGTGCTTGCTGGCATTAATGTTGGCGCATCTGAGGAACCAGGAGGTAGAATTAACATACCTGGGGAGTAAGAGTGTCCAATGCAGCCAGAGCGGATTCCAATATGGGCAAGGCTTGAGCCAGATCGCTATCACATTCATCCTTGATTGCTTTAGCAGCCATTGCTTGTTCATTTGCCACAGCTTCATCGGCTTTGACTATCTTCTCTGTCTTGGCCACCTCGACTGACTCTCTCTCGATGACAACCATCATCTCATCCACCTCTCTGCTAGCAACCTTCAACTGTGGCTGAAGAGCCTCTAGCTCACTTTGCATGGTGGCGACTTGTGACGATGCGGACTGCAGTTTCTCTAATCCCACTTCATACCTTCTTTTCATTTTCATCACTTCTCTGTTAAGGAGAACAATGTATCCTCATATTGTGTGGAACGTCACTACATACCTATGTACCATGATTGCAAGCTGAATGTTCTACTGACGCAGAGATGACATCAGCCAAGCATGGAGTGCTTCGTCAGAACCTTGATGGAAAGTGCAGTGAAGAGCAACTATAGAAGGGATTCTAACTTTATTGGGTCTGTTACTTAAGAAACAAGCGTGGCCTAGTGCACAGAAATACTACTGCACATGCAGGTGATAAATGAGTAAAAGGGGAAAATAAGGGCCATGAAGGCGCTTTCACATATCGGCACAACCCGCACCTAATGACGCAGCTTCATCTGCTGCTGCTGCTGATTTCCGCTCCACAACCCGCTTGCCTACGTGTGGATTTTGGTGCAGAATGTTCTGCGTCTTTATGTGCGGATTGCGGCAATGTTCCAGTCATGACAGCAGCCAAGGGAATGTTCACAGGTAGCGCATTAGTCTGTGTTCTCCTTCTAGATTACTGAGCTGATAATCTGCAGCGTATTACAGTAGCCACAAAGCTAATGAGATGGTAACAAATCTCATCCGGAAACGATGAAAAAACCCAGCACAGAAACTGACTGAGGCGTGGGCGGGATCATAAATCCTTCTGCAGATTTCACTCATTGCAATCCTGAAGCTCTGCGGCATTTCACAAACAATACACTTAGAAGTTTGGAGCGAGCGGTCAGTCTTCATGCTGCGGCGGGGAGAGAGAGACCCTGCACTGAGCAGGCGGTCAGACCTGATGACCCTGGAGGTCCCGAGTCACAAAGGCGGCCACGCTACATTGTCCCAGCATGCACCATGCAGACTGATAACTCAGAGTCAAACCTCATAAACCCGGTGACAGTATCCCTTTAAGGCGGTTTTATACTATATGCTAGCAGTGTTAAATAGGGGCAGGGTGCTCCTCCCAATATGCTTCTATACAGATAGGGATAATACTTCCAATTCAGGAACTGTTCACCTCCTGCAAACACAAACTTGTCCCCAAAGATCACTGTGCAGACAGAACAGGAGCGTGTGTGCATTAAATGACAGGATCTAGAATCTGTTTGGAAAATCTGTCTGTGCTAAAATATTTAGAAATAGACATTCCTGAAGACGCCATGAATCTTACTGATGCATCATTAGAACAGCTCCAACAATTCCATATAGCTTCAGACGTTACTGATCATATGATGGAAAGCGTTGGGGACCACTAGGAAGTGCTATGATATGATGGTCCGGTATACTGCAGCCGCCATTGGCATTGACAGGACATTCGTAGGATTAAACATGAACAGTAAGACACTTACGACCGCTTCTTCTTCAGTAAAGTTTTAAAGGTGGAGATGAGTTCCAAATAAGATGTAGGTGTTACATAATTATATCTTTGTAGCTCGGTGCCAAACTTCTCAGACAAGGCTATGGTTGATGTGTGGAAGCTCTTACACATATCAATACATCCATTTCGGATTTCTTCTGACACTTCAATATCTTCTAGGAATCGTGTAGCAACAGCTTGGAGAGCGTCTTCGGGCCATGACTGGTTGGGATGTTTAAAAAACAGAAGAAAATGAAAGAACTTCAGCCCAATTCTGAACATTTACAGAAATATTCATAGGATTCTGGCAAACAAAATAATTTATGGTTCAGGAAGTCAAAGACAGACAAGTATAGAAACACGTCCGTCATACGAAGCGCTATGAGGGGTGCGTTACAAAAGACGTGACATCCACATGGCATCAATTTGTCCTCCTTATTTGTGTCCATATTATTATTATGTTCTACAGGGCAAATATTGATGCACAGAAAAAATACAAATACGGGGGCAAATAATAGATTATGCTGAGTTTTCAAAAAACAGCCATAAAAATACAGCCAAGTGATTATCCCTATTTACATCCGTATAGATTTATAGCCCTATAGATTTACAGCCCTATAGATTTATAGCCCTATAGATGTGTAGCCCTATAGATTTACAGCCCTATAGATGTGTAGCCCTATAGATTTACAGCCCTATAGATTTGTAGCCCTATAGTTTTACAGCCCTATAGTTTTGTAGCCCTATAGATTTGTAGCCCTATAGATCTACAGCCCTATAGATTTGTAGCCCTATAGATCTACAGCCCTATAGATTTGTAGCCCTATAGATCTACAGCCCTATAGATTTGTAGCCCTATAGATCTACAGCCCTATAGATTTGTAGCCCTATAGATCTACAGCCCTATAGATTTGTAGCCCTATAGATTTAAAGCCCTATAGATTTGTTGCCCTGTAGATTTGTAGCCCTATAGATTTGTAGCCCTATAGATTTGCAGCCCTATAGATCTACAGCCCTATAAATTTGTAGCCCTATAGATTTACAGCCCTATAGATTTGTAGCCCTATAGATTTATAGCCCTATAGATTTGCAGCCCTATAGATTTATAGCCCTATAGATTTATAGCCCCATAGATTTATAGCCCCATAGATTTATAGCCCCATAGATTTACATTTCCTCTGTATTACAATCAAAACATAGTCCTAAAGCAGAGCAAAAATGCACTTGCCTGAAAAGGGCCCGACTCCAAGCGGCCACTGAAGCTTCAGCCGATGCGGTTTATGCCCCACACTGGGTGGTAGTGCCAGGCTAACTTACTCATCATGTTTTATTATATAATATAGTAAACATTGTATGAACAATCTGAAGAAGTGACAAGCTCCTGTATTTAATAATAATATAAATATTACCTGGAACCAATCAATAGTGCAGCAATTAACAAGTGCTGGGAATTTTCTAAGGCGATTCCGGAAAGCGTCTCCGATAGGACTCATAGCAAGTACAATATGGAGCTGATCTCGGCATCGGTCGATAAACAAGTTGAAAAGAGCAAGGGGACTGCCATCAGTCTGTTTAGATTTATCCCGCTGTCTGTCTATTTGTCGCATTCTTTCACATATTTCCTGCCTTTCATCGGGTGCAAACAGATTTGGAACCTCTCCTGCATTGAGTAAATTGTTGATGTCTTCAAGGAAGGATTCCTTCTTAATCTGGGTATCCGTAAAGAGAAAGACTCCTTGCATTTCCCCCTCAGTAGACCGACGTAGAATTTGTTTCAAGTCTTCACGCCACTCGGAAGTACCATAACTCTTTGAAATTTCCACCTGAAAGAGTCCTTGGTCAGCCATGTGAACAGCCAATCGAGTGACAGACTGACGGCCGCTTCCACCAACACCAACAAGCAGGGCATGGCTACGCGGCTGTTTCAGAATCCGAGAGATTCTGCATATGTGTTCAATTGCAAATCTGAACAAAACTAAGTTCATAGGTTTTTTACTGATGTTGTTGAATTCTTCTAAATGACCTTCCACAACTAAACGCAGCTTATCAACATCACGTATCTCTTTATAATTTCTGTCTTCCCTTTTAGGGTCATGAAAATCACAGAACATTAAACTACGTAAGTCATCCTCCTCTACTTTGCCATCACCATTGAAGTCTAGATGTTGAAAAAGGTGATGGAAGTCTTCTCTCATGTGACTCTTCACGACCTCCTCAATACAGTCCAGAAGCCAAGATTGATCTTCATTGTCTACAAGGCGATCATAGTAAACTCGAAGAACCTGAAGGAGCACACAGACAGCCCATATGAAAACTACAGATGGAGGAACGGTGCAGCTATTAACATCATTCTTACCTTGTTAGAAGTAAATCATTTACAATCTGTAGTTTACAAGTCATAGGAAAGTCTACGAAGAGATTCAGTAGGACTTACATTCCATAAGCTGGTCTAACACTGAAGATTCTTCTAGTGAAATGCACCAAATTTATGAAGATGTGCACACTTTGTAATACATTTAGCGTACCTTAGGCCGCACTTACACCACAAGATTAAATCTATGTCTCCCATGAGCGGGCGTAAATTTGCGTGACAATTAGCACAAATTGGTAGCATAGATAATGGTAGATCTTCAAGTCCACGGGAGACTCTTCTCCTCCTAAGCCTTACTCACTTCTCCATATTTTTTTTAAAAATGGCAAGAGGTGTGAAAAATTGATTATTATAGCTTAAATACAGTATATATGCCGTATGACTTTTCTACACCACAAAAATATTGAAAGTCTTTGCTGAAACCCATCCTATTTATATATGGTTTTTCTTTGTTTTTTATATATATATATATATATATATATATATATATATATATATATATATATATATATATATATATATATATGCACTGAACAGACACTGTGCAAACAGCCTTAGTCCATCGGGGTACAGCTTGTTAGGGTTTGTTCCCTAGTTGTGGACGATCCGTTCCTTCCATCTGACCGTGGCTGTTCTGCCGCCGGTGCGTGGGATGTTTTTAAAGAAATTTGAGCAGCAGAAATGTACTGATCTGTAGATAAGAGTGGACCCCCAGTAGGCCTGCAAATGGTTCAATGTTGCTGAAAAAAACCAAACAGTCGTGTATTTGATAAAACGTGCGTACCTCATGAACCCACAGGCGCTTTATCAAGAGGGGAGAATCTGACGTCTCGGGACGCGATAAACAAATGCCTTGAATCACGCGAGAGAAATCCCGAAGGTTGAATAAGTAGTGAGATTTGGTTGGAGTTGGCAGCAGGTTTTTCATTGCTTCTTTGTACACAGCCATGGTGCTGTGTACTATCTGCGGGGTTAATACGGCATATTCACTTGGGAAGTTATACCTAAAGAGTAAAACAACCAGTAATACGTCAGTGAATGTAATCCATAAAACATACAAATTGGGTCTAGATTTTCACCACAGGTAACTTTTTGCAGAGCTGTACACAGAGCGGACGGCTAGTAACCTGCAGGTCATGATCACGCGTTCTCATACTGTGAGAGTTTATGTACAGCACTGTTAAATGTAGGCTCTGTTCTGTATTGGTAGTCTCCTCCTCAGCCATTACTAGTCTCTACTCCACCATTTTATGGAATTGTAGTTTTAATTTCAGTTAGTGAATTTAGCTTACAATCTTCTAAGTAAAGTTTAGATAAGGATTTTCCAGGCGTCCAGCAAAGGTCGCCAAAATGTAACAAAACCAAGCCGTCAATATGTTCTCATGAAATACATACATAACTGTCAGCAATTTATAGTTTAATTATAATTTCTTGTTATGATTTCTTTGTATTATTACCTTGAAACTTTGCAATTGTGTATATGATAAGATGTTATGGTCAGTGCTTGTCAGCAACTATCACTCACAGTGAACAGCATGACTTATGTAAGCTTTTTGGAGTAAAGCCATAATGCTCCCTTTTCTTTCTATAAAAACCCTGTGTTTGTATAACAAATTTAGAATGCGTTACACATAGCATCATGGTCTGTGAGTGTCTGCATCCTCCTGACCGGTCAGTTACCTCTATAATTTGGAGCCCGACAGCATACCAGGAAACCGTTGAATTTTCTTAACAAGCACCCCTTCCTAAACGACTTATTCTGCTGACTAAAGTTAACCCAACTTCTGCAAGCAGCACAATTAACATGGTTTTCCAGTCAGCATCCACTGTCAGTGCTGGGATACCCCAGGAGTGAAAGCTGCTGCTTCAACCATTGTGTAGCGGCCAGCATTCAGAATTGCAGGCTGGGATCCTATTGATTTCAATGAGAAATGCACCTGCAATTATGATCGCCGGTCCCTACACAGGGGTTAAAGCAGTGACTTCCACTCCGACTCAGGTGCATCCCGGCATTGACAGCGGGCGCTGATGTCTTCATGCATGTCAGTGGAATTGGCACAAAGGAAAGATATTTGAAGAGCAAAGCAGACTAATATTGCTCAAAAGTAGGGATTACTCCATCAGAATATACATCAGTAATAAAGTAGAATCATAGTACTATCAATCAAGTACTATGCAAAAGTCAGAAACCATCAATGTCACACCACCATTGCAGGCAGACCATGCCGCTGCTGTGGAGCCTGTAGGACAGGGGGGCCTGGGGCCATTCCACCTCCTCTCCCAAGTGAAAGGGTAGGCGAGTAAGTGAAGGTCTGGCCGGCAGCACGACACTACGCAGTACATCTCTAATACTAACATTCTAACTAGTCGGTGCTGTTCAGCGGTCAGTGTAGCAGGCTCCCCCCTTCTCTCCAGCACTAGTACAGCGAGAGCAGGAGAGGGAGGTGGCAGCCGCCGAAGCACCAGCACCAGCTAGTTACCGAGAGGCGGCAGCTGGCACAGCACCCGCACCAGCTAGTTACCGAGAGGCTTAGTGTTAGAGGCCGACTGCTTAGCGTGATGCTGTTTGCTGGACAGTAGAAGAAGAGGAAACACAAAGAAGGAACTAAAAGCTTCAGGTGCCACAGAGGGGATGCCAGTAGTATGTGGGGGTAGCAGTAAGATGGGGAGAGAGAAGAATAAAGCTCTTTTTTACATTTTTGTTTTTCTTCTCCACTTTTAAAAAATCCTAATTCTTTTATTTATCTTCCAAGGTAACTGTCTGAGAGATTCTTGTTCTTGGCATTTAAAGGGTTGTTGCCGGTGGGTGTCAGCTGTCAAAGACAGCTGGTACCCACCATTTATGGAGTGGGAACGGCTCCCAATCCCACTCCATACAGACCTCGACACTGGAGGGCTGTCCTAATTCATGGTGGCATTTAAAGGCTATGTTCACACAGGGCGGATTTGCTGCAGAAATTCGCTGTGGCAAATCCACCTGCGGCCGCTAATTCTGAGTTTAGCCAGCCACGTGGACAAGAATTTGCAAAAATCTCATCCACACGGGGCGGCCAATCCATTGCGGCAAAGCCGGGCAGAACCGGCGTTGCGGCGCGGATTTAGAATATGCAGCATGTCTATTTTTTTATTACGCTGCGGCTTCGCTCCTCTCTATGGGGATTGAAAGCTGCAGCAGAATGCCAGCGGCCGAACAGCTCCAAAGCCTGCGGTGAAATGCAGCGGCTTTTGAAGCTACGCTTTTCCAGCGGAATTCCTGTGTTTTTTCGGTGCAGCCAAACTGTGGGAATTCCGCTGGAAATCTGCCTTGGGTGAACCTAGCCAAAGAGTTAAACAGCTGCGATCAGTTGGAATGCTGATTGCAGCTGTTGTGGGCGGGTTTTGGCGGTAAGAAACAGACGGCATCTGCACTGTATGACCCCCAATCCCCCTCCATACAAACCCCGAACCTCCATGGCGTAGCTCTACATCATGGAGTGTTAAGGGGTTAAAGGAGTTTTCCAGACAAATATATTATTGATGACGTGTCCTCAGGATAAGTCATCAATAGTTGATCCGTCGGGGTTTGACGCTCGAGATCCCGGGCAATCACCTGAGTGGGTGCATGCTGTCAGATCAGCTACACACAGGGGTTGGAGTGGAAGCTTAGCTTTGCTTGGACAACCCCTTTAAGCTTCATGGCAGCACTTTGGAGTGGTTCAGTATGACAATGCGGCCCTCGGCCCAGTAAGAGTTGTGCATCCCTGCTTGATAACATGCAGGTGGTAATTCGTTAGGAGAAGCAAGATGCCCGTCATCTAGACACCCAACACTGATTCCCAGCAACCGCTGGAATGCATCAACAATCCACTTGACATTTACATTCATTAAAGCAATTTTAATATATTACTAGGAGATCGTTAAAAGTAATGATGGTGCTGATGAGACTGATTACAAAACATACACTTACATTAAAAAATAATTTCCTGGTTCACAAAAATATACTCAATTAATGATGCCTAAATTAATGGGATGCAAAGTGTATCTGGAGATAAAACCAGGAAACACTTTCATCTAAAAACTCTAATGTAGCTTGAGAACTGTTTACGGATGGGGTGGGCTGCACACAGAGGCAGCGGTGAGTCCCAGGGTGGGCTGTAGACAGAGGCAGCGGTGAGTCCCAGGGTGGGCTGTAGACCGAGGCAGCGGTGAGTCCCAGGGTGGGCTGTAGACCGAGGCAGCGGTGAGTCCCAGGGTGGGCTGCACACAGAGGCAGCGGTGAGTCCCAGGGTGGGCTGTAGACAGAGGCAGCGGTGAGTCCCAGGGTGGGCTGTAGACAGAGGCAGCGGTGAGTCCCAGGGTGGGCTGTAGACAGAGGCAGCGGTGAGTCCCAGGGTGGGCTGTAGACCGAGGCAGCGGTGAGTCCCAGGGTGGGCTGTAGACCGAGGCAGCGGTGAGTCCCAGGGTGGGCTGTAGACCGAGGCAGCGGTGAGTCCCAGGGTGGGCTGTAGACCGAGGCAGCGGTGAGTCCCAGGGTGGGCTGTAGACCGAGGCAGCGGTGAGTCCCAGGGTGGGCTGTAGACCGAGGCAGCGGTGAGTCCCAGGGTGGGCTGTAGACCGAGGCAGCGGTGAGTCCCAGGGTGGGCTGTAGACCGAGGCAGCGGTGAGTCCCAGGGTGGGCTGTAGACCGAGGCAGCGGTGAGTCCCAGGGTGGGCTGTAGACCGAGGCAGCGGTGAGTCCCAGGGTGGGCTGTAGACCGAGGCAGCGGTGAGTCCCAGGGTGGGCTGTAGACCGAGGCAGCGGTGAGTCCCAGGGTGGGCTGTAGACAGAGGCAGCAGTGATTCCCAGGGTGGGCAGTAGACAGAGGTAGCGTTGACTCCCAGGGTGGGCTGTAGACCAAGGCAGCGGTGAGTCCCAGGGTGCGCTGTAGACCGAGGCAGCGGTGAGTCCCAGGGTGGGCTGTAGACCGAGGCAGCGGTGAGTCCCAGGGTGGGCTGTAGACCGAGGCAGCGGTGAGTCCCAGGGTGGGCTGTAGACAGAGGCAGTGGTGAGTCCCAGGGTGGGCTGTAGACAGAGGCAGCGGTGAGTCCCAAGGTGGGCTGTAGACCGAGGCAGTGGTGAGTCCCAGGGTGGGCAGTAGACAGAGGCAGCGGTGGGTCCCAGGGTGGGCTGTAGACAGAGCCAGCGGTGAGTCCCAGGGTGGGCTGTAGACAGAGGCAGCGGTGAGTCCCAGGGTGGTCCCAGAGCCAGGAGTGTCCTCTCACCCCCCCATCGTACTAGTGGCACACGGCACAGCGCACTCACGGCACTACATACAGAAGGCTCCCCAGAGTTAGGGATCTCCCGCACGGTTGAAGTGACACAAAAACTACTCCGATACCCAGCTTTACCACATACTGGCATGACTTCCAGAAGGACTGCTGATGAGCTGACAGTTATGGGGGTAAAATTGCGGCTCACTCACAGAATTATGCAGCCATTATAAATTAATTGACTTGCAGGAATGCTGACTTCCATTAGGTGGCGCTGTAGAAGCATCCTTCCATCTTCCCACTTGCCTGAATGCAGTTTTAGCAAATTTTAGGCTTAAACAAAAGTAGATCTTAAAAGAAGAGATTTCTACTTCTCCTCTTTAGTCCCCTCAGTCCCAGTAGAGTCACAAACAAATGCATAAAGCCCGCACGGCGGGGTCATATAGTGCAGACGCTACTGACAAATAGTGGAATGCTGTGGCACCTCTTTTATGCATTACTGCTTACTGAAGCCGTTGTATGATCAATAAGACCTTGTAATATTATTTGTTGAAGGGACACTCCAGCAAAAACCAATTTTTCCATCCCTGCATCCCTCACCTAACTGCCTGTCACACTCTGGATGCCTATTACATACTGCAGTCACTTCCAGGCAATGCAGCATCCTGTCCTAACATATTAGGCACCATCTTTGAATTTCTCCCTACATTCTCTTCCTCTGTGCTAGTAATCCCCTGATGCCTCAATAACATAAAATATGAGCAGCTAGAGATAAGACCATCTCTGCCTGCTGGGAGGAAAGTGTAATCATTACCTTCCACTTAAATAAGCTGTAGACCATAAGTATACACTCATGTTTGAAGAGTCTGTATAGTACAGGTCATGTAATATCAAACAGGAATCCTGGTATCTGAAAAACTGATTTCTTGAGAGAACATGAAGCTAAGTAATTGTCAGATGGTCAGAATGAGATCACATGACCCACCTGAGGAGAAGGACTCCGGGGATTTCCAGACAGAATACACACATATATATATATATATACACACATACATACACACACACATCCATACATACCTAGGGGCCTCGTTACATGGTTAAAAAACATTTCAGCGGAGTGGCCCTGTAAATAAATACATGTGTTTTGAGATGGCAGATGGACGGTGCCTACCTTATGGAGAAATGCCATTCCAGTATCCTGGAGAATATGGTGTACATTGAGTTGTCATCAAATTCATTAATTGTTATAGTATTAAAATGCCGGAGGAATCGTGGGGTTATGACATTTCTTCCACCACCTAAATAGCAAGAAAATATGATCATTTTAGTATCTGTAGGCTAAAGCACTGAGCCAATGACTTCGGCCAACATGAGAGGAGAAAACTGACAGTTTTGGGCTCAGAGTGTCAAGGGGATTTGTAGATTTCTTTTCTGTAATATCCTATGTAACGAGTATGCTGCCTCCATTCACTCTCAGTGGGACTGCCAGAGATAGCCGAGCGCCAAGTGCAATGAATGGAGCAGCAAGCAGGCCTGCTCGGCCAGCGCTTCCTTCATCCTGACAGTGATGTGTGGGCATGGGGAATGCGGTGGGGGGCAACCCCGCAGTAACAAGCAGAGGGGACACAGGACTCCCTGGTAAGGCTCATGTCTATAGGTGATAATTTGTGATCCTGGTACAACCAGATTGTCAGTATTACAATACTAGTAATTATTAGGAAATCATAGTCACAGTGTTTCTGGTGGTGCAATGTGCCACTTACTAATACAATATAGTGAAAGGGATTGGCGTTCTAAGCACACAGAAGCTGTTTAAGGACCTGTGATGATGTCACCATCCCTACGTCTCTAGGGTGTTTAAAATATAATAGACAACTCTGCTACATGCACGTTACACACACACACAGCTCTGCTACATGCACATCACACACACAGCTTTGCTACATGCACTGTCCAACCGCCCATACACTTTAGAAAGCCGGTGATTACACACTTGTGCAGACAGCTTATACTCCCAATATCCATTGCTCTGCTCTTTTGAGTGTGTGTTTATTATAGTAAGGAGAGAAGAATAATCCACTGTCAGAGGAGTCTTATCTGCCACAGGAACAAAGAAGATGAAAGAAGGCTGAAATGTAAGACCCTTCTTACCCCCCCAACATCTCCCATCAGAGTTGGAAGGCCTCCATGCACATTAGATTGAACTCAGTCAGTTAGTCTGATGGCTCAACAGCTGCGACAGGGATGTAGTATACCAGCTCCGATGCAGAAACAAACTGGCGGTACAAGGTAACCCCTTTGTTACGTCAGCCTGGACCACTAAAGAGCCACTCCTTCGAACGAATGTAAGCATGTCCTTACTAATCAGGGAACGTGGGGCACCCCTGTCTAAAAGCGGGGTGATTGTCCCGATAAGGTCGGCCCCACTGTCTTTATCTGGGACCTAGCTATCCCTGATTAGGAACCTTGAAAGATGCACCAAAAACACAGGACACGACACTGTTCACACACTCTGAACAGGACTGCACATAATGCACGTGTCTAGTCACCTGCACAGACATAACACACGCCTCTGCTCACACCAACATACCAGGTTGTGCATACAACATAGAGCACAGAACAGGACTGCACATAGAGCACATCTGGCCACTTGCGCAGACATACCACACACGTTGCTGCTCATACCAACATACCAGATTGTGCATACAACATAAAAATGGAACCCCACCCAGAGCTCACATGCATACAGATGGTAACCATAGCCAGTCCATGTGTCCTCACACCAGGGGAATAGAGAGTCCGCCACCGTGCTGACATAGGGAACAGTGTCAGGCATCACCCATTTGACACACACACACACAGGACATTAGACGTATGGAGGCCGCACCTGCCCAGGGGTAGAGAGAAACCTGCGGGCTGCTTACACCTGTATGGTCACTGTACCAGACACTACACAATGCACGCACCCCATAACACAAGGAGGGGAGGGACAGCAGTGCCCAGACCGTCTTCAGGGGAGGAAAGACGGACACTACAGACAAGCATGCAAACACCAGCTCTGAGCGGGATTTGTACAGAGATACAATAAAGCACTAAAATGACCAGCAATCTCTCTCAAGAGCTTGCTGGTACTTATCTGCTGCAGACAAGGGGGATTGGCTGGTGGAGAATACCACACCCAGCCACCGCAACTAACCCCTACCTGTGAAGGTGTGCACAAGGAAGCCTGTAGAACCACAGGTCCCAGATGCACAGCCCTAACACCCTTGGGTTTCCCCGTCAATGATAAACGGTCATTGGGAATATAGTAACATAGTAACATAGTTCGTAAGGCTGAATGAAGACAATGTCCATCCAGTCCAGCCTGTCTAGCCTCCTGTTTTGTTGATCCAGAGGAAGGCAAAAAACCCCAAGAGCAGAAGCCATGTTGAATTTCCTCAAGGTGGCTTGTCTTTTCCTAGGCTGGCCAATCTAGTTGAGAGGGGGGTTTATATTTCTACCCCGACTTTTAGAAGTTACGGATTATGCCGGTGAAGTTGGTTTACTCCTTTTTTCCTTGGTGCTGCTGTCCGGGTGAAGCTCGTAGTTGGTATATTGATTATGTATATCTTAGTGTTGTTCCTGCCATTGCTCCTACTACCATTAGTTTTTACCACCTAACTGACATGTAAATGTCTTTCTCTCGGGTCAGTATAGGTGCCGTAGGTTCGGGTGGATCGCCCCACTATAGGCAGGGGTATGTTCACCCCGTGGGCTGGTAGGACTAGATGTCCCATCTTTTCCCCTCCTTTGTATTTGGTGGTGGTTTTAGTGTTTTACGTGGGAATTTCTGGATTTTATTTGCCCCATGTGAACACTGTCTTGCATCCGTGTTGGGCTCGGTGCGTTACTGCTCTTCATGGATGTAACATGGCCACATATAGGGTTGATGGATGCAAGGAGACCACTACCTAAAGGAATGCATAGTGTCTACTGTAAAATTGGGTTTGGTCCCTTATTTTGTGTGACATGCAATATTAAAGGGATGTTCACATCCCAGACTTTTACAGCTTGTACTCAGAATACGCCATAAACGCTCTATGAGGGCTCATTTTTGCATGATAAGCTGTGGTTTCTAGTGGTACCATTTTGGGGTACATAAGGCTTTTCTGATCTCTTTTATTGCCTTGTTTTGGGAGGCGAAATGAACAAAATAGCATTTTGGTTCCATTTTTTAGTTTTTGAGTTTTTTTTTACAGTGTTTGCCATGCAGGATAAAAGTTTGTTCAGCTCAATCTATGGCGTGCTACCGATGCAACAATACCAAGCGGGGTGTTGGTTTTTTTTTTTAAATAAAATAAAGGAAAGTGTACTAACAGCATTTTTTTAACCCCCTTAGTGATCGCCCCATAGTCTTTTTACATCCTGGCTTTGTGGGCTTTAATCCTGCTGCGGGGGCTGTGGATGTGACAGCTCTCTAAGGCCAGTTGCCGGAGCAGTCATTGGGGGCCGCGGGGAGCGATCCCCGATCACGTGATCGCCGTTATCCAGTAGATAACGAAGATTGCATGGAAGTAAATAAAAGTTAAAAAAAGTTAAAGTTTTAGCTCCCGTCACGGATCGGATCTGAAAACAGGAGCTGAAACTACTCACCTCCAGCCTCCGTGATGTCCCGCGGTGCTCTGGTCCTTCCATGCTCACCAGACGTAAAATATGAGGTGCATGCACAGAAGGCCGGGCAGCCCGGAAGATTTAAAATCTGCTTGCTCCCAGCTAGCATGCATAGCTAAGAGCAGGGAGATGTTAACGGGAACCGCTATATGTGGTTCCCGGTCACATGACTGCCGTTATCCAATGGATAATGACGATCACGTAAAAGTTAAAAAAAGCTGTTTTATTCTCCCCTCACCGATGCGATCGGTGAGAGGAGATGAAACTTCTTACCGTAGGCCTCTGCATTTGAACCCCGAAGCTATCCTCCTCCACGGACCTTCCCCAGCTTCTGTGCATGCGCCTGCCGGCAAAATGCTGGACGCATGCGCAGAAGCCAGGGAGGAGTCAGAAAATTTAAAATCTCCTTGATCCCGGCGATCGAAGGTAGCGGAGAGCCTGGAGCAGTGACCGGTGGCTTAGTTGAGTGGTCCCTGGTCACGTGATAAAAAGGTAGCGATCTAACTTGGGACGGTCTCACGCGATCAGATAGAAATTGCAGATTCCACATGCGTTTGATCCGTGGTAATATGTGGATCAATCAATCGCACTGGATTACACAATTCTGCTCACATGAGTGGGTTGGAATTACGTAATCCACTTGCAGAAAACAGAACGCAGCAGGTTCTATTTTACCACTGATATTCGCGACATAGAGCCCATTGTGCTCTGTGGTTGCAGATATACCCGCAGCCCATATGTAAGTACAGTGTGTACGGGCTGCGGGTACCTGGGTCATCTCTAAGCGACGGTGTGGGAAATAAAACAAAAAAGGGTGTACTGCTCATGACCACCTGTGTGAGTAGGCAGTTATGTGCAGTACATTACGTGGCCGTACGCAGGGCCACGGCCGGGCTCACAGCTGAGATCCGCTACAGGCCCCCACAAGCAGACTCCGCATACGGCCGTGTGAGCCCAGCGTTATTCAGATCACTACCTGTAATACAGCACAGTTTACATTATTACTTTTATATATGATTTAGGGAACTCCGAAAAGGGCAGGTGGGGGGGGGGGGGTTATTTTTAGGGAGTCAATTTTTTTTCTGGACAAGTAAGCAATGGGGCCTGGAATTTATTCAGTTGTGCCCTGAAATCCAACGGGCGTTTCCGCCATTATAGGCCTAACCATGTGTCCTGTAAGTAGACTGGGGCCACAATGGGTATGTTTATGAACACAAAACAAATCAGGGTATCCATTTTAGGGCTAACTCTTCAGTCATATGTGTGCTGTACAAAAAAAACTGTTTTTAAATTGAAAAAATTGCAAAAAAAATGAAAATTGTAATTTTTTCCTTCTGCTTCGCTTAAATTCATTCAAAAACTGTGGGGTCAAAATACGCAATACACCCCTAGAGGAATGTGTTAAGGGGTCTAGTTTTCAAAATGGGGTCATCTGTGGGGGTTCTCTATCGTTTTGGCCGCTCAAGGGCTCTACAAGTGGGCAATGGGGCCTAAATGCCTTCAAGCAAAATCTCTGTTCTGAAAGCCACCGGCTGCTCCTTTCGGTTTGGGCCCCGTTGTGCATACGGACAGAAGATTAGGGCCACAATGGTATGTTTCTGAACACAGGACAAACAGGTGAATCCATTTTGGGGTGTAAATCCTAATTTTCATGTGCACTATAGAAAAAAAATCCTGTCTTTAAAAAATGACATATTTGCAAAAATATGAAATTTTATTTTTTCTCCTCTAAATTGTATTAACTCCTGAAAAAAAAAACTGTTAAAATCCTCCTGACCCCCTCAGTGAATACATTAAGGGGTGCAGTTTTTAAAATGGGGTCATTTGTGGGGGTATCTATCATGCTGACACCTATGAGCCTTTACAATCTTGGCTTGGTGTCACCTAAAATGTTACATATCATTTTAGGCTGAAGGGAGGCAATGTCCATCCAGTTCAGCCTGTTTCCAACCCCCATCCCCACCCCACCCCACCTTGTTGATCCAGAGGAAGGCAAAAAAGAAACAACGAGGCAGAAGCCAATTAGCCCACTTGGGGAGAAAAAAATCCTTGTAGACTCCAAAATGGCAGTCAGAACAATCCCTGGATCAACATTTATGTTGATAATTAATGTTAAATTTCTACCTCTCTTAGGCCCCCTGCAGACGGGCGGAATTTCCGCCCCTGGAGGCTGCCATAGGACTGCGTTAACAAACGCAATCCTATGCAGACGGCCGTGAAAATAATGTAAGCAGATGAAAATATTTACCTTCTGAAAACTGTGTACAATATGTTTGCACATATTTGAGATATTGCAGTTGAAAATGTGAAAAAAATATTACATCTTTTCAGGATTTTCCCAATTTCGGCACTTTTAATAAATATACACAGGTTCTATCGGTCTATTTTCACCACCTAAATGAGGTACAACATGTGACGAAAAAACAACGTCAGAATCACTGGGATCTGCAGAGCCTTTACGGAGTCAGAATCATTGGGATCTGCAGAACCTTTACGGAGTTAGGGCTCACACACACACTTGCGTTTTTTAACACTGCAGTATCACTGCATTTTTTTCATGCGATTGCCAATGGGACTTTCTAATGTTAAAAACACATCGCACAAAATCCACAGAGCACCAACTTGTGATGCGTTTAACATTAGAAAGTCTCATTGACAATTGCGTTTTAAAAAATGCAGCGAAATCGCAGCGTTAAAAAAGTGGCTAAGAGCCCTTATTCTATGTTAAAGTGACACGTCAGATTTCCAAAACTTGGCCCGGTCATTAAGGCACAAACATGCTTGGTCACTAAGGGGTTATTGCTTTTTTCTTACATTATTTATGTCCCTGCATGGGACCTGAACTTATGATGCTATGATCACTGATAATATACTGAAGTACTTCTGTACTGCAATGTTTTATCACTAATAATAGCGATCATAGGTCATGGCAGACCTGGACGCCATTGTCTGGTGTCTGGTAGCTATGGCAACACATCAGCCTTCCACAACTACATAGTAGAGGGTCAATGATGTCACAGAAGGAGCGGCTTCCTTTTGTGAACCCTTTACATGCTGTGATCAACAATCATTACGATGTTGGTGTTCTGAACACTGCAGGGGTTGGTGTACTCACCGATCCCCGTTTTGGCAGCGGAGGCCGGTTGTGGATGGCACAAGATCAGCTTCTAAGCTGTTGCTATTCATAGAACAAAAGCAGTTAAGACCACGACCATTCTAATGGACTCCTCAGGATAACATACAATGTCATGGGTTTCTTAATTAACCGCCCACCTAAGAAACAATTTCCCTCTTGCTTTTTGAAGTCTTTATTAGCCCTTTCCTGATGGCCCCTCCACCTCCTGGTAATTAACCTCTGGTTTGACAGGCTCTCTGGGTAATCTACGGATTTATTGATGGCACAACAAGAGATTAAAAATAGCTTCTTGTTCCAATTTGCTCTTAATGCGGGAAGGGGAGGAGCAGTTCTACTTACGTGTTTTATCACTTTGTTAGGATGTAATATCCTTTTACTGTAATTGTCTATTCTGTTATATTATAAAGGAATCTGTAGCAGATCTACATGTAGTGTTCGGAGTAGGACATTACCTGCTGGCCCCATAGCGCAGACGATCTGTATATCAATTAACTTGATCATGGAGCAGTCCTTCAGATCATACCAGTTCCAATGATCCAACCACTGGCGAAGTAATTCTACGGGGGGTTGAGCACCATAAACTTCTCTGGCAGGCATGTTCACGTCATCTACAAAAACCACCTAGAAACAAATAGCATGTGATTGCTGAATGGGTGCGACTCAACACATTCATTATGAGGAAGGAGAGGACCTGAACAGTTTTTAAAGTGCATTTCTACTTTCTAAACCCATTTCAGAGTTAGCAGCTGGATACTTTCTGTCTCTTAATGGATTCGGAGCCATGTACAGAACTGACTGCCATTAAGATACACAGCTGTAAGAAAAGGAACCGTTTGGTATAAATATGCATTGATTACTAATAAAATAATGCTCTGATTGTTAACTAAGTCACAATTAAGTGGCTCGGTGAACAAAATGTTGAATTTTGGGTCCATATCCATGAAATTCCCCAGATCCCAATACCATGAAGAACCTGCAGTCAATCCTCATAAAGTGGGTGGACAAACAAAAACACGGAAATTGAGATAAACTGCAAGCCACATTATAGAAGAGCCACACCCTGTAACAAGAGAGCTACAAAGTCCCCGTTATGTAGAACATCCCAGACATATGGGATCAACAACAGGGACTGCAGCATAAACTCCCTTATAGGAATTAAACCAAATTGTAAGTGGAAAATCCAACATGCTTCATGGTTTGGCAGCGCCTCTCTGCAATCTACACCTCCTCTACGATTAGCATCACCTGAAGCTGAAGAAATGGGTGATGCAACAAGACAACGCCATAAAATATACAAGTAAATCAACTGAAGAATGGTTTAAAAGTATTATTTGCAGTTTGGAACCCCAAGTCAAAGTCCTGATCTGAACGCTATTGAGATTCTGTGACATACCCTGAAGAAGGCTGTGCACACAAGGCATTCCAGAAATACTGATGAACTGAAATACATTTGCATAGAGGAATGGTCAAAAATTCCTCATCAACATGAGCTACTGGAACCGTCTGATGGAGGTAATCACTACTACAGTGGATCTAGAGCTTATTAATTCAAGGGTTCACTTGCTTTTTATCCCTGCACTGTGGATTCTGCACTCCATGTGCTCAATAAACTGCACAACTGTTTGTGTATTATGAGTGCGGTAAGATTGTTTATCTATAGCTGTGACTGAAATAACAGACCACATTATATTAGAAATAAATGCAGATATCTAGATAGGTCTGAAGGGTTCACTTACTTTTAAGGCTCTTTTACACACAAAGACAAATCTTTCAAATGATTGAAAGATTGACAGTTCTAGGGATCATTTTGCTTAAAGTGCTAATGGGCACTGATCCCATTAGCACTTTATTACCTTAATTTGCATATGAATGAGCCTCCAAGAGCTGCTTGCATAACACAGCAGGTGGTCTGAGCACTGCAATCAGCTTCTTTGTTCTTGCATGGGCTGTTAGCTGAATACAATGTAATCAACTGCTACCATGTGGTCTGTGTTATCTACTCTCCATCTGAACAATGGATTTTAGGCTCACATGTGGTCGTTTGAATACATTTTGAGCGATAATTGTTGTGTGTAAATGGGGCTTTACTTGCAACTGCATTACCAAATAATAGAGCACAACATGGTGTTGATGGGTCGACATTTAGTCTAAGACTTCTGGGAATTACTATCCCATTCTGCAGCCTTATTATTGCCAGATCATCTCCCATTTATAAAGTACTGGCAAGAAAGTAGTCAAAGAATTCAGACAAATAAACTCTAAAGACTGGTTTACTATTTACATTAGGCTCTGTTCACGTCCTGTTTGAGCCTCCTATTAGGTGCGCATGTAAGTACCTTAAACAAAATAGCTGTACAGTGGCATAAATCACCTTTGGTCCCAGTCTTAACCCTTTCGCGACTGCCAACGGTAAATTTATGCCGCTGCTGCCTGGGCTCTGTGCAGCGGTGACGTAAATTTATTTCAGCCCCTCCATCAGCAATTGCCTAAAATCTTTAAGCACTTTTGATCTGACTTTTCTGTAAGGAATAAATACAAACGGATACACTTTAGTTCTAGGTTTAGAAACCAGTAACTAAACTGGACTGTTAACCCTTTCCTGACCGAGGCCCTTGATGCATAATGTCCGCATCAACATTTCATATTTTTAAAGCAATACAGTCTAAAGGTTAATATGTTTTATTTGATGCCTAATTTTTTTGTGGCATGGTTTGGGCTTTATGGTACCAAGACAGGGCCAGCACTCTATAGAGAGAAGAATGGCAGAAATACAATTCAAATTTTCTTCATTTTTTAAAATGTATAATTTAGTGTAATAAATTGAAGAAAAAAAAAACCAAACAAACAGATTATAGATTCCTAAAAACCTTCTCACAATCCTGAGTATATACCAAATAGGTGCACTGTGATCAGCTTCACTGGAATACTTGCAAACAGGCGTTGTGGGTATGTCCTGCCATTAGATGGAAATTTGACTTGCTTTGCCTACTACATGTTTCACTGCTCAAGAAGGCTAATACCTATTCCTGAAAATTGCAGTGGGTACTAAAATTTACACTTTTCCTAATACTTATTTTTCCAATCAAGCCCAGTTCTTCTTTGGAACCCGACTGCTGGAAGCACTGATGTAATTCGCTGCAGGCTCAGGCATAATCCTTGGAGGGCACTTCACCCTGTGCCTAGAGCCGCTGTTGGATTCATCCATGGGCAAGTCTGGTGTCTCCTCTGCCGCAACACTAAAACTGAAGAGAGATCTCTCGACACTGAAACTCCTTGACCTCTAGAGGGGGTTTACATCCCGGGGCAAGGATTTTAGCCATCACTCAGTGGCGCACAATAGTTACAGTTGAATAGACTACTTGTTTATTTCACACAACCTACTAGACTACAACCCCTCCTGCTCCATAGGCGTTTTCTTGTGGTCTGACCGTGCCCTGGTCTGTAGCACCCTAAATAATGCTCCAGGATTTAGGGGGTACAATCCATGGCGACTCAATGACAACTTACTAAATGACACACTAGCCCCCCCCCCATCCCACCCCCACACTCCCCCAGCCTACAGAAGCTGGGAAAGATCCTTCGTCGTGTGGCAATTTCCAGCCCATATCCCTGCTCAAAGTAGACACACAACTATACGCCAAGATATTTGCCCCTCGTTTGACACACATCATCCTGTCCTTGATCAGCAGAGAGCAGGTAGGCCATGTCTCAGGCCGTGAGACAAGAGACGACACTTTAAAATCGATAGCACTGATTTTGCAGGCTTGAATCTCTAGGGATCCCCTTTGTTTACTGTCAATAGACGCAGAGAAATCCCCCCATCTGATAGGGTCCATAGAGGTTCTTGGAGGCAACCCTGCAAGAGACAGGCATGGGCCCCCGATTCCACAGCTGGAATCAGCAAGGATCTGAATTAACGGAGCTCTTTTGTCACAACTAGAAATCAAAAACAGAACCAGACAGGGATGACCCCTGTAACCCTTACAATGGAATTACTAGCGAATGCACTTAGGAAAAACCCCAACATCCAGGGAATTAAATGTGGACTGCATGAACACAAACAGCCACAATTTGGCTGTTGACAAAGGCTACTACAGCCGAAACGCGTTCAGCACGAACCTGTGAGCTGTATGCTTTTTTTATTCAATAAAGAAAGAAATTTTTTTTAACGGTAGCAGCTCCTCTCCACTCCTATTTTTGTTTATATGAACACAAATGAGCTCTACTTGTGGACGACTTGTTAATGTATGTATCCAACCCGAGGATCGCACTGCCAACCGTCCGGAAAGAATCGGAAAAGTTCGGTAGAATTAGTAATTTTACAGTAGAAATCCAGAAATCTGAAATACTTAATAAAACCCTCCCTAAAAATGAAGCATCTCAATTCAAATCCATATTCCACTACACCGATGCGAAGAAGCCATTAAATACTTAGGGATTTCTCTATTGGCCGACCCAAAACAACCATTCGCCCTGAAATACAAAGAGATGCTCTTGGCATTCGAAGCAGATTTACAAACGTGGCGCCCCCTTACGCTTTCCGGGTTCAGCAGGATTAATGTGCTAAAAACGGATTCCCTCTTCCACTCATCCCTGACCTTTTCACCAGAATTGGCTCTTCTTTTATTGCTTCCAGGTTCTATGGCGCAGACTTAAAAAAGCCCACTCAGTTTTGTTCCTCCTAGCCATGTGCGAGCTTATTCCCAAATGATGAAAAACTACTTCACCTGCCACACGGTTATCATAGATAGAGGCATTATATGAAATAATGGCATGGAGGAGCTTGGTTCGAATGTCCACAATAAACATGCTTCTAACACTTGGGCAGCTTGGATAACATTTTGCGGCTCCTCTAGGCGGGTACTGGTGTATCCTGGACGCCCCAGTCACAGCCCTAGCTCCTGATTGGCTGAATAGCTGAAGGTCCTAGAAGCTGGGACAGTGGATTTCCCTGTCTGTTAGCCGGTGCTCTGCTCCACCGCAGTTACCCACCTGTCCCTCGGCCCTGTGGTGTCCCTGCAGTCCTCATCCTTCTGTCTGCACTATCGGTGACATTCCCTCAGCTACCCGCCTGTCCCTCGGCCCTGTGGTGTCCCTGCAGTCCTCATCCTGTCTGCACTATCGGTGACATTCCCTCAGCTACCCACCTGTCCCTCGGCCCTGTGGTGTCCCTGCAGTTCTCATCCTGCTGTCTGCACTATCGGTGACATTCCCTCAGCTACCCACCTGTCCCTCGGCCCTGTGGTGTCCCTGCAGTCCTCATCCTTCTGTCTGCACTATCGGTGACATTCCCTCAGCTACCCGCCTGTCCCTCGGCCCTGTGGTGTCCCTGCAGTCCTCATCCTTCTGTCTGCACTATCGGTGACATTCCCTCAGCTACCCGCCTGTCCCTCGGCCCTGTGGCGTCCCAGCAGTCCTCATCCTGCTGTCTGCACTATCGGTGACATTCCCTCAGCTACCCGCCTGTCCCTCGGCCCTGTGGTGTCCCTGCAGTCCTCATCCTTCTGTCTGTACTATCGGTGACATTCCCTCAGCTACCCGCCTGTCCCTCGGCCCCGTCGCTGTGGCGTCCCTGCTCTCCTTTTCCTGCTGTCAGCGTTATCACTCACAATGCCCCGCTCGGTATAGGCTCCCTGGTGTCCTCATGCAATGTGCGGGGTCCGCATGTAACAACGTGTCCTGCTCCGCTGCCGGCTCCCTGTGCGGCCGCCATCTTGCAGTGAATGTCCGGCCGCCATTGTGTCCTCCCTGCTGCTGACCGCGCTATTGGCCACTGGTGGCAATGCCGCTTCACGGCAGTACACTGAGGGGGATGCCGCCTTCTGTTCCGCCGGCGGGAAAGGGACTTTAAGGTGGAGCAATGCACGGCTGCTGCAGGGTGCCATTCGTGGCAAGTCATGGAGGTGCAGGTCATTTCACCTGGGGCAACGCGCGGCTTAGCTTAGTGCCCTGCCAGGATCTGCTGCCGAGCAAACTTTGCACCCAATCACGTACAGGGGGCGTCACCCCCCTGTCAATCTTGTCTCCACCAGTACTTCCTGGTGGCATCAAGATACACCAGTACCACCTAGACGTTTGGTTGGTATTGGGTATTGTGGCTATATAAACACAAAATTAATGTATTCTCCATACTTCATACTTCTCAAAATATTACTATAAGACGCTTAGGGACTCCAGGCTGTCGGGCGATTCCCCCTTCCCTTCCACCTCCTATTAAGCCATGTCATAGGGTTAAGGTCTGGACGCGCCTGGCTATTTTGTTGTTAATGCTGCTCACGCTTCATAAAACAGAGGAATAATATAGGGTGAACCTAATAAGGAATTGTATCACTCAATTGTATCACTCATATAATGAAAGTACCATGTAAGTTATCCAATAAAATACCTTTGGACCATAAAGAGGAGGACTTTACATATATTATATATCCTAGCTGCATGGTGCATCAACAATTTGGACTTACATATACAGATGGTGGACATGATGGGGTTAAGCTACATGGACATTGGTATAAGTGAACGATGTAATAGTTACCGTTTTCTTTCCTAGCGGAGGACCAAACACTCCTTTCCTTCTTTTGTCAAGCTTGGACATGATGATGTTCTGAGTTTGAGCTGCTGAAGTCTGAGCTGAGAAGTTGATCATCAACGGTTTGTAGGTCTCTTTATCCAAATTATTTAACAAGAAATCCTAGAAATTAATAAGAATTACAAAAAGCATTTTTATTTATTTCAAAATTTTGCAAAACGGAGACGCCTGCGTTACACTTCAGTTGAACAGTGTAAGGATTAGGAAGGCTCACAGATTTGGGGGGAACTTTTCTTGCATCCCCTTGTTACTTAAAGTGGTTTTCCTATGACTTAAGATTGCTTCACAACCATTCTGTCCTTCCTGGTTGCTGCTGATCTGGACATGTGACTGCTGCAGCCAATCACTGGCCACAGCAGTGACCTTCTATAGCCAATGATTGGCTGCAGCAGCGACAGGCCCTGGTCAGCAGCAACAAGGAAGGACAGAAAAGCTGTGAAGCAATTAAAAGGGTTGAGCAGTTGTAAACTATGGATGGGACATACTTAGGATTGATCATCAATAATAGATTGACAGACCCTTGCCAATCAGTTGATCTCTTGACTGGGGTGCTTGTGCACTGAGCTACTACAGTGGTCAAGCTCGGTATTGCAGGCCAGGTTCTTATTCATTTCAAGGGTAACAGTACATGCAGTACCAAGACTGGCCACTACAGTGTGAATAGAGCTTCCTGCAGAAATCAGCTCAGCGCAGGAGCACACCAGCCCAGAGAACAGCTGATTGGTGGGGACACTGGTCAATGAACCCCTGCCCATAGGCGTATCGTGAGGGGGAGCAGGGGTCGCCGTTGCAACCCGGCCCTTGCTCTGCAGGGGGCCCAGAAGCCCCGCCATATTCAAAATGCACACTTGTGCATTCTATAGAAGGCGGAGCAGGGCGACCGGCATTACACTGGCAGCCGCGTGATTGGTGCGGCTGGGGTGTGTGGCTGCTGGAGGGGAGGGGCGAGGCGAGGCAAGGCTGACTTTGCCCACGTAGAGAACACTGCAGACGTGGCTCCTCTCGGGTTACTTCTGCTCCCGCAGCGTGTCGGCAGCCACCAGTGAGACGTCCCGGGAACAAACAGGCTTCTCTCTGGGTCTGTAAGCATTCGTTCTTGAAGTAAAGTCCCGATTGGCTCCTCCCACAGGCTGGTCACATGACTGGCCACATGAGTGTGACATCAGAGGTCCTTGACAGACAGCACCCACCCGCACCCGGCTCCTGGGAGGAGGACCCCTCTGTCTGCTGGGAGTCCCCCAAACTATTGCAGATTTACATGCAGTTCACCCAACAACCCTCCATCTGTAACCTCACTGACCAGCAGTGAATGCCCGCAGTTAACTCCTTCATGACTGACCTGGTTTAAGCAATAATGAGCAAACAGTTTTTCAGTCTTTATTTTTGTGCATTATTAGGGTCAGAACTATTTTTTTTTTCTTGTTGACATGTTTGTTTTGAGGACTTGTTTTTGTGTGAAAAGTTGTTTATTTAACCCCTTCCCGCCCCATGACATAAGGGTACGTCCTGGCAGCGAGGTACTTTCCACAAAATGACGTACCCTTACGTCATGGGGATAGCACAAGATCATAGCAGATCTCGCGCTATCCCGCAGCGGGAGACGGCTGTCACTAGTAGCCCGCCTCCCGCTGCGACAGCGGGGAGCATCAGAGATGCGCCCCCCCCCCCCCCCGCGCTGTAAACCCCTTCCCCGCCGCGATCTATGTAGATCGCAGCAGGGAAAGGGTTCACAGAGGGAGCGCGCTCCCTCTGTGACTTCAGCCGGCTCTCGCAATGTTATCGCAGAGCCCTGCTGGTTGTTATGGCAACAGGACGCCAGATACCGGCGTCCTGTATTGCCAGCACCTAAGATCGCTATAGTAAGCATTTTAGCATTTTGCCTCACAAAAAAATGCAATAAAAGTGATTAAAAAAACGTATGTACCCCAAAATGGTACAAATAAAAACTACAGCTCGTCTCGCAAAAATTAAGCCCTCAGAGAGCTCCGTCCATGGAAAAATAAAAAAGTTATAGGACTTTTAATGCAGTGAGTTTAGAAAAAAATAATAATTTCCAAAAAAGGCTTTTTATTGTGGAAAAACCTAAAAAAATATAAGAATTTTGGTATAATTGTAACCGTACCATCCCGCAGAAAAAAATGTAGTGTATCATTTATGCTGCATGATTAACGCTATAAAAAAAAAATCAAAATTCTATGGCAGAATTGATGCGTTTTCTCTCCCTGCGATCATAAAAAAAGATGTGATACGGGCGGGCATGGAGGCTCTAGTACTTTGTTGTACCACCTCTAGCTTGGATACAAGATGTGATACGGACAGGCATGGAGGCTCTAGTACCCTGTTGTACCACCTCTAGCTTGGATACAAGATGTGATACAGGCGGGCATGGAGGCTCTAGTACCCTGTTGTACCATCTCCAGCTTGGATACAAGATGTGATACGGGGGAGCATGGAGGCTCTAGTACCCTGTTGTACCATCTCTAGCTTGGATACAAGATGTGATATGGGGGGCAATTGAGGCATACATGTTCCATATGGTATTATGTGTCCACATTTGCTGTGACTGAGCCTCTAGATCATACAAACTTCTAGGCTGTGGGAGTTGCCGTCCTAAATGCGCAGACCGGTGCCAGCGGCCGGCGAGTGACGTTTCTGTGTGGGGCTCTGCGATCCCCGCACAGAAATAGAGCATGCCGCGGTTTGTTTTCCACGTGTGATTTCGCGCGGACAAAACGCGGCCATCTGCCTAGGATTGCGTTTTCTAACGCAATCCTATGGCAGTTTCCATGGGTGGAAATTCTGCGGGAAATCCGGCAGCGGAATTTCTGCCCGTGTGCACGGGGCCTAAGGCTGCTCTAAGACGTGCGTTCAGAAAACACAGCTTAAAGTCGTGGTTTTTTTACCTCAATTTTGAGCAGCATTTTTGAACGCATGGTAAAGCGGTTTTAATGCACCTCATTATTGTGATGGGTGGGGAGGTGCGTTAGAAAACACAAATACAGGACAGATAGCGCTTAAATATCACTGCTTCCGAGCTCACGTCTGACTAATCGCATTCAAATCAATGGAAGTGGTGTACCGCGATAAAAAGTGATGTGTGTGTGAGAGTGGCCTAAGGGGCTACAAATAAATGTTCATCTAGTGCAGGAAACGCGTTAATAGGGCTAATTCATGTATGGAAATTCGTTTTGCAGCTGTATGCAGCATGATTTAGGTATGGGTACGCAGTGAGAAAGGGAAGGGGGGGGGGGGGGGGGGGGGCTCTGAGCTGAACTTTTGCACCCGGGCCCTTGAGCCTTTAGGTACGCCCCTGACCCTGCCATTCTATTATTGATGACCTATCCTGAGGATAGGTTATCAGAAGTTTAGACAACCATTTTAAGTTGTTGGAAAACCCCTTTAAAGTGTTATCAAGCTGTTTAAACACTTCTGGCATATCATAGTGACATCTCAGTTTTGATTGTTGAGGTCCGGGTGCTGAGTCCGCCACTGACTGCTAAAATGAAAGGGGAGACGCTCGTTTGAAGCACCATAAAAAACCTCAAAGTGCTTTCTCGAGCCTTGTAAATCTTGTTACAGTCACAGAGCTCCTCATATGGGTTACCTGATGCAAGCAGTCCTAAAGCACTAAGGCCATGTTCACACATATATAGCAGATAGGTGTGTGGCCATCACCTCTAATCTGAGCTCACACTGCTTTTGGGTTCTTGTGTTTTGGCATTTTCCACTGCCTTTTCTCCATATACTCTTGAACCTGATGCTGTTTTTGTAATGCACCATGAGTTTTCAGTCCTATTGTTCCCAGAACCCATTTTTTTTCAATTTTAAACAATTCAAACTATTGATTAACAGAAAAATATCAGGCAGTGGAACAAAACGTACAGGTTACACATCGACCTAATAAATGCGCAGGGCACATAAACGATGGCTGTGACAATAAGTACAAGCAGAAACACATGGCAACAGCGCTCATACACACCGAATAAAGCTGCATAACTCGTGTATGTGCTAACCACATAATAATGCAACTTTATTAGCACATGTTTGATGTGGGCCCATCCACCACATCCAGGTGACCATGCTTACGGACGGGTCCGAACACTAACAAATACCTCTCTTTTCAGCTTGAGCCTCCAATTGACTCTTGGTAGTAGGATACTAATCCAGCCACATGGTTGTGTTATCAACTAAACACAGCATTCGTAACACAGGGGGTGGAGAAAGGCGTGGTGACCTACCCCACCATATACCACCAACATACTTCATGGATTTTATCGAAAACACGTTTGAAGATGTGCAGGAAGGTGGCCCGCCAGGCTGGAAACCATCTACAATGTCACCAGGAAGATCAAGTAACTCAGGGGTTTGTCACACAGACAGAGGAAACCATCCGGGTTTTGGCTCGCTGCTTGCCCGCACTTTACTAAAAACCATAAAATTGGAACCTAGAACGTGCGTGGAATGAAGATCGGCAAACTAGACATTATAAACAATGAAATGCAACGATTAAACATCGACCTTCTGGGGATCCGTGTACTTCACAGGACCGGGACACTTTACCAGCAGCGATTTCACGGTTTACAGCTCAGGAAATCAAAACATCTGATGGAACGGTGTCACCTTCGTCACAAACAAGAAGATTAGTAAAGCTATCCATGGTTTCACTGCCACACGTGACAGAATCATGACCATCCGCACCGACGGAAAACCTCATGCCAATCCGTAATACAAGTTTATGCCCTTCCACTGACGCAACAGATGAACAAATCTTATGAGGGCGTCCAAGAAACCTTGCGGCAAATCCCAAAAAAGGACATTGTTGATGTCATCGGCGATTGCAATTCAAAAATTGGTGTAGAAGAAGAAGCAAAAACAACAGTAGGGAAATTTGGCAGAGGGGTACAAAACAATATATGAAAACATTGTTTACACAACTAAAACGTTGCTTGTACAGCTTGACGTCTGCTAACGGAGTTCACTGCAATCACATCGATCACATATTTTACCCCAGTATACACACTATAGATTCTCCTCAGTATATACACACACAGGTCAGTTAGATTCACCTCAGTACAGACACACAGAGGTAAGGTAGAGTCTCCTTAGTATATAGACAAAGAGGTGAGGTAAATTCTCCTCAGTATATACACACAGAGGTGAGGTAGATTCTCCTCAGTATATACACACAGAGGTGAGATAGATTCTCCTCAGTATATACACACAGAGGTTAGGTAGATTCTCCTTGGTATATACACAGAGAGGTGAGGTAGATTCTCCTCAGTATATATACACAGAGGTGAAGTAGATTCTCAGTATATACATGTAGAGGTGAGGTAAATTCTCCTCAGTATATACACACAGAGGTGAGGTAGATTCTCCTCAATATATACACATAGAGGTGAGGTAGATTCTCCTCAATATATACACATAGAGGGGAGGTAGATTCTCCTCAGTATATACACATAGAGGTGAGGTAGATTCTCCTCAGTATATACACACATAGAGGTGAGGTAGATTCTCCTCAGAATATACACACATAGGTCAGTTAGATTCACCTCAGTATAGACACACAAAGAGGTAAGGTAGATTCTCCTTAGTATATACACAAAGAGGTGAGGTAAATTCTCCTCAGTATATACACAGAGAGGTGAGGTAGATGCTCCTCAGTATATACACAAAAAGGTGAAGTAGATTCTCCTCAGTATATACATAGAGAGATGAGGTAGCTTCTTCTAGGTATATACACATAGAGGTGAGGTAGATTCTCGTTAGGATATACATAGGAAGGTGAGGTAGATTCTCCTCAGTATATATACACAGAGGTGAGGTAGATTCTCCTCTGTATATGCACACAAAGGTGAAGTGAATTCTCCTCAGTATATACACACAGAGGTGAGGTAGATTCTCCTCAGTATATACACACAGAGGTGAGGTTGATTCTCCTCAGTATATATACACGTAGAGGTGAGGTAGATTCTCCTTAGTATATACACATAGAGGTGATGTAGATTCTCCTCAGTATATACACATAGAGGTGAGTTATATTCTCCTTAGGATATACACAGGAAGGTGAGGTAAATTTTTCTCAGTATATACACACGGAGGTGAGGTAGATTCTCCTCAGTATATATACACATGGAGGTGAGGTATATTCACCTCGGTATATACACAGAGGTGAGGTAGATTCTCCTTAGGATATACACAGGAAGGTGAGGTAGATTCTCCTCAGTATATACACATAGAGGGAAGTAGATTCTCCTCAGTATATACACACACAGGTGAGGTAGATTCTCCTCAGTATATACACATAGAGGGAGGTAGATTCTCCACAGTATATATATAAAGGGGAGGTAGATTCTCCTCAGTATATACACATAGAGGTGAGGTAGATTCTCCTCAGTATATACACACACAGAGGTGAGATAGATTCACCTCAGTATATACACACAGAGGTGAGGTAGATTCTCCTCGGTATATATACAGAGAGGTGAGGTGGATTCTCCTCGGTATATACACAGAGAGGTGAGGTGGATTCTTCTCAGTATATATACATAGAGGCGAGGTAGATTCTCCTCAATATATACACATAGAGGTGAGGTAGATTCTCCTTAGTATATAAACATATAGGTGAAGTAGATTCTCCTCAGTATATACACCTAGTGGTGAGGTAGATTCTCCTCAGTATATACACAGCGGTGAGGTAGATTCTCCTCAGTATATATACATAGAGGGAGGTAGATTCTCCTCAGTATATACACACAGAGGTGGGGTAGATTCTCCTCAGTATATACACATAGAGGTAAGGTAGATTCTCCTCAGTATATACACATAGAGGGGAGGTAGATTCTCCTCAGTATATATACATAGAGGTGAGGTAGATTCTCCTAAGTATATACACATAGAGGAGAGGTAGATTCTCCTCAGTATATACACATAGAGGTGAGGTAGATTCTCCTCAGTATATACACAGCGGTGAGGTAGATTCTCCTCTGTATATGCACAAAAAGGTGAAGTGGATTCTCCTCAGTATATACACACAGAGGTGAGGTAGATTCTCCTCAGTATATACACACAGAGGTGAGGTAGATTCTCCTCAGTATATATACACGTAGAGGTGAGGTAGATTCTCCTAAGTATATACACATAGAGGTGAGGTAGATTCTACTCAGTATATACACATAGAGGTGAGTTATATTCTCCTTAGGATATACACAGGAAGGTGAGGTAAATTTTTCTCAGTATATACACACAGAGGTGAGGTAGATTCTCCTCAGTATATATACATGGAGGTGAGGTATATTCACCTCGGTAAATACACAGAGGTGAGGTAGATTCTCCTTAGGATATACACAGGAAGGTGAGGTAGATTCTCCTCAGTATATACACATAGAGGGAGGTAGATTCTCCTCAGTATATACACACAGAGGTGGGGTAGATTCTCCTCAGTATATACACATAGAGGTAAGGTAGATTCTCCTCAGTATATATACATAGAGGTGAGGTAGATTCTCCTCAGTATATATACATAGAGGTGAGGTAGATTCTCCTCAGTATATACACATAGAGGTAAGGTATATTCTCCTCAGTATATACACATAGAGATGAGGTAGATTCTCCTCAGTATATAAACACAGAGGTGAGGTAGATTCTCCTCAGTATATATACATGGAGGTGAGGTATATTCACCTCGGTATATACACAGAGGTGAGGTAGATTCTCCTTAGGATATACACAGGAAGGTGAGGTAGATTCTCCTCAGTATATACACATAGAGGGAGGTAGATTCTCCTTAGTATATACACAAACTGGTGAGGTAGATTCTCCTCAGTATATACACATAGAGGGAGGTAGATTCTCCCCAGTATATATATATATATATATATATATATATATATATATAGGGGAGGTAGATTCTCCTCAATATATACACATAGAGGGGAGGTAGATTCTCCTCAGTATATATACATAGAGGTGAGGTAGATTCTCCTCAGTATATACACATAGAGGTAAGGTAGATTCTCCTCAGTATATACACATAGAGATGAGGTAGATTCTCCTCAGTATATACACATAGAGGTGAGGTAGATTCTCCTCAGTAAATACACCTAGAGGTGAGGTAGATTCTCCTCAGTATATACACAGCGGTGAGGTAGATTCTCCTCAGTATATATACATAGAGGGAGGTAGATTCTCCTCAGTATATACACACAGAGGTGGGGTAGATTCTCCTCAGTATATTCACATAGAGGTAAGGTAGATTCTCCTCAGTATATACACATAGAGATGAGGTAGATTCTCCTCAGTATATACACATAGAGGTGAGGTCGATTTCTCCTCAGTATATACACATTGAGGTGAGGTAGATTCTCCTCAGTATATACATAGAGAGATGAGGTAGCTTCTTCTAGGTATATACACATAGAGGTGAGTTATATTCTCCTTAGGATATACACAGGAAGGTGAGGTAAATTTTTCTCAGTATATACACACGGAGGTGAGGTAGATTCTCCTCAGTATATATACACATGGAGGTGAGGTATATTCACCTCGGTATATACACAGAGGTGAGGTAGATTCTCCTTAGGATATACACAGGAAGGTGAGGTAGATTCTCCTCAGTATATACACATAGAGGGAAGTAGATTCTCCTCAGTATATACACACAAAGGTGAGGTAGATTCTCCTCAGTATATACACATAGAGGGAGGTAGATTCTCCCCAGTATATATATATAAAGGGGAGGTAGATTCTCCTCAGTATATACACATAGAGGTGAGGTAAATTCTCCTCAGTATATACACATAGAGGTGAGGTAGATTCTCCTCAGTATATACACACACAGAGGTGAGATAGATTCACCTCAGTATATACACAAAGAGGTGAGGTAGATTCTCCTCGGTATATATACAGGGAGGTGAGGTGGATTCTCCTCGGTATATACACAGAGAGGTGAGGTGGATTCTTCTCAGTATATATTCATAGAGGCGAGGTAGATTCTCCTCAATATATACACATAGAGGTGAGGTAGATTCTCCTTAGTATATAAACATAGAGGTGAAGTAGATTCTCCTCAGTATATACACCTAGTGGTGAGGTAGATTCTCCTCAGTATATACACAGCGGTGAGGTAGATTCTCCTCAGTATATATACATAGAGGGAGGTAGATTCTCCTCAGTATATACACACAGAGGTGGGGTAGATTCTCCTCAGTATATACACATAGAGGTAAGGTAGATTCTCCTCAGTATATATACACGTAGAGGTGAGGTAGATTCTCCTAAGTATATACACATAGAGGTGAGGTAGATTCTACTCAGTATATACACATAGAGGTGAGTTATATTCTCCTTAGGATATACACAGGAAGGTGAGGTAAATTTTTCTCAGTATATACACACAGATGTGAGGTAGATTCTCCTCAGTATATATACATGGAGGTGAGGTATATTCACCTCGGTAAATACACAGAGGTGAGGTAGATTCTCCTTAGGATATACACAGGAAGGTGAGGTAGATTCTCCTCAGTATATACACATAGAGGGAGGTAGATTCTCCTCAGTATATACACACAGAGGTGGGGTAGATTCTCCTCAGTATATACACATAGAGGTAAGGTAGATTCTCCTCAGTATATATACATAGAGGTGAGGTAGATTCTCCTCAGTATATATACATAGAGGTGAGGTAGATTCTCCTCAGTATATACACATAGAGGTAAGGTATATTCTCCTCAGTATATACACATAGAGATGAGGTAGATTCTCCTCAGTATATAAACACAGAGGTGAGGTAGATTCTCCTCAGTATATATACATGGAGGTGAGGTATATTCACCTCGGTATATACACAGAGGTGAGGTAGATTCTCCTTAGGATATACACAGGAAGGTGAGGTAGATTCTCCTCAGTATATACACATAGAGGGAGGTAGATTCTCCTTAGTATATACACAAACTGGTGAGGTAGATTCTCCTCAGTATATACACATAGAGGGAGGTAGATTCTCCCCAGTATATATATATATATATATATATATATATATATATATATATATATATAGGGGAGGTAGATTCTCCTCAATATATACACATAGAGGGGAGGTAGATTCTCCTCAGTATATATACATAGAGGTGAGGTAGATTCTCCTCAGTATATACACATAGAGGTAAGGTAGATTCTCCTCAGTATATACACATAGAGATGAGGTAGATTCTCCTCAGTATATACACATAGAGGTGAGGTAGATTCTCCTCAGTAAATACACCTAGAGGTGAGGTAGATTCTCCTCAGTATATACACAGCGGTGAGGTAGATTCTCCTCAGTATATATACATAGAGGGAGGTAGATTCTCCTCAGTATATACACACAGAGGTGGGGTAGATTCTCCTCAGTATATTCACATAGAGGTAAGGTAGATTCTCCTCAGTATATACACATAGAGATGAGGTAGATTCTCCTCAGTATATACACATAGAGGTGAGGTCGATTTCTCCTCAGTATATACACATTGAGGTGAGGTAGATTCTCCTCAGTATATACATAGAGAGATGAGGTAGCTTCTTCTAGGTATATACACATAGAGGTGAGTTATATTCTCCTTAGGATATACACAGGAAGGTGAGGTAAATTTTTCTCAGTATATACACACGGAGGTGAGGTAGATTCTCCTCAGTATATATACACATGGAGGTGAGGTATATTCACCTCGGTATATACACAGAGGTGAGGTAGATTCTCCTTAGGATATACACAGGAAGGTGAGGTAGATTCTCCTCAGTATATACACATAGAGGGAAGTAGATTCTCCTCAGTATATACACACAAAGGTGAGGTAGATTCTCCTCAGTATATACACATAGAGGGAGGTAGATTCTCCCCAGTATATATATATAAAGGGGAGGTAGATTCTCCTCAGTATATACACATAGAGGTGAGGTAAATTCTCCTCAGTATATACACATAGAGGTGAGGTAGATTCTCCTCAGTATATACACACACAGAGGTGAGATAGATTCACCTCAGTATATACACAAAGAGGTGAGGTAGATTCTCCTCGGTATATATACAGGGAGGTGAGGTGGATTCTCCTCGGTATATACACAGAGAGGTGAGGTGGATTCTTCTCAGTATATATTCATAGAGGCGAGGTAGATTCTCCTCAATATATACACATAGAGGTGAGGTAGATTCTCCTTAGTATATAAACATAGAGGTGAAGTAGATTCTCCTCAGTATATACACCTAGTGGTGAGGTAGATTCTCCTCAGTATATACACAGCGGTGAGGTAGATTCTCCTCAGTATATATACATAGAGGGAGGTAGATTCTCCTCAGTATATACACACAGAGGTGGGGTAGATTCTCCTCAGTATATACACATAGAGGTAAGGTAGATTCTCCTCAGTATATATACACGTAGAGGTGAGGTAGATTCTCCTAAGTATATACACATAGAGGTGAGGTAGATTCTACTCAGTATATACACATAGAGGTGAGTTATATTCTCCTTAGGATATACACAGGAAGGTGAGGTAAATTTTTCTCAGTATATACACACAGATGTGAGGTAGATTCTCCTCAGTATATATACATGGAGGTGAGGTATATTCACCTCGGTAAATACACAGAGGTGAGGTAGATTCTCCTTAGGATATACACAGGAAGGTGAGGTAGATTCTCCTCAGTATATACACATAGAGGGAGGTAGATTCTCCTCAGTATATACACACAGAGGTGGGGTAGATTCTCCTCAGTATATACACATAGAGGTAAGGTAGATTCTCCTCAGTATATATACATAGAGGTGAGGTAGATTCTCCTCAGTATATATACATAGAGGTGAGGTAGATTCTCCTCAGTATATACACATAGAGGTAAGGTATATTCTCCTCAGTATATACACATAGAGATGAGGTAGATTCTCCTCAGTATATAAACACAGAGGTGAGGTAGATTCTCCTCAGTATATATACATGGAGGTGAGGTATATTCACCTCGGTATATACACAGAGGTGAGGTAGATTCTCCTTAGGATATACACAGGAAGGTGAGGTAGATTCTCCTCAGTATATACACATAGAGGGAGGTAGATTCTCCTTAGTATATACACAAACTGGTGAGGTAGATTCTCCTCAGTATATACACATAGAGGGAGGTAGATTCTCCCCAGTATATATATATATATATATATATATATATATATATATATATATAGGGGAGGTAGATTCTCCTCAATATATACACATAGAGGGGAGGTAGATTCTCCTCAGTATATATACATAGAGGTGAGGTAGATTCTCCTCAGTATATACACATAGAGGTAAGGTAGATTCTCCTCAGTATATACACATAGAGATGAGGTAGATTCTCCTCAGTATATACACATAGAGGTGAGGTAGATTCTCCTCAGTAAATACACCTAGAGGTGAGGTAGATTCTCCTCAGTATATACACAGCGGTGAGGTAGATTCTCCTCAGTATATATACATAGAGGGAGGTAGATTCTCCTCAGTATATACACACAGAGGTGGGGTAGATTCTCCTCAGTATATTCACATAGAGGTAAGGTAGATTCTCCTCAGTATATACACATAGAGATGAGGTAGATTCTCCTCAGTATATACACATAGAGGTGAGGTCGATTTCTCCTCAGTATATACACATTGAGGTGAGGTAGATTCTCCTCAGTATATACATAGAGAGATGAGGTAGCTTCTTCTAGGTATATACACATAGAGGTGAGTTATATTCTCCTTAGGATATACACAGGAAGGTGAGGTAAATTTTTCTCAGTATATACACACGGAGGTGAGGTAGATTCTCCTCAGTATATATACACATGGAGGTGAGGTATATTCACCTCGGTATATACACAGAGGTGAGGTAGATTCTCCTTAGGATATACACAGGAAGGTGAGGTAGATTCTCCTCAGTATATACACATAGAGGGAAGTAGATTCTCCTCAGTATATACACACAAAGGTGAGGTAGATTCTCCTCAGTATATACACATAGAGGGAGGTAGATTCTCCCCAGTATATATATATAAAGGGGAGGTAGATTCTCCTCAGTATATACACATAGAGGTGAGGTAAATTCTCCTCAGTATATACACATAGAGGTGAGGTAGATTCTCCTCAGTATATACACACACAGAGGTGAGATAGATTCACCTCAGTATATACACAAAGAGGTGAGGTAGATTCTCCTCGGTATATATACAGGGAGGTGAGGTGGATTCTCCTCGGTATATACACAGAGAGGTGAGGTGGATTCTTCTCAGTATATATTCATAGAGGCGAGGTAGATTCTCCTCAATATATACACATAGAGGTGAGGTAGATTCTCCTTAGTATATAAACATAGAGGTGAAGTAGATTCTCCTCAGTATATACACCTAGTGGTGAGGTAGATTCTCCTCAGTATATACACAGCGGTGAGGTAGATTCTCCTCAGTATATATACATAGAGGGAGGTAGATTCTCCTCAGTATATACACACAGAGGTGGGGTAGATTCTCCTCAGTATATACACATAGAGGTAAGGTAGATTCTCCTCAGTATATACACATAGAGGGGAGGTAGATTCTCCTCAGTATATATACATAGAGGTGAGGTAGATTCTCCTAAGTATATACACATAGAGGAGAGGTAGATTCTCCTCAGTATATACACATAGAGGTGAGGTAGATTCTCCTCAGTATATACACCTAGAGGTGAGGTAGATTTTCCTCAGTATATACACAGCGGTGAGGTAGATTCTCCTCTGTATATGCACAAAAAGGTGAAGTGGATTCTCCTCAGTATATACACACAGAGGTGAGGTAGATTCTCCTCAGTATATACACACAGAGGTGAGGTAGATTCTCCTCAGTATATATACACGTAGAGGTGAGGTAGATTCTCCTAAGTATATACACATAGAGGTGAGGTAGATTCTCCTCAGTATATACACATAGAGGTGAGTTATATTCTCCTTAGGATATACACAGGAAGGTGAGGTAAATTTTTCTCAGTATATACACACAGAGGTGAGGTAGATTCTCCTCAGTATATATACATGGAGGTGAGGTATATTCACCTCGGTATATACACAGAGGTGAGGTAGATTCTCCTTAGGATATACACAGGAAGGTGAGGTAGATTCTCCTCAGTATATACACATAGAGGGAGGTAGATTCTCCTTAGTATATACACAAACTGGTGAGGTAGATTCTCCTCAGTATATACACATAGAGGGAGGTAGATTCTCCCCAGTATATATATATATATATATATATATATATATATATATATATATATATAGAGAGAGAGAGAGAGAGAGAGGGGAGGTAGATTCTCCTCAATATATACACATAGAGGTGAGGTAAATTCTCCTCAGTATATACACACAGAGGTGAGGTAGATTCTCCTCAGTATATACACACACAGAGGTGAGGTAGATTCTCCTCGGTATATATACAGAGAGGTGAGGTGGATTCTCCTCGGTAAATACACAGAGAGGTGAGGTGGATTTTTCTCAGTATATACACATAGAGGCGAGGTAGATTCTCCTCAATATATACACATAGAGGTGAGGTAGATTCTCCTCAGTATATACACATAGAGGTGAGGTAGATTCTCCTCAGTATATACACCTAGAGGTGAGGTAGATTCTCCTCAGTATATACACAGCGGTGAGGTAGATTCTCCTCAGTATATATACATAGAGGGAGGTAGATTCTCCTCAGTATATACACACAGAGGTGGGGTAGATTCTCCTCAGTATATACACATAGAGGGGAGGTAGATTCTCCTCAGTATATATACATAGAGGTGAGGTAGATTCTCCTCAGTATATACACATAGAGGTAAGGTAGATTCTCCTCAGTATATACACATAGAGGGGAGGTAGATTCTCCTCAGTATATATACATAGAGGTGAGGTAGATTCTCCTCAGTATATACACATAGAGGTAAGGTAGATTCTCCTCAGTATATACACATAGAGATGAGGTAGATTCTCCTCAGTATATACACATAGAGGTGAGGTAGATTCTCCTCACTATATACACCTAGAGGTGAGGTAGATTCTCCTCAGTATATACACAGCGGTGAGGTAGATTCTCCTCAGTATATATACATAGAGGGAGGTAGATTCTCCTCAGTATATACACACAGAGGTGGGGTAGATTCTCCTCAGTATATACACATAGAGATGAGGTAGATTCTCCTCAGTATATACACATAGAGGTGAGGTCGATTTCTCCTCAGTATATACACATAGAGGTGAGGTAGATTCTCCTCAGTATATACACATAGAGGTGAGGTAGATTCTCCTCAGTATATACACATAGAGGTGAGGTAGATTCTCCTCAGTATATACACATAGAGGGGAGGTAGATTCTCCTCAGTATATACACATAGAGGTGAGGTCGATTTCTCCTCAGTATATACACATAGAGGTGAGGTAGATTCTCCTCAGTATATACACATAGAGGGGAGGTAGATTCTCCTCTGTATATACACATAGAGGAGAGGTAGATTCTCCTCAGTATATATACATAGAGGTGAGGTAGATTCTCCTCAGTATATACACATAGAGGGGAGGTAGATTTCTCCTCAGTATATACACATAGAGGGGAGGTAGATTCTCCTCTGTATATACACATAGAGGAGAGGTAGATTCTCCCTCAGTATATACACATAGAGGTGAGGTAGATTCTCCTCAGTATATACACATAGAGGTGAGGTAGATTCTTCTCAGTATATACACATAGAGGTGAGGTAGATTCTCCTCAGTATATACACACAAAGGTGAGGTAGATTCTCCTCAGTATATACACAGCGGTGAGGTAGATTCTCCTCAGTATATATACATAGAGGGAGGTAGAGTCTCCTCAGTATATATACATAGAGGGAGGTAGATTCTCCTCAGTATATACACACAGAGGTGGGGTAGATTCTCCTCTGTATATACACATAGAGGTAAGGTAGATTCTCCTCAGTATATACACATAGAGGGGAGGTAGATTCTCCTCAGTATATACACATAGAGGAGAGGTATATTCTCCCTCAGTATATACACATAGAGGTGAGGTAGATTCTCCTCAGTATATACACCTAGAGGTGAGGTAGATTCTCCTCAGTATATACACAGCGGTGAGGTAGATTCTCCTCAGTATATATACATAGAGGGAGGTAGATTCTCCTCAGTATATACACACAGAGGTGGGGTAGATTCTCCTCAGTATATACACATAGAGATGAGGTAGATTCTCCTCAGTATATACACATAGAGGTGAGGTCGATTTCTCCTCAGTATATACACATAGAGGTGGGGTAGATTCTCCTCAGTATATACACATAGAGGTGAGGTAGATTCTCCTCAGTATATACACATAGAGGGGAGGTAGATTCTCCTCAGTATATACACATAGTGGTGAGGTCGATTTCTCCTCAGTATATACACATAGAGGTGAGGTAGATTCTCCTCAGTATATACACATAGAGGTGAGGTTGATTCTCCTCTGTATAAACACATAGAGGAGAGGTAGATTCTCCCTCAGTATATACACATAGAGGTGAGGTAGATTCTCCTCAGTATATACACATAGAGGTGAGGTAGATTCTCCTCAGTATATACACATAGAGGAGAGGTAGATTCTCCCTCAGTATATACACATAGAGGTGAGGTAGATTCTCCTCAGTATATACACATAGAGGAGAGGTAGATTCTCCTCAGTATATACACATAGAGGTGAGGTAGATTCTCCTCAGTACATACACCTAGAGGTGAGGTAGATTCTCCTCAGTATATACACAGCGGTGAGGTAGATTCTCCTCAGTATATATACATAGAGGGAGGTAGATTCTCCTCAGTATATACACACAGAGGTGGGGTAGATTCTCCTCAGTATATACACATAGAGGTAAGGTAGATTCTCCTCAGTATATACACATAGAGATGAGGTAGATTCTCCTCAGTATATACACATAGAGATGAGGTAGATTCTCCTCAGTATATACACATAGAGGTGAGGTCGATTTCTCCTCAGTATATACACATAGAGGTGAGGTAGATTCTCCTCAGTATATACACATAGAGGAGAGGTAGATTCTCCTCAGTATATACACATAGAGGAGAGGTAGATTCTCCTCAGTATATATACATAGAGGTGAGGTAGATTCTCCTCAGTATATACACATAGAGGTGAGGCAGATTCTCCTCAGTATATACACATAGAGGAGAGGTAGATTCTCCTCAGTATATACACATACAGGTGAGGTAGATTCTCCTCAGTATATACACATATAGGTGAGGTAGATTCCCCTCAGTATATACACATAGAGGTGAGGCAGATTCTCCTCAGTATATACACATATAGGTGAGGTAGATTCTCCTCAGTATATACACAGCGGTGAGGTAGATTCTCCTCAGTATATACACATAGAGGGGAGGTAGATTCTCCTCAGTATATACACATATAGGTGAGGTAGATTCTCCTCAGTATACACACAGAGAGGGGAGGTAGATTCTCCTCAGTATATACACATAGAGGTGAGGTAGATTCTCCTCAGTATATACACATAGAGGAGAGGTAGATTCTCCCTCAGTATATACACATAAAAGTCAGTTCTATTCTCCCAATGACCTTTTCCTTCTGGAGAGTAATAATCTTTATTTATATAGCACCAACATATTCCGCAGCGCTTACAAAACAGGGGGAACAGAAACAAAAACACAGTTACATGAAGTAATCAACTGATGGAGACAGTAGGATGAGGGGCTCCAACGAGCTTCCATACTACAGATAGTGGGGGGATACAGAAGGTAAAGGGCTGTGGAGGGCTTTATGGATGAAGGTAGCGAGTTTGAATTGAATTCTGTATTTGACCGGCTTTTAGTGCAGTGACTCTGGTTTAGGCTCCTATTCCGAGTCTCCATCTACACAGCCCCTACTGGACAAACCATCAGGAGAATTGGCCTCCAATACCACCTCTATGCTGACGACACCCAGCTATACACCTCTTCCCGTGAGATCACAGCGCTGGTCCTCCAGAACGCCACCGACTGCCTGTCTGCTGTCTCTAACACTATGTCCTCTCTATTCCTAAATCTGAACCTCTCTAAAACTGACCTGCTGGTGTTTCCACCCTCCACTAACCGCCCTCATACTGACATCTCCATCTCGGTGTGTGGCACTACCATAACTCCCAGACATCATGCCCGCTGCCTTGGGGTCATACTTGATTCCAATCTTCCCTTCATCCCCTACATCCAATCTCTCGCCCGAACATGTCAGCTGCACCTCAAGAACATCGCAAGAATCCGCTCTTTTCTCACAGTGGACTCGCTAAAAATGCTCACTGTTGCCCCCATTCACTCTCAGCTTGATTATTACAACTCGTTGCTAATCGGCGTCCCCTGCTCCAGACTCTGCCCCCTCCAATCCATCCTGAATGCAGCAGCCAGGCTCGTCTTTCTGTCCAGCCGCTACTCGGATGCCTCTGCCCTGTGCCAGTCACTGCACTGGCTGCCCGTCAAATACAGAATTCAATTCACACTCACCATCCTCATCCACAGCACCACGCCGCCCTACACTGCATCCGTCATCTCACTACACTACCCAGCCTGCACCCTCCCCTCCACTAACAAAATCAGACTGAGCGCCCCTTTAATTTGAATCTCTCATGACTACATGTAACCGTGGTTTTTGTGTTTTCGTACTTTTGTTATTCTGTATCCCCCGGTTTTTCTAAGCGCTGGGGAATATGTTGGCGCTGCACAAATAAAGATTATTATTAAAGGGCTTGTTAACAGGTCTGACACTGACTTGCAGGAATGCTGCCTTCCAATGGATGGCGCTGTAGACACATTCTCACCGAAAAGAACCTTATTGATTATTTAAAATTTAACCTTTATTTGGTAATCCTTAAGAGAACTAGTATGCACAAACAACAAACGAAAATTTAATGCTAAAAAATACCCCCTCTTCGGATATAAAGGGGAGAGAGTGTTTATGTAAGGACAATGGCGCCCTCTCATTAAACTGTATTTTTTCAAAGCCACAGACTAACGTTTATGAATATTTTTTACGGCGATGAATAATTGCCTCTTTATTATATATTGTCGTGGCTTTGATTTATCACTCTGTATTCATCAAAATATCATTTAGGTCTCAAAGACACTCAAAAGCGGTCATTCAGATGCTCTCCTCTGCCGCTTTACTGATAAACCCACTTAACTAAGTGATGCTTATATATAGACGACACCTTTCGTTAGATTCTCTTAACAAGGCCGTCTATATTGCACTCTGCAAATGTCTAGAATTGCTATTTCGATCGTACACGCATCTGATTTTATTCATATCTGATCCTCATAGAATTGAGGTTACTAATTCTCATACTTCATTTATTTTATTTATGCCTTCTCAATTATCCCATCGACGCGTTTCCATGACACCCATCAGTGTGTCACTTCATCAGGATGGATGTCTATTGTGGCACTTCCAACCACATTACATGAAGTCCCATACACCGCGTTAATAGCCCTTTATTTATTTGGGCTATAACACGTTCCTTCACTATGAGTACAGAGTGTCTATATTAATCTAAATAGACACCAACTATGTGCTTCAATCCGCCCCAGTGTGATCTCCCAGGCAATCTATTTGAAATGACTGCCAAGACGTCACACAGCTAGGCTCTTGTTTACAAATGAGCTTGACTCTTGGTTAGCACATGATTACCATTCCGCTCTTGTTATCCTGAGCTGGATGGATAGATAAGTAACGTGTCTATGCTGATATAGATAGACAACAAACATGTGCTCAAATTTACCTCAGTGTGACCTGTCAGGCAATCCGTGGTAATAAATTGCCAGCATGTCAAAACACCTCGGTTGTTATTTAGTTACAGAGTCTAACTTTTTTATAGCACATATTAACCTATGGCCCTTGAGTTTGGGCAAAAGGTTAAAGAGAAACTACTTAGAGACCCCGTTTTTTTAGGGGGACAGATGCAGGTAACGGCTTTCTTAGTTGCCGCTTTGATAAATCAGCAGCCAACCTGGCCGCAACCATATGGACAGAGCTGGTCAGTGGGTCTGCCGCTCGTTCTTTTGTATTGATAGCTCCTCCCATTCACTCACTGGGGATTGATCCCATCGCTCCAATCAGCTGGCCGTCTCTCTTCACACCCCCAGCATAATCTCGCGATTTCGTGACGTCACCACGTCGTGACGTCACCGCGTTGTTACGTGCCGCTGTCACATGACTCCATCCCGGTCATGTGATGCTTACTCGTCATCCTTTCGTTGTTTTACCGATTGCTATAGCAACCGGGATGCTTTGAGCCCACGCCTGCGCACTCCTAGTAATTAACTGACTCTCGCTCCATACACATTCAGGCTCAAAAGAGCCCTCCAGACCCGATTTCTACATACAACGGATCGGTGTGGATATACCGAATGCTCGAGTCAAGAAATTGTAGTTACAACCATATGATGATTTATAATCGCTATTAAAGGGGTTGTCCCGCGCCGAAACGGGTTTTTTTTTTTTCAATAGCCCCCCCGTTCGGCGCGAGACAAACCCGATGCAGGGACCTAAAAAAAAATCTGCACAGTGCTTACCTGAATCCCCGCGCTCCGGTGACTTCTCACTTACCGGCTGAAGATGGCCGCCGGGATCTTCTCCCTCGGTGGACCGCAGGGCTTCTGTGCGGTCCATTGCCGATTCCAGCCTCCTGATTGGCTGGAATCGGCACGTGACGGGGCGGAGCTACACGGAGCCGCTCTCCGGCACGAGTGGCCCCATTAGGAAAAGAAGAAGACCGGACTGCGCAAGCGCGTCTAATTGGGCGATTAGACGCTGAAAATTAGACGGCACCATGGAGACGGGAACGCTAGCAACGGAACAGGTAAGTGAATAACTTCTGTATGGCTCATAATTAATGCACAATGTACATTACAAAGTGCATTAATATGGCCATACAGAAGTGTATAACCCCACTTGCTTTCGCGGGACAACCCCTTTAAGCTCAGTGCATTATATTAGCAGCATCTCCTAGCCCAGGGTATTCAGGGAGACGGTTTTTATGGAGATTTCATGATGTATCCCCTAGGTGCTGATAAGGACAGCAAAGTCAGGTAAGTAACCAGGCACTGTATTAGGTCAACACATCCACACACAGTGGGGTATATAACAGTCAAATACTGCTTAGGAAATTTCAGTCATATACGTGACCCCTTTGGAGTGACTAGGGTGGCATCATATATCTATCTGGATACTATACATGGAAATTCCGTTAAGATTGATACGGCGACATATTATGGACTGCTTATTATCCGTATGATATTTTTTACCGTGTATTGCACCTAGGATTCTGGTGATGCGATTGCTTATTTCATTTTACATCATTTCCAAGTTCCCAGGCATGTTATTAATTTAACTTATACCTCTAATTTATTTTTTGAGAAGTCAATCGAGGTAAAGCAGATTGTATATCATAGTATATCATAAGTTCATTTGGAACATTAGATAAAAGATGCAAATGATAAACATTCATTTAATCCTTTAGGTACGCACGTATCCAATCTGTAGATCCAACTACATTCTTTCTGTAGGAGTTTTTTAGCCGTGTCCCCTCGTCTACCATTGTTTCTAATCAACTCAATCCCCCGAAAGGTGACCAACTCGGGGTTGCCACCATGCTTATCTCTCATATGCAGTGCCAAGCTGGTGTGCTCGTTGCGATTGATATTTCCTATGTGCGCAAGTATTCTGTGCCGTAGCTGTTGCCTCGTTTTACCTATATAGTCCTTTGGACAAGGACAAGTCGCCATATAAACCACTCCACATGTTCTACAGTTAATGAAATCTCGTATATCATATTCTTTCCCCGTTGCAGAACTCGTGAAAGTCCTGCAGCGGCGCATGTATTTACATGCCTTGCAGCTTGAACAGGGGTAGGAACCTTTAGTAGGTTCTCTCTGGAGCCACGTGCCTACTGCTGATATTTGTGGCATATGACTATGCACTAGTCGGTCTTTTAGGTTCCTCCCACGTCTATACGTTACCACGTAGACATATTGTTCCATCTTCCCATTTGCATATTTCCCAGAGGAGCATGCGTGGCCTTATAAGTCTCCAGCTGCTCTCCCTAAGGATACCCTTCTTGATTAACAGTGTTCTATAACACAGATCTGGGAGTATAACACTTCACCAGGAGCAGGCTGTGATAGAATGAGGATCTCTCTAAGAGATGTAAATGTGCAGGTTCCAAGCCCCATATCATTAGTCGGTCTGCTATAGCACTGCTCCACAGATAATGTGTGCTACTGTAAGAAATCACATCCAATGATGTCAGTATAACTACCGGACTGGCAAACAAAACTCCCGGTAGCGATAAACTTATTTAAGATGGAAACATAAAAGCCCACACAGGGGATGTAAGATGTCTAACGGTAACAATATGATTGATTGAATTTTTAGAACCCCTCTAATTAAAACAGAAGAAGATAAGCATGTACAATGACACGAGGCACCAGGGACTACTTAGACGATTGTGAGCGAGATCATCGGGGCATTATTGCTCAAATAAACATTTCATTGCTTGACGCTGCTTGAAAGATGAATGAGTGAACCTCCCATCGATGGATCTGGGAATCGTCAGAAATAATAAACAATATGAAGCGATAATAAAAAATAGAAGGAAAGATAGTAAGATTTAACGCATGGCTGAGACTGCAGAATGTATCCATCTTACTAAGTGTGAATGCAAGGGAATAGGACCCATTCATTTCATTTCATTTCTAGGTGGGTGTTGTGCAGTGTAGAAGCCTATTGAAATCAGGCTTCCCCTTCGACCCCGATGTATTCAGGGGGTGCACAACCAGCTGACCGGCGGACCCCAGCTGATCCACTACTAATGACCGATCCCGAGGACAGATCATCAATAGAATTTTCCCCTTTAAGCCCTTTAAGCCATAACCCTAACACTTTGGAGTCCACCAACGTCAAACACCTGAGTTGCATGTATTGCGGCTTGTTGGTCGCGACAACGTCGTGGCATGGTGGCCTCAACACAGGTAAAGACCTGTTGCCTTGTTAAGCAGGTCAAGGGTTAATGCACCGTGTGTCTGCTGGTGCTATCTGCCTTTGCTACATGGTGTGAGACAGTGACTGATAAAATGCTGGAGGGTGGATATGTGCCACCGAGCGGCCTGGGCTCGGTGGAGGAAGCCAGCATTTCTGTGTCAGTAACGCTATGTTACTGACACATTGTAGTTTTGAAAGTGGCTCCAAGCCGCATAGTCCGGGCCGGCTTTTCCTGGAGTGACCAAAGTGAAGGGTGGGATGGTCACTCCCACGTACCAGGAGGGGCTGGTACCAGGCCTTATAAAGCCTGGGCCTGCAGGTTAGAGAGAGAGCGTCTGGCTGAGAGCCAGAGGGAGCATCTGGCTGAGAGCCAGAGAGAGGGCTCTGCAGAGCAAGGAGCCCGGCTAGCCCAGCGTATGGGCTGAGAGAGCCAAAAGGCGAGGTTGACAGGGTGACGCCCCTAACCTCAACACCCCGGAGGGTGTGGTGAGACCTCCACAGGTCTGAGGACCGGACTGGCTGTGTGCAGCAAGCAAGAAGTATTCTGACAGTGAGTAGTCAGAAACAAGCACATGTATAGTGAGTGCTCAGACGAGCAGGTGTTTATTTCCGTTTTGGTTTTGTTTCTGCTGCAATAAACCCAGGCAAAGCCTGGACTAAAGAACGTTGTTGCCCGGTGTCACTGTCTCTGGCCGTGGATGCCCACGCTGCTACTGCCCCTAAACGCTAATCCCTCACATATGGTGTTTGGATGCGGGCAGCGGTCTTAAAGAGACATACACCAATTAATAGACATTTTGCTGCAGCAGCTGGAGAACCGTTGCTAAGGGCAACCGCCCAAAGAGAGATTGTCTGAGCGTGCCATAACCCCATGTCCCGGGTGGACGCTGCAACGGCGCAGCACCCAGATACAGCCAGTATGGAGGAATGGATGAAGCAATGGATGCCAGAGATAGTGCTGCAACAGGAGACCATAGCTCCGCAGCAGAAAGCACAACAGGAGGCCATGGTTCAGCAGCAGGAGGAAAGGCAACGCCTAATAAAGCAGTTGGCTACACTGACAGAGTCACTCAGGACTACAGGGAATGAGCCCCTTATACAACAAACTGAAACGGATCACACGGCTGTGTTGGGAGAACAAGCCCCTAAGTGTGAAAAGTTGAAAACACAGTTTGAGAAAGAAAGTAGTCTTCAAGAGGTGGAACAGCTGAAAACAAAAAGTGCAGCTCTCTTAAAGGAGAAGGAGCATTTTGAGAGGTTGGCTAAGGAGGAAGCTGATCGCCGAGTGTTGCTGCAACAGATGAATGTTCAGTATGAACAGCGCTTAAAAGAGATGAGAAGTAAGAAAGAAAAGTTTAAGGAATATCTTTCATCAGCCCATGAAGAGATACAAGACCTCAGAGATGTAGCCAGAGATGAGGCTGACCGCAGAGTATGTCTGGAGGCACAAGCTGCGCAGTATGAACAGGACTGTAAGAAACTGCAAATGAAAACCCAAGAGTTGAAAATGCAGCTAGCCAAGAAAAATGGTGACTGGGAGGGCCAAGTAAGTCAGCTCAAGGAAGAGCTGGAAATACAGAAATCTGCATGCAGTAAGACCAAAAAGCAAGCAGAGTTCTTGGAAGACTTACTGGGTCACAAGGAAAACCAGGAAGTGCTGCTTGAGAGACTGGTGTCCCAGCTACAGATGAGCTTGGATGAGGAAGCTGAAGTACATGGAACCCAAATCCAGGAGCTGGAACAGAGTCATGCTGTAGCTGTGGGGAAACTGTCCAAGCAGTTGAAGCAACTTGAAAAGGTGAAAGAAACATTGGAAAATGAGTGTCTTGAGCTGTCCCAAAGAGTGAAGGGGTTGTTGGAAGACAAGTATGCATATGAATGCAAGAAAGACATAGTAGAGATGCAGCTTCAAGAGCTACAAATAAAAATAGCCGAAGGTGACAGTGTGCAGACCGCATTGTCTGAGCAGGTGAGCAGGCTGCAGGAGAAGCTGGAAGCTCAGACTGAAGAGTCTCAGAAGTTACTGCAAGAACAGAAGCAGCAGAAGCTTGGTCTCAGTGCACACCTGAAGGCTATGCAAGATGAGAAAAATGTGCTCCTCAAGCAAGTAGGGGAGGATGCAAAAGCTAAGAGAAACCTATCAGAGCAGATTGCAACACTTCAGGCTGAGGTGGTGGATCTGGAAGATAGACTGGAGAAGAGTGCTTTGTGTCTGGTTTCTGTGGAAGAGCAGAAAAGAGAAATACAAGGAGAATTAGAAACTACAAGGCAGCAGTATGTAGAGAAGACAGCTGCTTGTGACAAGCTCGAGAAGGTTAAAGTACATCTTCAGCAAGAGATAGAAGGTGCTTCTGTGAAGCTTGGTCTCCAAAAGGACCTTGTATCCAAACTAAGAAAGACACAGCAACTATGTGAACAGCAGCTCACAGAAGAGAAAATCAGGTCGGCAAGATATGTCACTGAATGTGAGCGTGCTGAAGAAAGGGTCTGCATGAAAGAGGCCGAAGTGTTAACTTTAACGCACACCCTGAAAATGATGTCAGAGAGGGAAGAAAAACTGTATGAGAACCCTGCATGCTGGGTCACGGTTGAAGAGCAAGACAGTGAAATCCTAGAAGTGGAAGCGCTAAATCAGCTGTTTTGTCTTCAAACTGATGTCTATGATGAACTTGAGAAGTTTACAGTGAGTCTTCAGCAGGAAGTAGAAGACATTAGTGTGGAGCTTGGTCACCAATGTCAGATGGCATCCAACTGGGAGAAGAAACAAAAGAGGTGTGAACAGTGGCTTCCTGAGGAGAAGTCAGTGTTTCCTAAAGTTGCAAAAGAAAGGTGTAACAAGCTTGTGCACACTGAAATGCAAGGCTCGATTAGCACCAAGACAGATGCTAAACAAAGAACCCTGATACGAGAAAAGCTAAAAGGTGTGTTCCAACGACCGGTAGCAGAAATGGAGATCCTGCTGGAGAATATTAAGAAAGAGACTGAAGCGCTAACCCTGAAGCGCCCCCTAA